>NC_025996.2:91779269-91847255 GCF_000442705.2 Elaeis guineensis
CGTTGCTTTCTTTAGACACCAATAAATTTGGCCAGGTCAGACAACGGAACCAATTAGAAACCACGTTCTCTTTACCAATCATGAACCACTTTCCTAGACATTGATTGATCAATTAGACATCATAGACTGGTTCTGCTATTGGTTAATTACACTACAACTTAATATCATTTTACAGAGGGCTTTTCAAGTCTTAATGCATATTTAATTTCTATATCATACTAAATACATGAATAAAAAAAAAATTAGCATCATAGTGAACATAATTCAATATGACAGAGCAACATTCCATAATTATATACATCATAATTTAATTATGAAATAATGAATATGATCTCATCATATTAATATCATATTAAAATATAAATAATGATCATATCATATTTATAATATTGCCATTAAATCATTAACATATCATCATATGATTTAATTTAACAAGGTTGCTCTGATACCACTGAAAGGTTTTGTGACAATGGCAGAAGTACGGATTTCAAAGCAATTATTATGAAATCATAAAAATAAAACCTAACTCCAAGATCACTTATCAAAAATTAAACCATATAATATGCATTAATATCAAATAAAAGATATAGAAACATACCTCTTATCGTAGACCCTAATTTGTGCTAAGATGCCGGCAGCAATCCGTCTGGGTTTCCACCAGGTGCCCACGTGTTCACCCTCCAACGTTGATCCACATGGGGACTTGACCAACCCACTAGCACCTATTTAAATATTTCTGCAATTAAATTCTGATTTATCAGAATTTAAATGCAATTTGGGCAAACCTCCTTTCTTGGCTTTGCTGTCACACTATTGGACCTTTTCTTGCCTTCTTTCTTGCTCCTTATCTCCTTAATTTTTATTCCAATTCTCTAAGCCTTTTGGAAGATTTTTATCCTTTATCAGATCTTATCTAGGCTAGAGAGAAAGAATAAAGAAAATTGGACAAGAAAAGCCTCTTGTAAGAAAGAAGGAAGAATTCTGAATGCATGTAGACTCCTCGGCGTGCACCCCTATTTATATTGCACGTAGGGGTGCAAACCAAAACATCTCATGCCCTCTCACACTTCATCTCATGCCTCCTTTCTATTTCTCACACCCCATAAATTATAAAATGCCATGTGTACATCAAAGTTGGGTTGAAGAGGCGCCTTATTTCAGAAGGACTCTTCGATCTTAACTTACGGTGTTCACATGAGAAGTCACAAAGCTTCTCTTATTGGCACCATCAACCCTTGCCTTTGGATCTGGAAGGAAGCCCATCCAATGGCCAAGATAGAGGGTGCCAACTTCAGGAAGGGCGCAAGAGATTAAGGGGCGTGGATAAGTTAAAACTTATCTCCCCATTTGAAATTTCAAAGGGGCGCTTCGAAGGGGTGGCGCATGGATTTAATCCTTATCTCTTCTCCTAATTTTTCTATGATGAGTTTAATACTCAGAAGGACTCTTAGGCATCTCCTAAGATATCTAAAAACCATTCGTAGAATAAAAGTCATGGAGAAAAATAGGAAAGACCAAGTTAAGGGGCGTCATCTCCCATCCATGCGCCATGTGACACATGGCATGAATTTAAATTCTTACCACTTCTCCTAATTTTTGTACAAGGAGTTTAATACTTAGAAGGACTCTTAGGCACCTCTTAAGACATCTGGAAACCATTCGTAGAATAAAAACTATGGAGAAAAAATAGATAAGACCAAATTTAAAGTGGCGCCAACTCTATCCATGCGCCATATGGCTCATGCGCATGGATTTAAATCCACACACCAAGAGAGAGACTCTTAGGCGTGTGGTTCCCTGGTTTTTGGCACCCAACAGTAAGCCCAATTAAAACACTTTGAACCCATTTCAAGACCAAATTCAATTGGACTTAAATTGGTTCTAAATTGCCCAAATCGGAACCCGATTCGAATTCGATTCGAATCTAAATGCTAGGGTTTGCAACATGTGCTAGCATGTTCAACTTGCAAACATGGTTTAATCAAATTAAACCCATGATCAATTCTCTTTGTGTGTGACCCATTGGGTTCCACATCTAGCCAGCAGTGAGTCTAGGTGCAATTTAAACTAATTTGGTTAGAACACAATCTAGCCGATTTAGGTCAAATCAAGCTGAACTGTTTTGATCAATCAGAACAGCTTTTAATTAATGATCGAATTAAACTCTTTAATTCGATCAAACTCACAAACATGATTGATGTCTAGCAATATATCATGTCTACCTGGAAATATGAAATTTTGATGGAAACACCAAAAATTCCTTCAGTGGAAAATTACCGTGCAACTTGATCTTACGATCATCCTGCATCCCGAATATAAGTTTGGGTATGAAAAAAATATCAATCCTAATTTTATATTCACATTTCTCTTGATCAAATAATAATGATTTGATTTATGAAATATTAAAATCATTTCTAATTTTTATAATGCTCTGATCAAGTCTTCCTGAATCATTATTGATTGAAGCAGATAGGATGCGATCTCCTCTTACTAGGAGTGATCATTTCCATATTGACCTACTCACAACCTTTATAAGCAATCCATCATATCCAGAATACCCCGTACATGATTAATCATGAATGAGTACGATCCAAAATATGGATTCATGCTTATAAGGTTCTATGGCAGTCTCAGGTCAAAAGATTTACATGCACAATTCCCACTATGAGAAAAATCTATTGACATGTAGATAAGACTCCATAAGATATTCTTTAATTGGATCAATTCAGTGAATTCATTTTCTAATGAACACTTACATCTTTATATTAGTGTCATACACAAGTAATTGTGAGATCAATTACCCTATTAACCGAGCATACACAGGATGTACCAGTCTTACCAGAAACATTGATCCCCTACTCAATGTTCCATCGACTAGGAATTTTTAAAATTAGGGTTTTAAGATTTTAGGTCTCACTGGTATGATCACATCATAACCCTAAAACCATAGCCCTAATTTATGGGGTTCATCATAATAAAAAAATAAGATGTAGCATATGATGAACTAAATGCTTTATTTGTTTAAAACATCAGTACATGAGTTGTCAGGAGACAAAAAAAATATCCTTCAATTTATACATTTTGATTGACTTATAGGGTATATTCCTTTCAGTTTTTCTACCTCATGTCTGAATTTTTGAACTTTTCAAAGGCTTCAGACTTGTGTTTCATTAGAAACACATATCCATACTTAGACATATCATCGGTGAAGGTAATGAAGTAGATATAGTTGTCTCTAGCCGGCACATCAAATAGGCCGCACACATCGTATGTACTAGGGCAAGTAGGTCTGTGGCCCTTTCCCCATGTCCACAAAAGGGAGCTTGGTCATTTTGCCTTGAAGGCATGATTCACAAATGGGATATGACTCGAAAGTCAACGGACTCAATAGCCCGAATTTTTTCAATTTGTTAACCCTGTCTTCCGCTATATGATCTAGCCTTAGGTGCCACAGATACCAATCATTTAGACTATCTCTAGGCCTTTTAATTGCTATGGCATTCATATTTTTCTCGATATTAAATACAGATACATCAATATGTAGCTGATAGAGATCATTAATAAGAAAACTATTTGCAACTTTATTATTTTCACAAAATATGTTACAATGGTCCTTATGAAAACTAATCACATAGCCTTGTTGTGCTAAACATGAAACAGAAATTAAATTTCTGCTTGCTGCAGGCACATAATAACAGTCTCTAAGAACTAAATCTAATCCTAATGGTAATCGCAGAGGGTAAGTTCCAAAGGCCACAGCAGCAACTCTTATTCTATTCCCGATGTGTAGGATCATATCCCATCCCTCAGCCTCCTGCTCTCCTCAAGACCCTGCATAGAAGTGCACAAATGAACACTAGAACCAGAGTCAAGTACCCAACTGGATGTAGAGAAAACTGTAAGATTAGATTCTATAACGAGCATACCTTCAGAAAGACCATCCTTCTTGTTTTTTAGGGTGGCCAGGTACTGAGGACAGTTCCATTTCCAATGGCCGTCTGAATTGCAGTGGAAATAATTTTTCTTTTCAGCAGCCTTCTTCTTCGATTTCGTCTTCTTCCTTTTCCCATCCACCTTCTGCTTCTTCGCAGACTTTTTCTTCTTTCCAAAAGACTTTCTCTTGGAAGAAGTCCACTCCATAGTAAGGACTGAGCCTTTTGAACTCTTCAAAGAAAGCTCAGTGGTAACCAACATGTTCATTAACTCAGCCAAGGTACACTGCATCTTATGCATATGGAAGTTCATGATGAACTGACCATATGCATCAGACAAGGACTGAAGGATCACATCAATTTGAAAATCCTTGTCTAAGATGATACCGAGCTTCTCAAGCTCCTCAAGGTCCTTGATCATTGTCAAACAATGATCTTGGACTGACTGTCCATCATGCATTTTAGCCTTAAAAAGTCTTTGACAGACTTGATACTTTCCTGTGCGACTTTGTTCACCAAACAACTCTTGTAGGTGAGCCAACATTTGGTAGGTAGTCAAAATATTCTCATGCTGGCACTGCAAGTCATCAGACATTGCACCCAACATGTAGTACCTGACTTTGTTATCTTCATCCGTCCACTTTTTCAGAGATGTTCTCTATTCAGCAGTCGGATGTGCTGGCATGGTAGGTGGGTCCTGGTCCAAGACATGAGTCAGTTTCTCGAAACCAGAATAATTTTGTAGTTTCTCAACCAGTCCTTGAAATTGGGTCCAGTCAATCTGTGGGTGTCTAGTATTTTGGTCAAGGGGTTGGACGCAGACATGTTTCCTGTAGAGAGTCAAAAGTTTCTAGTTAGATTTTGTAATCAGAGTTAACCAATTTGTTTAGAAATTTTATTTTTAAATAAATTAGGCTCCCACTATTTTCTCAGATCCCTACACTCCCTAGGTAGAGATATGAAAATCTCTGTGATTAGTAATTTCTAATGGGTGGTGCAGTCTCATCGACTAGCTCATCACCTCACCTAACAGTTATTGGTGATGGGTCAACCGATGAGTGGACAACTCTTGTCCAATGATTCTCTAATCATGGTGCACCCAAAACTTAGTCTCTAATTCATGAAGCTCACCATGTCCAAAATATTGCTCCAATCCTTAGTTAAGTCAGACCCACCATTTGCACAAACTAGATTTCTGATTGAGTCCCTCACCATATCCAAAATATTGAGCACAACCCATCCTCTAATCCATAGCATCCAATGCCTAATGGACATGGTTGCATCTTTCCGATGCAACTGAACCACTGTAACCAGCCGAGAACAATCAATCCTGGGAAGGGCCCGCACAACCACAATGGTGGAAGATCTTAGACTTAATATTTTTTTAGAAAAATTTTAATTTAGATCTTATTAAACTTGACTTGACATAGTCATAACAATTATGACTAATCTAATGGCATGGGTTAGCTTGAATTGTTAGTCACCTCAAATCAAAATTGGGTCGACACATATGGCCAGGTAAGTGAGACCGGTGGAAGAGATATGTCATTAACTCGACAAGAACGCATTCGAGTCGAGTAGCTCTCAATTAAAAATCATTCGATCGCATCTGTCCAACTTACCTTAGACACCAAATTGTCGAACCAGAACCAAGTGGGTTAGCCTACAATCCAGGCTCTAACCACTGAGCCAAATTAGGTTTTAACTTGATCGAGTCACATATGAATGTGATTCAACCTTGACCTAGACTTAATCCTATTAGGCTGGTCAATTATTAGCTTTCATGATCCCACCTAACCAACTTTTGATTCGGTTTGATCAACCGCTAGACCTAATTGAGCTATCTAAGCCTGAACCCAATTTTATGAAAATAACTTAGATTTGAAATTCTCAATTTTAGACTTAATTTAATTTCATAAGCTTAATTCATTAATTAAGTCTTGGGTTCATAAACAAAATATGTAAAATAAATCTTAGGATTTCAGGATCTAGGGTTTTGCAGAAAAATAAGTTTGATTTCTGATTAAGGATGAACGCGTAGCACCCCTACACGCCATAAGAACACCCCATTGAATGGGAGGAGAGGGTCTTAAACCCTACTTTATTTTTATGACCAGATGGTCATGAGGAACACCTTAATCAGAAATATTGATTTAACCACAAAACAAGTTAGATCTAAGTTACATATCACATATATAATTTCAGATCTAACTTATAAATGCTTTGCATACATCTCATGTATTAAAATATGATCTAATTAGCATACTTTCAGATCTGATACATCACATGTAATATTTGAAAAATAAAATTTAAATTAAATTATTCAATATAAAATCTATTCTAGACAGTTACTAGAACAATTCTACAACTAGTCTAGACATGCAGCAGATCAATCTTATGAATTAATTAAATTTTATTTTTTATTTTTTGATCTAAATATAATATTTATAATATCAAAAATTAGAGAATAAATTAGATCTAATTTATATTTTAATTATATTAAAATATAAAACTTCAAGACTATTCATAGTTTAAACTATTCCTAGTCTAGTCATGCATCTCATACATGTTAGATCTACTTAGATTTAATTTTAAATTTTTTTATTTCAGATCCAATCATATCTGATATGACATCTAAAATCTATTAATATTAGATAAATAAAAATAAAAAATTAGATCTAAATTAGATCTGAAATAGAGCCATCAACCTGGCTCTGATACCAGTTGAAGGAAAAACTACCTTTTTTCTTGTAGGATCTTCCAGATCTAATAAAATCTGAGATGAAATATTTTAAAAAAAAATTATCCTATAATATTTTAGATCTAAGATCTATTAGATCTAATTTTTATTATCTAATATTTAATCTAAAATTAAATTTAAAACTTGAGGATTAGTGAAATACCTCTAGGATAACTAGATTATCTTGTAGATGATTGCAGTAATGCTCGAGGTTCAAAAATAGCCACGCAGTCGTCTGGCCTCTACCAGTATCCACTCAAGTAGGATCTAGATCATCTTCTCCTCATGAATCTTTGCTCCAAAAATCAGATCTGGATCTGATCTGGAAGATCTTCAAAAGATCTTCTGAAGCTGGAGCAGCAGCTTCTCGACAAATCCCTGCAGCCTTCTGATCAGGGAGCCACCACACCTTGGACAAGCACCAGATGGATGCCCAACTTTTTGGATGTGAAGAGGGGAGAGATAGGACCAGAGGGGCCATAGAGAAGTGGAGGGATATCAGGCTTTTGCTGGGTATTGAGCAGATTCACTAAACCCTAGGCACAGACAGGGTTTAGATAGACCCTGCTCTACCATGCAGTGCCACATCATTCGATCAATCAAAAACTTTCAATTAATTCTGAAAAAAATTTAATTGATGGAGTGATATAATCTGATCATATCAGATAAGAACCCCACCAAACCCTCCTACTGTTGGCACCAACACTGGTAAACACAGTGAGATTGGCGCCCAACAATTTGAGTCGATCAAGGCATAGAGTCCTCATCTCATGGGACTCTATCCTTATCCACTTGGGGCGCACGCCATATCTGATTATGGCACCCACTTTGAGGGTAAAATTAGCAGGTGGATACTTGACAAAAACTCTTCAATGACCTCTTGCCAAGTGGCCTTCAGTCCAAGGTCCATGGGTCAATGTTTGACCAATGTCCTAAAATAAAAATGGCAGGTGACAGGAATTAGCAGGTGTTATCTTAAATTCATCTCATGAATTAAGATAAGATTTTTTTGAACTGGACTAGCTCCAGTCAGACTGAGAGAAATCTTCTCAAGGTTCTCTGGGTGAGTCAAATCACATTTGGCTCAGTCGAGATAGAAAAGATTACACGAGAAAAAAGTTAGGCTCAATCATATGCTAGCATGATTTTCTTGAACCTAATTGGATCTAATCCAAATCAATCAAACTAGGCTAGCTCAATTGATGATATCCTGACCCTAACTCTTATTTGTGTGATCCAGTTAGGTTCATTTTTGTATGGTAATGAGACATGTCATGATCTCATCATCGACATCATCGAAATTCTTTTCGATGGACCAGAACTCTTCTGATTCAGATAATTTAGAATGATCGATCATCAATATTATTCTAATTGCTCTCAAAATCTACCTGTGACACCTAGCAGTATATGGTGGCAACACATCAAAAATGAAGACGAACCTCTCGGTGCAGCTACCTGTGTGATTGAGTTCTTCTATCATGAGTCCCGACTGAATTAGGGTTAAGGTGAACTCGTCAAACCCAACATCAGTCATATGAATCAATCAATTAATCTGAGTTCGATGTGAAACCTTAATGAAAAACTTTTTTTCATTATTTCACTCTACCATGGCTATGGGCTTAAGGACTCAATCTTTCGATCATCATAGGACTACTTCTCTTATCTATCGAGGTTGATAGATCTCTTCTTGGTGCGATCTGATTCCTACAATGAATATGCTACAGCCAATATATACCTCAGGGTTTCAAATGGCTAAGAGACTGAGTTATGGTGTAGTCAAACTATAACACACTCAAGATGATCTGTCGATGTATCTCAGGTCAAAGAACTAGACACACAGCTGCAGCATCGAGCTAGTCATCGATGAAAAGGTAGACTTTCTTATGACTGCTCGAGGTGGTCATGCTCAGTACTCTCATTCTCAATGAATACCTGTACTCTCGCTCTACCTAGGACTCAAATCTAGTCCAAAACAAGTTAGCCCTTTGAGGCTCAAGTCTCCTGAACCTCAAGACCCGAAAGCCTGACAGTCTTTCGTCCTAGGATCTAAACTAGTCCTAGAAATCCCATGAGCATCTCATGGACTTTAGACCTTGCTCTTAGCCTTGATCCTCTGAGCCTTGGGAGCACCACATGAGGCCCAACAATGGAAAGCTCGGCAGCCCCAATTAAGGATGGAGGAAGCTATTACATTCTCCAGGGAGGATGCTCAAGGAGTCCAATCTCCGCATAATGATACGGTAGTTGTAACTTTTAATATTGCAAATTATGATGTATGTTGTATTTTAGTTAATGATAGAAGTTCAATCAATGTATTATTCTATAATGAATTCTCTAAGATGGATTTTATCTTGGATTAGTTGGGAAGGCTTGACTCACTGCTGATTGATTTTTCTGAAAATGCCATACCCATTGAAGGGGTAATCACATTACCAGTTATGGTAGGTCAGATACCCCGACAAATCATGGTGCAGCTCGACTTGCTTGTTGTTAAAATTTCTTCAGTGTATAATACCATCCTTAGACGATCAAGATTAAATGCACTTTGTGTAGGAAAGCACGGTGGGTGATGTGCATGTATTTTTAAAATTTTATAGTAGAACATACATAGATTAAATAATTTAATCTACAATGTATGTATAGATCAAATCTAAATTACTATATAGAATCTATGACATAAACTAATATGCATGTATGCACATTTGAAATCTAAAATTCAGTAAGTATAGAACATATCTAGTTTATATTTAAATCATATCTAAATATTAATTGAATTTAAAATTTCATACCTAAGTGCAGGTAGTAGATCACCGCATCCAAAATCTATGGTAGTTGGTTCTTGATGATGCTTGACAGCCGTACACTCGTCCGGCCTCTACGGATATCCACACGAAGTCTTTGTGTTGATCGATCTCTCCAAGAGTGCTAGCTCGTGAGGACACCATCCTTTGGCTGATCTAAGAGAAAATATAATGAAGATGAAGAATAAAGAGACCTTCTCCTTTTCTTTCTGGATCCACGTATCTGATCTCTACAATAGAAATCAAGAGAAGAACCCTTTCTTCTCAATTTTCTTTTGCATAAGAGAGAACCTTTCTCTCTTCCTTTCATGCCCTTAAGAAGAACTTTTCTTATCTAATTTTTTATGATGAAAATCAGATCTAATCTAATTTTTATGATAAAAATCATATAAAATCTTGAGATCTAGAAAAAATCAAAAGAGGGATCTATGAGAAGAGCCGTTCTTCTCTCTTCTTCTTCTTTTTTCTTCTTGATCTAAAACTCTTGGAAGCCCCAAACACCCAACTAGATTTTTTTGATATTTCTCCTCTAAATCTTTATGTTAAAAATTTTATCTTGAAGAAAAATAGAAGAAAATCTGAAAAAAAAACTCCTTCTTCAAGGCTGTGCACAAGAAAGAAGATCCTTCTTCTTCTTTGATCTAGAACTCTAAGAAGTCCTAAACTTTCAATCAAATTTTTTTGATATTTCTTCTCTAAATCTTCATATTAAAAATTAGATCTAATTTAATTTTTATTTTAGAAAAAAATAGAAAAAAATTTGGAAGAAGAACTCTTTCTTCAAGGTTGTGCACAAGAAAGAAGACCCTTCTTCTTCCTTGATCTTTCTCTCTTTGGGAAGAACTTTACTTCTCCAATTTTTTACTGTAAAACCAGCAGAGAAGCCTCTCCTTGATGCTCAAAAATCAGCAATAAACTCTCATAAAAATCTTTTCAAGAAGGGAGGAGAAGAGGAGAGATAGTGTGTGGATGTTGGGGTGTCCAGCTCTTGGATGCCCCCTCCTTATTCTGGGCGACATGGAGAAGGGAGGGATGCCTCTTTTTTTTCTCATGGAAGGAAGAGAGGGGGCACTCCACTTTGGGCAAGGATATCTCATGTTATAGAGAGTAGGGCATGAGGAATTAATTATCACATGGGATGGCTTGGTTTGGGTTTAGTCTTATTCCAAATAGGATTCAAAATCTTGATCAAATTCTAACTAATTCTTGAATCCTATCTTAACTAACTTAGGAATTAGTTATAACAAACTAACTAATTAGGTTCTAACCTAATTATTAGGCTCCAATTAAATTTGTAATTAGTTAGATTAAAACTCCATTGATCTAGGGATTGATTTTTGATGGATATCAGGGAAGCTATTTGGTAATAAGGCTTGATCCAATCAAGCCTACTATCTAATAGAGTTTGATCCAATCAAAGCCTATATCAAATTAATCCTGTTAATTTGATTTTAGATTTTTGAGATCAATTGGAATAAGTCCTATTATTCAATAGGTCTATATCCAATCAACCCAAAACCTAAATAAAAATAATTGAATCATATTTATGCATCCCTGAGATCAATTGAAACAAGTCCTATTATTCAATAGGGATGCATCCAATCAATCTAAAACCAATCTAATTGAATCCAATTCAATTAGATCTAATCCAATCTCCATTGCTTAACCAAATTGAGCCACTTAACAATCATATTATTAATTAATTATTTCTCTAATTTATCAATCATTAGTAAATTATTTATTGCAATCTTTGCATAGGATTAATCATCAATCAAATTGATAATTAAATCCTTCAATGATTCATAATCATCAATCAGCTATTTGATCAGACAGGTACTTCTATGTATGTGACTCCATAGGTTCAAATCTAAATTGATAGTATAAGAATAATTCTTGTACTAATCGATGTAACCATTTAGCAATGGGACCCGACGTCCGGATAGGCCGAATGTATGCCCAGCAAAACTCTAGAACCTATGTGGATATAGTTATCGTAAAATTTATCCCTTTGACACTTGATGCTCAGGAACAACTCAGGATAAACTGTCAACTTAGGAAGAGTGGTCCACATTGTGTCTCAATCTTAAAAATCCTGTGACTCCTCACTAGAACTACTTTGGCTAAAGTTTTGTTGAATTGAAATACAGTGATGCATCATCTTCAATTTTACTTGATCAATCCTATCTTGACTCACACTCAGACTTCATAAGTACTTGACTGTATCCAAAAATCTTCTGTCACTGAATTAGAAATTCGGATAGTCCGGTATCAAAGTACAGTGAATTGCTTGCAAGTCACCGAGGCAGCCTCAAGTCTGAGGGATACTTATACCCATATCCCATCAGAGCAGCCCTTGACAGTAGAGTGCTCTGAAAGTGGTCATGCTCAGTGAAATGTACTCCTACATATCACCCATATGCCATACCTATGTCACCACACATCTTGGTTAAGAGGACAACCAACTAATATGGGACACAACGACCTACACTTGATACAATTATCGTCCTTGTAACAATTGTATCATTTGGTCGCGAGCAGAATTTAAGAACCACATGATAAATCCTTATTTATCATTTTGATAGTAGTTCTAAGGACTTCATCATAACATATGAGTTCTATTTTGAAAGATGTATTCTTTATGATGAATCTTGTCAGATAATATTTATCATTTTATAATTCATATACTTGTATGGAGCATAATCATCTACAACCTAAATGATTGGCTTTAGGACATATTTTCCAACAACTCCCACTTGGACTAAAGTCAATCAGATTAGTATCAAATACCCATCTTTCATTTGTGATCATCGAACTCTTTAAATCTGATTGCTCTAGTCAATAGATCAGTCAAGTTTTCCTTTCAGTCGATCTTCCTAAGATCGACTTTATTTCGATCTTATCAAACAAGATGATTGCAATACAGAAAGTGTTTGGTTCATAGATGGAATATCAGTTCTTCAGCTTGAGCTATGGTTTCAGTGCTGCTGTCAATACAGAAGGATTGTACCATCGATAGAGGGTGCCACTCCAACCTTACTAAAGAACTTCTATAACCAAACAACTTCTTTACTAGCATCAAATGCTGCAAAGAACTCCATATCACAAATAAAATTGGCTACTGAATACTGCATAAAATTTTTCCAGCATGTCGTTCCTCTTTTTAGGATAAAACATAATCTGATACAACTTTATCATTTTGATTTGAATACAAATTGAATTAATATTTCATAGATTTTAAGTCAAACTCTCCATAAACGAGTCATTGATCCTTAGTACTTCACAAATACTCAAGGATGGTTCTAATAATCTTCCAAACCTTTATGGAGAACAGAGATGACAACTAAGTTTTTATTCCTTGCAATGTAGGGATGTCATTTCCGATTAAGAGAATTTCATCCAAATAACACAAAGAATACTTTTACAGAACTATCAGCCCATTTGTACATACAGGATTCTATTTCATTCTCAACAAAACCATACATTCAAAATGTGTGTTCCAACTCTGAGAAGCTTGATTCAATCTGAATGGACTTGAGGATTACCACAAGAAAATCATCCCGTCATAGTCAACACTATAACTTTGATGAAATCTTTTGGCAATCGGATAGAATTAATTAGTCTCCACCTTTTCGTCTGTGTCTCTTATCCATTTTAAAATCTACTCACATCCTATGGGTCTTATCCCTTTAGGTGAATCAATGAATGTCTATACATTGTTGATTTTTATGGACCTCATTTTAGATTTAATGGCTCCAAGCCACTTCTCAAGGTTAGATCTCTGTATTGCATCCATATGGAAGATCAAATCTCTATCCTAAATCTAAAAACCAAAGTATCTGTTCAACTGATATGGTACTTTACTGTATCCATTCAAGGATACCTTTACATCGAGCTCTGTATTTGATCTAATCAACTCTAGTTCTATTGGTTTGTGTTAGAGTTAGTTCCTCTACCTATTAAGCTTCACCAAGCTTGGTCTTAATGGTATCAGTTTCTTCATCAAGAAACTTCTTTTCCAAAAAGAATGCCTTAAGATTCATGAACATCTCATATCCATTAGAAAGGTAGGAGAAATATCTTTAATATAATATTTATCAGACCAAGATCCAAGCTAGTCAGTTAGTGAACATTTTACATAAATTCGATACCCCAAATCTTAAGATAAGAGAGTATCGAATTATCCAAGTCCATATCTCATATAGAGTTTCGGTGACTGATTTACTCTGAATATTCTTGAGCACACATCAAGTAGTCTCTAAAATATAACCTCAGGCAGACCAGCAAACCCACAATGGACTGAACCATGTCTAACAAAGTTCAATTCTTCCTTTTAAATATTCTTTTAAATAGTAGTATCCCAGGAGAGGTCCATTGAGAGAGAATCTAATTCTTTTCAAGATATGTCAAAAATTACTATAAAGGTATTCACTTCATCAGTCAAATCGATTAGTTTCAATACTCTTTGCAGTTTATTTTTCTACATCATTACAGAATCGTTTGAACATTTCAATAGATTCAAATTGGTGCTTCATAAATAAGATGCACCCATGCCAAGATAGATCGTCAGAGATTTTAATGAAGTAGCAAGCCCTCTCCTGGCACTAATATTCATGAGTGTAAATATATCAATATGTACCAAACTCAGAATATCATTGGCTCATTCACCCTTTCTAATAAAAAGTAAGTCAACTATGCCAAAGATAGGTTTCAATGACATTGTCTAATCTAGGATGCTAATTAGATATGTACTTTATACTAACAGATTATGGTACTGAGTTTATGTCATTTTCAATTATCCACTTATTATTACAGTATCATTCACAATGATATCACAATAATCATTCTTATTGATATCATTAATAAGATTGGACAATAGTGACAATCATTTAAAATGATATTTTCAGGATTGAAAATAAGCTCAACGATTTTTGATGTTAAGACTAGAACAGACTTTCATATATTATATTTAGGAGTCTCTTATTGTTTTCAAACCTTCTACTATCCTGAAGTCTTTTATAACTATTTACAAATATGACTTACACTATCGGTATCCTATACCCAGATAGTAGTATTACCAATAGAGAAACTTCGGAGTTATCATATAACTATCTTGACCAGCAAATATTTGTTGATTTCTCTTTTAAGCCTGTTTGGATTAGCCTGAGACTTCTTGATCAATTGTCCAAAAACTATACTCACCTTCTGATACGGCTATCAAAGTTAGGTTTGATAACATTTTCACTACTTGACAGTGAAGAAAGCGATAATTTTCTAGCCATTTTGAAAAGAGAAAATTGACTTATAAGTATATGAATTATTTTAAACCTAAAGATTTGGACTTTAGTCTAAAGTTCTCTCACTATTTTATATGAATTGGTAGCCTCTACCTCCAATTTGAAGAATTATCTTAATTCTTTAGCAAGTACTAAAATCAACATAGACTGCATATAAGCCCGAAGATGGCTCAATCAACCCATATGCATCCATGGGTAGGTTCTCAATCAATTATTTTTCCAAATAATATTTAGTATTTAATTTTATTCCAGATTTTATTTCAGTAGGTGGTGGGCCTTCACTAAAAGTCTCGGTTAGATTCAACTATTAACATAAACCTACTCAGTGATTCTAGCCAACAAATGATCAGACCGAGGACGGCTCGATCAACCTGACCACCATCAGATAGTTCAACAAAGTTATCATATGATAAATGATAATTTCATCATTCAGAGAGAATACTAGATGGATGGCGCCTGCAATATCAATCTACAGTAATGGACCCATTACCATTCACCTTAATGGGAGGATATGATCTAGTCATCCCCATAACTAGTTCATTTTATGGACTAATAATTTAAAAAATTTAGTTAATTTATTTTATAAAATATTAATCGACCTATAAGTCATAAATCCTCTCACTGATTCATCAAGTCATAAAAAGGATCAGTGACAGTGGGTCTAACCGGCATGTCGTAGATCCTCCCACTGACTTTACCAAATCATGAGAAGAATTAGAGACAAGTTGGTCCAGGATACTTAAATCAGTCACACTGATTAACCTTAATAACATGGTCAACTCGAATCACCTAACGATCTAATCAGCCTAATGACTCGGGCTCAATCTTTGAGCCTGAATCAAGATCTGTTTGGTTTAATCAAAGATATACACTCGATGGACTACAACTATTAATTTTGATCTAGAGTACTCTTGATCTAATCTAAATCAACTATTGGTTAGATTGGATCAACTACTTTTTTTAGTCCATTAAGTCTTTGATTCTAACCTTAAGTCTAACCCAATTAAAAAGACCTGATTCGATCTAACCTATGCCCCATATTTTATGCAATATCATTAGATCTTTAATCATAATTTTAGATTTAAAATATATTTCTTAATTCTTAATTAAGTGTAGCATTAACATGAATTAAGGTTACGAAACAATTTTTTATGTAAACCTTTTACATTAAATCATAATATCTTTTAGATCAAATCTAAATTTTCATGATTTTCAATCAAAATAATTTTGACTAATCAAGATTAGATGTAACTAGTTTCTTTACAACTTGTATCACATACAACAACACCTAGGATTTCAAGATCTAGGATTTTGCAAGAAAGTAATTTTTTCTTTTCGCTTTTTTCTTCATGGGACCTCACAGTGGTACCCCTACACGCCATGAAGAGTACCCCATTGAATGGGAAGAGAGGGTCATGTGACCCTACTTGCTCCTATGACCAGACGGCCTGGTGATTATCCAATCTGAGTACTTTGCTACTCAGAACATCTAATCTAATTTACATATCATATATGCAAAAATTTAGATCAAATCTAAATTATATTAGATCTGATTTTATATTAGATCATATTTAACATCAGATCATAACACATCTTATGCATTACTAAATTTAGATTTTTACTCTGCATGCACATATGTTCGTGTCATAATGAACCTGCTCAGATATCATTTGTAGGGAAGCACGGTAGGTGATGTGCATGCATTTTCAAAATTTTATAGTGGAACATACATGGATTAAATAATTTAATCTACAATGCATGCATAGATCAAATCTAAATCACTATATAGGATCTATGATATAAACTAATATGCATGTATACACATCTGAAATCTAAAATTCAGTAAGTATAGAATATATCTAATTTATATTTTGCTCATATCTAAATATTAATTAAATTTAAAATTTTATACCTAAGCATGGATAGTAGATCACCGTATCCAAAATCTATGATAATTAGTTCTTGAAGATGCTTAATAGCCACACATGCATCCGACCTCTATGGATATTCACACAAAGCCTTGTATTGATCGATCTCCCTGGGAGTGCTAGCTCGTGAGGATATCATCTTTGGCTGATCTAAGAGAAAACATAATGAAGATGAAGAATAAAGAGACTCTCTCTTTTTTTTCTAGATTCATACATCTGATCTCTACAATAAAAATCAAGAGAAGAACCCTTTCTTCTTAATTTTTTCATACATAAGAGAGAACCTTTCTCTCTTCCTTTCACCCCTTAAGAATAACTTTTTTTCTCTAATTTTTTATGATAAAAATTAAATATAATCTGATTTCTCATATTAAAAATTATATAAAATCTTGATATCTAGAAAAAATCAAAAGAGGGATCCAAGAGAAGAGCCGTTCTTCTCTCTTTTTCTCCATTTTTCTTCTTGATCTAGAACTCTAGGAAGCCCCAAAAATCTAACCAAATTTTTTTGATATTTTTTTTTAAATTTTTATATTAAAAATTATATTTAATCTAATTTTTATTTAAAAAAAAAAAAAAATTAAAAAAAAACTTCTTCTTCAAGGCTGCGCACAAAAAAAAAGATCCTTTTCTTCCTTGATCTAGAACTCTAGAAGCCCCAAATATCCAACCAAATTTTTTTAGTATTTTTTTTAAATCTTCATACTAAAAATTAAATTTAATCTAATTTTTATCTTAAAAAAATAAAAAAAATTGAAAGAAAAACTCCTTCTTCTTCAAGGTAGCGCACAAGAAAGAAGACCCTTCTTTTTCCTTGATCTTTCTCTCTTTGGAAAGAACTTTTCTTCTCCAATTTTTTACTGTAAAACTAGCAGAGAAGCCTCTCTTTGATGCTCAAAAATTAATAACAAACTCTTACAAAAATTCTTTCAAGAAGGAAGGAAAAGAGGAGAGACAGCGTGTGGATGTTGGGGTGTCCAACTCTCAGATGCCCCCTCCTTATTTTAGGCGACATGGAGAAGGGAGGGATGCCTCCTTTTTTTTCTCACGAAAGAAAGAGAGGGGGTGCTCCACTTGGGGCAAGGATATCTCATGTTAAAGAGAGTAGGACGTGAGGAATTAATTATCACATGAGGTGGCTTGGTTTGGATTTAGTCCTATTCCAAATAGGATTCAAGATCTTGATCAAATTCTAACTAATTCTTAGACCCAATCCTAACTAACTTAAGAATTAGTTATAACAAACTAACTAATTGGATCGTAGCCAATTATTAGGCTCCAATTGAATTTGTAATTAGTTAGATTAAAATCCCATTGATCCAGTGATTGATTCTTGATGGATATTAGGAAAACTATTTGATAATAGGCTTGATCCAATCAAGCCTATTATCCAATAGGGTTTGATCCAATCAAAGCTTATATCAAACTAATCTCATTAATTTGATTTTAGATCTCTAAGATCAATTGGAATAAGCCCTATTATTCAATAGGGCTGCATCCAATCAATCCAAAGCCTAAATAAAAATAATTGAATCATATTCATGCATCCCTGAGATCAATTGGAACAAGTCCTATTATTAAATAGGGATGCATTCAATCACTCCGAAACCAATCTAATTGATCCAATTCAATTAATCTAATCCAACCCTATTGCTCAATCAAATTGAGCCAATTAACAATATATTGTTAATTAATTATTCCTCTAATTTACCAACCATTAGTAAATTATTTATTACAACTTTTGCATAGGATTAATCATCAATCAAATTGATAATTAAACCCTTCAATGATTCATACTGTCAATCAGCTATTTGATCAGACAGGTACTTCAATGTGTGTGATCTCATAGGTTCGAACCGAAGCCGATAGCACAAGAATAATTTCTGTACTAATCGATGTAACCATCTAGCAATGTGACTTGACATCCGATAGGTCGAATGTATACCCAGCAACACTCTAGAACCCATGTGGATATAGTTACCATACAATTCATCCCTTTGACACTTGATGCTCAAGGATGACTAAGGGTAAACTGTCAACCCTGAAAAGGTGATCCATATTGTATCCAATCTTAAAAATCCTGTGACTCCTCACTAGGACTACTTTGACCAAAATTTTACTGAATTGAAACACAGTGATGCATCATCTCCAATTTTACTTGGAGAGGTCAATCCCATCTTGACTCACACTCAGACTTCACAAGTACTTAACTGTACCCAAAAACTTTTTATCATCAAATTAAAAATTCGGATAGTCTGGTACCAAAGCACAGTGAGTTGGTTGCAAGTCACTGAGGTAGCCTTAGGTCTGAGGGACACTTATACCATATCCCATCAGAGCAGCCCTTGATAGCAGAGTGCTCCGAAAGGGTCACGTTCAGTGAAATATACTCCTATATATCACTCATATGCCATATCCGTGTCACCACACATCTTGGTTAAGAGACAACCAACTAATATGGCATACAATGATCTACACTCGATAAATTATCGTCCTTGTAATAATTGTATCATTTGATCGGGTAGATATAAAAGAAAATCTGAATTTATACCTTTGCATGGGTAGATCTTTACCACAATCCGATGGTTTGTAGATATTTTTAAGATTCTATCATAGCCGTACAAGTATCTGACCTCTATAGGTATCCACTGAGGTTGATCTGATTAGGAGGTCTCGATCTCTTCAGGGTGCTAGCTTCTTTACAGAGATCATTCTTTGGATTGTCAAATCAATTTGATCTTTTGATTTTCTTCTCAAAAGAGTCAAATAGATCTGTAGGAGGATGATGACATCTAATTTCTTTTTTAATTTTCTCTTCTCAAGAGAAAATTAAAGATTTATTGAAGAAGACAAGAGATCTAATCTCTTTCTTCTTCCATCTTGTCCAACCCTTAGACTAGATCTAGGAAAGATAGAGGAGAACCATCCATCTCATATATCAAAAATAAATCAGATCAAATCTGATTTGAATCATATCTAACTCTTGGATATCTTTGGGAGAGAGGAAGAGGGAGACATGTCCAACTCTTGGACAAGGGAGAGGAGAATTTTTGTGTCCATCTCATGGACTAAAAAGGGGAGAGAAAAATCAGATCACATCTAATTTTTTTGTCCAACTTTTGGACATCTATGGAGAAGGGGATGAGGGAGACATGTCCAACTCTTGAACACAAGAGAAAGTAGTTATAACAACCAACCTTTGGTTGTGGAAAGAAGGATGAGGGGGAAGGCATCAATCACCTTAGGCGTCCCTCCTTTTCTCTCTTTTCACGTTGATCCTCATCATGCCAACGCCTTGCATGCCATCCTTTGATTTTGATTTCCTCTCATCCCTTGAGGAGGTGCCCCTATTATCTCAATTTAAACCTAGGTTAGTTAGGGATTTGAAATAGAGATAAAGTTGAACTAGAACTCCTAGTGGCCGCCCATAACTCCTCTCTTCTTTATTTATCTCCATGCCATATTTTCTACGTAGAAAACTCTTAGGCATGAAGGCTATGTGGGGCATGGAAACCAAAAGGGAGAGTCCTTCTGCATGTTATCCTCTTATAGATAAGGATAGGTTATATTGGATTTTTATGGTTTCATGCATGTATAATTTTGCAAAAAGAGTATGCAACAGAATTTAAAAAAATTTTAGATTAAATCTAATTTAATCTAAGCATGCATAAGATCATATCTTCAAACCATAATCAGAATCATCATATGTGAGATAAGATTCAGATACAGAAATCAAATAGAGAAAAAAAAATAGAAAACATACTTGGATATGGATCAATCTTCAATGCGAATAGATGATCATGAATGTCCTTCGAAGGTCTCTTGTAGCCGCACAAGCATCCGGCCTCTAGGGGTATCCATATGAGATTCTAATATGATCAGAAGCCTTTTGATCTCATAGGGGTACTAGATCCCTTACAAAGATCGTATCTTAATAGTTGAAAATCTTTTTTCTCCTAAGATATTCTTAGAGAACAAGAAGATGTAGGAGGATCTTGATCTCTATGCTAGAGATCGTGAGAAGAATCTTTCTTCTCTTTTCTTCTTAAAATCTATGCACCAAATCTCTACAATAGAGATGTAAAAATTTTATCCAACTTTTGGATAAAAGGAGGAGAAGACATCCATGTCTAAACATGGACAAGAAGGAGAAGATAGAGATGTCTAAACAACCAACCTTTGGTTATGTTAGAAAGAAAGGATCAATCTCACCTTGCACCCCATATTTTCACACCATCCCTCCCTTGACTTTTTCCATGCCCTTTCTTCTGATTTTGGGCATCAACACCTGGTTTAAATCCATCTTACATGTCCCATATGGTGGGGATTAAATAGGCATTGGATGAATACAAGTTTGGATAGGAAGTTAAGAGTCCAATTCAAGTAGGACTCTCATCTTTTGTGCCGCCCAACCAAAAATAATTGCAACTTGATTCTTTTACACGGTAACTAGGGACTTCACTACTCTCTTACATGCTGAAATAAGGAGGAAATATGGCATTAAAATTGGTCTCATGTGGCATCAAAATCAAGTGTGGCATGGGACTCCTTTGGCGCATGGATAGGGAAGAGTTTTATTCCCATGGGAGACTTAATTAAATGGCTATTTTAAATCTAATAAAATCTTAATGAGTCATAATCATATTAAGACTAGATTAGACTCAAAAAGATAAAAATCAAATCTGATTTGGATTCTAATTTATTTAGATTAGATGTCTCCTAATTGGAGGAGGATCCTAGTCCAATTGGACTCTTTCTTGTGCTAAATTTTAATCCTAATCCCATTAGGATTTGGTGCAGCATGAAAATGAAGATTTCTAGTCCAATTAAGAATACATACATCCTAATCTAATTAAAAATTGGGTCAAACTCAAATCCTAATTCAACTGAGACTAATCATCCAATCCTTTTAGGGTTATCCTATAATCCTATAGGGTTGATCAAATCAAATCCAAAATGAGTCAAATTAAATTCAATCAAATTGGACTTGATACAAGCCTCAATGCCCAATCAAATTGAGCCAATTAATAATCCTATTGCTAATTAATCCTCCTATAACTCACTAACTCTTTAGTGAGTTATATGATGCAACATTTGTATTAGATCAATTGTCAATGAAATTGATAATCAAATCCTGTTACAATTCACAATCGTAATTCAACCATCTGATCAGTCAAAGGACTCTTTTATGTGTGACTCCATAGGTTCTATTCTGTCTGGTAGTGAGATATATTATGATTTCTATCGTAATATCATTGAAACTCTTTTCAATAGGTTGGAACAAGTCCAACTCAGCCCACCAAGATCATTGATCATCAAGATGATCCTTATGAGCCTCACAATCCATTAGTAACACCTAGCGGTATGTAGTAGCAACTTAGCAGAATAAAAGATGAACCTCTAGGTATAGTTAGCGCATGATATAGTCCCTCTATCGTGAGTCCCAACCAGATGGCAGGTCATAGCTGAATCGTCAAACCTCAACGTCGGTCATATAATAGATTCAATCAGCTCGAGTCCATATGTGATTCTATGAAAACTCTTTTTCATCAATCACACTGTTATGGCTATAGACTTAAGGACTCAGTCTCTTAAATCTCATAGGACTACTCCCTTCTGCTAGGATTGATAGATCCTATCTTGATGCACACCCACTTCTACAGTGGACCAACTGTCTCCAACATCCACTACAAGGACTTCTTGAGACCCATGTTGATGTGTCAGTCAAATTCCAGTAGTCTCACTGCGAGCAGTATGTCATCTCAGATCAAAGGATCAGTCATACAACTGCAGCATCAAAAAAATCACTAATGAGTGAGTAGACATCTATGTGACTTCTTATGTTGGTCACGCTCAGTGCTAGTTATTCTCTAACAACTACCTGCACTCTCGGTCTAGTGTCTCTACACTGTAGACTTGAAATCTATCTGTCTGAAGGAAGCAATCCATGTACTGTCTATCCGGATCAATCACCATCCCCATGATGTTCCTATGACCAAGAGTAATTTAGGAATTAAGCATCAATGGCACATGCCTCAAATTCTCAACTCTTTGAGAATATGTGTCATCATCTTATTAATCTCTTGGATGATTCATAGACATATAAAATGAATGATAATATAACTGCAAATAAGTATAAAATTATATCTTAGAGATATGAAATGTGTCAGCCAAGATTGATTTCTAGGGCATACATCTAACAATCTCTCACTTGCACTAAAGCCAATTTGCCATGATTCAAGCCCCATTTTCACAAGATAGAGTTTAGTCTTAGACTAGCTAAGTGACTTATCAGTGGGTCATCACATCACATATGGAGCTTGCTCTCTGCACCTCTATGTATTTCTACTTGAGGCAGTCGTGTGTTCTGCAGCTCTATGTGCTTGGATATCTAGTGAGACCTAGGCTCCTTAGCAAAGGCTATGGTGCCATTATCTTTGCTGTATAATGTCACGACATCTGATGGCATGACAATCAATTCTATAACTAATATTAAAAGTATAATATATCTTACACATCTACAGTATACTCAGCTTCCATCGATCGATTATTTGAAATCCTTCCAAAAATATCGACATAGGAACACACCCATGATGTAGACATTCTACGATCAATATCAGATATAAAATCTGAATTGATGTATCCTCCCACTCCTAGCTTTGATCTTTCTCCAAATTAAGAGCATATCTGTAATTCTTCTCAAGAGCTTAAGGATGTTTTCACAGTAATTCAGTGCTCTCAGCCTGGATACAACTGATATCTACTTGTAACATTCACAGTATAATCAGTTCAAGTACTCCATGGCATACGACTATGCCCGAGAGGGTAGCAGATTCTTTTTGAGATTTTTATGCTGAACTCTTCCAGCATCAGTCTCTGTATTTTATCTGTGAAAACACAAGCATCTAATTGCATCTATCTCTATATATCTTTAAGATGCTCGCTTTATGTCTTTTATGGAGATATCTATATTCAACCATATTTTAATCGATGTCAGTATTGGATACTCCCACTGACCCTTTTGAAAATCATAATTCCTCCTTTCTGATCAAACAACTTGATTATATTATCAAATGACTTGTTCCAACTTAAGATTATTATAGACTTTGTGATCACCTATCATAAGAAGTAACTCCATAGGCTATTCTATATAGAAATCTTTAAATGATCTCTACTCAAAAAGCTATTTCACATCCTTTCTTGGAGTTGATGTCTCACATCATCTCGTTGTAGGTTTTAAATCATCTCTATGCTCCCATCTCCCATGAGAAACGACTTTCTCTATATCCTCTGTCAAGCATATCCGAGTACCTTTCGAGAGGATTGGAGATCCTACTATGTGTACGAGGTGGAGGAGGAATACATATCTATTGGCTCATGATAAATAGGTTCTTAAAGTCCTAAGACTTGTTGTTTTTCAGAGACACTCTCTTAGAGCTCAACTTTCCTCCCACTGCTTCATCTTGGTTAAATAATTTTTCAAGAAGATAACATGTCGGGTCACAATCACATTATGATCCTTTCAGAAAGTAGTATCCTAAACTCTTTTAGGATGAGTTTTATAAACCTATCTTCTAACATATCCACCTACTGTGCAAGGCACAGGCTAGATATTTTTGAATCTCAAAATAATTAAGATCCAGTTCTCACTATGCCATATATCATATGATATGGTAGGAACAAGTTTAGAGTGAATCCAATTTTATAGAAATAAAGCATATCCCTAAAGAAATATAAATTAATGAAGTCCATTATGAACCAGACCATATCTCATATAGTCCCTTAACTCTTCTTATTTCGTTGAGCTGAGATGTACTAAGAGTAGTCCAATATAAAATTATGCCATTTTATGAGATAATCAAATTTTTTTTTTATCGATATTGCATCCTTGATCTAATCGAAGTACTTTAAAAATTTTTTGATTTATTTCTCTACTTACATCTGAATTCTTTGAATCTTTCAAAAATTTTAGATTTATATCTCATATACAAAGTAGAGACAACTCCTTGTTAGCACATCACATGGGCTACACACATCAAATGTGTACAAAGATAAGTATCTCAGTGGTCCTTTTCCTCTTGTCCTATAAGAATAGCTTGGTCATATTTTCTCAAAGAGATGATACACAAACTAGATTTGACTCAATAGTCAATGAGCCCAAAAATCCATATTTCTCCAGTTTGTTAATCATTTCTTCTTCAATATGACTTAGCCATAGGTTCCACATATACTTTAAATTTTATCTCAGTTTTGAATTTCTCAATCCAATGATATTTATTGATTGCTCAATTAAGTTTACATATGCATCACCATACAAATGATAGAGACCATCTCTAAAAACTAAATCCAGACGATGATCGCGAAGGATAGATACCCATGGTTGCAGTAGCAACTGTTGCCCTATAGCCAATTCAAAGGTTACTTCCTTTGCCTTTTACCTTCCTATCGACTCTATACTAGAGTCTATAACTCAACTAGGAGAACAAAAAATTATAAGGATAGTTTTGAGCAATCTTGACATACCTACTCTAGACGTGTCTTTGTTTCTTTAGGCTCTCCAGATATTTATCTTTGAACTCTTTCAAGATTTCTTTATTAGCAACACTTTGACCAATTTAGATAAGGTGTCATGATAGTCTTTTATATGGTAGTTTATCATAAACTATCCACATAAACTAATCAGGGATCGCAGGATCAAATCCATAAGTAATTCTTTATGCATGGTCATGTTGAGCCTTTTAAGCTCCTTAATGTCTTTGATCATTATCAAATAACGATCATAGACTGATTGTCTATCATGCATCACACGTTGTGTGACTTTGATCACCTCACAGTACTTATAGATGAATCAACATATCTTGGCAGTGAACATGTGCTCATGCATAGCACCTATCTTAATTGTCGTTATCCACCACTCATCAAGTATAGCTCGTTAACTATAGATTGGATGGGTTGTTAATATTAGAATAATCTGGTAGAGAACATAGCTTCATTTTTTAAACTTAAGAATAATTCTTAGATTTGTGAGCCAGTCTATGTACTCATTTTGGTTAATCGGTTGATATCTAGGACTCAAGCTAGAGGATTGGAAGCTGACACAATGAACAATAGAGAGCAAAGATTCTAATTGGATATTTGTACTTATTTTATGATTTACACTGAAAATTTTTAGATACAAAAAAGACTCCCACTATTTTATCAGATCTCCCACACTCTTTGGGTGGAGAAATAAAAATTCTGATGCGACAATTGGATTTCTAGTGGGTGCTACGGTCCCACCGATGCTGTGCACCTCACCTAACAGTTATTGATAACATGAATAAACATCGATGTGTGGATAACTCTTTGCCCAGATTTTCTCTAAGTATGTTACAGCCACTTGATCTCTAAGTCATGTGGACTCACCTAACAGTTATTACCCACACTTCTTAGTTAAGTTAGACTCACCATTCACAAGCAGGTGCAAAACCATCATTGAGCCCCTCACCTAATAGTTATTGGGCCCAATCCCATCTTTACCCTACAGCAACTCTTTGCTAATAGAATGGTTGCATGTTCTCGATGTAATTGAACTACTATGACCAGCTGAGAACAATCAACATCGGTAGCACGTCCGCACATCTACAATGGTGGAAGACCTTGGACTTAATATTTATGAAGAGATTTAGATTTAGATCTCATCTAATCAGTCATCACATGACTGATGTAATTGGCATGGGCTAAATCAAACCATCAAGCAACCATATTTGAGACTCAATCTTTCAAACTGACCAGGTAAGTAGAGATTGATGGGGGTCTCCCCATTTCTTTCCTTAGACACCAATAAATTGGCCAGATAAGTGAATAAAACTAATTAAATAACTATTTTTCAATTACTTATCTTAGACACTAATTGGACAATTGATCGAATAGGTTAGCTTAGGTGAATTAGACTCGAGTCACAAAGCCGAATTAGGTCCTTAGGTTAATTAATTCTACATACGGGTGCCAATCGATTCGATCAACAATAATTGTATAATCTTAGGCTCTATTGACCTCACCCTAATCAACACTTCATTTGATTTGATCAACTGCTAAATCGATTCAAGCCTAATATGATCAAATCAGGAACCTTTAATGTAATCTAATTACATGACCTAATTTGATCTATCCATGACCAATCCCTCATGCACAAACACTAATTTCAGATCTTAAATCAAAATTTTTCAGATCTAAATTCTTTGCATGAAGAGTAAATTTTAATCTTGAAATAATTTCAGATCATACATACAAGTATGTATCATATCCATAAACTAGTTCAGGTCATAGAAACAATTTCAGCCCTAAACATGCTATCATATATCATATATATGAATCAAAATAGATTTCAAAAGTCTTTTCAGATCTAAATAATAAAATAATTGCAATCTGATTCTTTTACATGGTAACCAAGGACTTCTCTACTCTCTTACATGCTAAAATAAGGAGGAAATATGGCATTAAAACCTAGTCTCATGTGGCGTCAAAATCAGGTGTGGCGTGGGACTCCTTTGGCGCATGGATAGGGAAGAGTTTTATTCCCATGGGACTCTTAATTAAATAGCCATTTTAAACCCAATAAAATCTCAATAAGTCCTAATCATATTAAGATTAGATTAGACTCAAAAAGATAAAAAATTAAATCTAATTTGGAGTCTAATTTATTTAGATTAGATGTCTCCTAATTGGAGGAGAAGTCCTAGTCCAATTGGACTCTTTCTTGGTGCTGAATTTTAATCCTAATCCCATTAGGATTTGGTGCAGCATGAAAATAAAGATTTCTAATCCAATTAGAAATACATATATTTTAGTCTAATTAGAAATTGGGTTAAATTCAAGTCTAATTCAATTAGGACTAATCATCCAATCTTTTTGGAGTTATCCTATAACCCTATAGGGTTGATCAAATCAAACTTAAAATGAGTCAAATTACATCCAATCAAATTGGACTTGATACAAGCCTCAATGCTCAATCAAATTGAGCCAATTAGCAATCCTATTGCTAATTAATCCTTCTATAACTCACCAACTCTTTAGTGAGTTATATGATGCAACATTTGTATTAGATAAATTATCAATCAAATTGATAATCAAATCTTGTTACGATTCATAATCGTAATTCAACCATCTGATCAGTCAAAAGCTTCTTTTGTGTGTGACCCATAGGTTCTATTCTATCTGGTAGTGAGATATATTGTGATCTCTATCATAATATCATTGAAACTCTTTTCAATGGGTTGGAATAATTCTAACTCAGCCCACCAAGGATCATTGATCATCAAGATGATCCTTATGAGTCTCACAATCTACTAGTAACACTTAGCAGTATGTAGTGACAACCCAGAGAATAAAAGATAACTTTTAGGTGCAGTTAGCGCATGATACAATCCCTCTATTGTGAGTTTCAATTAGATGGTAGGTCATGAATGAATCATAAACCTCAACTCGGTCATATGATAGATTCAATCAGCTTGAGTCCATATGTGATTTTATGAAAACTCTTTTTCATCAATCACACTGCCATGGCAATAGACTTAAGGACTCAGCCTCTTAAATCTCATAGAACTATTCACTTCTGTTAGGGTCGATAGATCTCATCTTGATGCACATCCCACTCCTACAGTGGATCAATTGTCGCCAACATCCACTACAAGGACTCCTTGAGACCCATGTTGATATGTCAGTCAAACTCCAATAGCCTCACTGTGAGCAGTAGTGTATCTCAGGTTAAAGGACTAGTCACACAACTACAACATCGAGAAAATCACTAACGAGCGAGCAAACATCTATGTACTTCTTGTGTTGATCACGCTCATGCTAGTTGTTCTCTAACAATCACCTGCACTCTCGCTCCAGTGTCTCTATACTGCAGACTCGAGATCCATCTGTCCGAAGAAAGTGATCCATGTACTGATCTATCTGGATCAATCACCATCCCCATGATGATCCTATGATCAGGAGTAATTTAGAAATTAAGCATTAATGACACATGCTCAAATTTTTAATTTTTGAGAAATGTGTCATCATCTTGTTAATCCTTGGATGATTCATGGACACATAAATATGAATGATAATATAACTGTCCAATAAATAAAAATTATATTCTAGAGATATGAAATATGCCATCAAGATTGGCTTCTAGGGCATACATCCAACAGGTTAAACCCAATCTAAATGGGTTTGGATCAAGTATTTATTAAGTCTAACTCATTAGACTTATGAATCCTAGTCTGAGTCAAATTCAAACCAAAATAATCAAGTTAAATCTGATTTAATTTGACTAGAATCCAAGCCTAATATTTGATCAATTCAAATAATATTACAATAATTATAATTAAGTCCTCCTATAACTTACTAACTCTTAGTAAGTCCTTTATGTAACTTTTACATTTAAGTCAATCATCAATCAAATTGATAATTGACTCCTTTTGTGATTCAAAATTATGATTCATCAATCCGATTGGTTAAGACCTTTTTAGGTGTGACCCTATAGGTTCTACTCTATCTGATAGTGAGAAATATTTTGATCTCTTTTAAAATATCATTGAAACTCTTTCAATAGATTGAAATAATTTTAATTCATTAATCGAGAATTATTGACCATCAAAATAATTCTCGTTGGTCCCACAATCTATCATTGATGCCAGCAGCATATAGTGGCAATCCAGTAGAATAAAAAAATAAACCTTTAGGTGTAGTTACCATGTGATTTAATTTTTTTATCATGAGTCCTGACAAGATGGAGATTATGAAAAATTCATCAAACTCATTATCTATCATATGTAAGATTTATTCGACTTAAGTTTATTTGCAAAATCTGATGGAAACTCTTTTTCATCATTTACTCTATCCTGACCAAGGTTTCATAACTCAATCTCATAAATCACATAGGACTACTCCTTAACTACTAAGATCGATAGATCCCATCTAGATGCACATCCTATTCCTACAATAAATCTACTGCAGCCAACATACACCTCAAGATTCTATGGTTAGGACAATGAGTTATAGTACTGTCAAACTACAGCAATCTTATTATGAATAGTAAGGCACCATACATCTAAGAACTAATCACACCACTACAGCATCAAGAAAGTCACTGACGAGTGAGTAGATATCCAAGTAACTTCTCATATTGATCATGCTCGGTATCTTTATTTTCTAACAAATATTTGTACTCTCACTCCAATATCCCCACATTATAGACTCGAGATTCATCTATCCTAAGAAAAGCGATCTGTGTATCAATCTTATCGGATCAATTATCTTTTCATAATGATCCTTCAATCGAAAGTAATTTGAGAATTAACCATCAATGACACATGCCTCAAATTCTCAACTCTTGAGAATATATGTCATCATCTTATTAATTCTCTGGATGATTCATGGATACATACACTATATGAATAGAATTAACTATCTTAATTGATTAAGTCAAGTATAAAATTATATCCTAGAAAGAATTAATGTATCGATCTAATTGACTTCTAGACATACATTTAATAATCTTTCACTTACACTATAGCCAAGCTACCACAAACCTAAACCCTATCTTCTCCAAGATGTGCTTTGGTCCTGACTGGCTAAGTTGTTTAAGCAATGAGCCCATCATATTTCTGTGGGATCTACTCTGATCTTCAAAGTCTTACTTCTCAGAATAGTCGCAAATCATCACTTTTATGTGTTAAGAATTTTGCGGAGACCTTGGCTCCTTAGCTAGGGCTATGGTGCCTATGTTGCCACAGTACAGTGTTGTGTCATCTCATGACATTACATCTAGTTCTACAATAAATCAAAATGCCTCTTTAGCTATCTCATAAAAAATGATATATTCGGCTTCTAAAATCTACAATGATCGATTATTTGAAACTCTTCTAATTTATCGAATCTCATTGTATAAGAAACACATATCCTGATATAGACTCTCTATCATCAACATCAGACTTAAAGTTTGAATCACAAATCCTTGTATCCTCAACTTTTTTTTCTCCTCCCAAAGACCATTGTCATATCCTAAGTACTTCTCAAGTACTTAAAAGTATTTTTCATAGCTATCTAATGCTCTCAGTCTGGATTCAATGGATATTTACTCATGACACTCATAACAAGTACCGTATCGATTTGTGTGCATAGCATGATATACATAAGGTTTTCTTTAGCTAGAGAATAAGAGATCTAGCTCATGTGCTGTATCTCCTCAAATGTGTTGAAACATATTTTCTTAGAGAGATAGTCTCATGCCTAAAGGATAAAATCTTTCTAGGAGTTATCCATGCTGAACCCATTCAGCATTTTCTCAATGCACATTTTCTATAAAAAATTTAGCATCCCCTTAGGTCTATCTCATGGACCTAGATCTATCTCATAAATTTTTATTGGATGCTTCTCGAGGTCTTTCATGAAGAATTTGTTTAGACAATCAAATTTTAAACCAATGTCAGCATAGGAACAACTTTCCTAATCAGAAGGATGTCATCCACGAACAATACGAGGATCATGGCAATACTCCCACTGACCTTTATAAATATATGTTTTCTTCAAGGAATATTCGATTACATCAAATGATTTGATCATATCTGTTGGAAAATATATCCCAAAAGCCAATCGTCAACCTATTGACAGTTGAGCAATCTTGTATTGTAATTAATTTATTAATAAATAAAATATATTTTTGATATTTTCATCACAAGTTTTCATCTTCTAATGAACTCTGTTATTGTGATGAAATTCATAGGACTATTTAGGTTCGATAAAGAGAGAATTTATCGATTAGTCCTTAAAACTATTCACGACCAAATGATAGACTGTTAATAAGGACGACAGCTTCTATCGAGCAGAGGTCACTGTAGGCCATATGGGTTGGTTGTCCTCTTAACCAAGGAGTGTGGAGACACTGGTATGGCATACAGGTGAGATGGAAGGGTATATCATCATGGAATATGATCAACTCTAGAGTATTCTACTGTCAGAATATCTCTGATGGGATATAGGTATAAGTGTCTCTTAGACCTGAGATCGTCTCAGTGACTTGCAAGCAACTCACTGTGCTTTGGTACTGGACTAACTGAATTTTTAATTCAGTGATGGAAGGCTTCTGGGCACAGTCAAGTACTTGCAAAGTTAGAGTGTGATCAAAATGGGATTGACCACTCCAAGAGTTGGAGAAGAATGAGTCACTATATTTCAATTTAGCAAAATCTTGACCAGGATAATCCATCAGATAGATTTGATATTTTGAAATATAATGTGGACAACCTGATCAGAGTTGATAATTGAACTCTGAGGTATCCTATAAGTATTTTAGTCAAAGAGATGAATTATATGGAAACTATATCCGCATGGATTCTAAGGATGTTGTTCTACATATTCGACCTATCCGACCATCGGGTACCATTGCTAGATGGTCACTTCGGTTGGTATAAAAATTTATTCCTATTCTATTAGCTTAGGTTTAGACCTATGAGGTCACACACATTAGAGTTCATGATTTGATTAGATGGTTGATCAACGATTAAGAATCATTCTAGGGTTAAACGATCAATACGATTGATATTTAACCTAGTGCAAGTGTTGCAGGAGGATCGATTAGCAATTTGATTGCTAATTGACTTAATTTGATTAAGCCAATGGGTGAGATTATGTATAATTAAATATAATTTAATTAGATTTAGTTTGGGCTTGATTGGATCAAGTTCAATTAGTTTATTGGATAAGCCAAGTGCAAGAAAAAACTAGTTTTAGTTCAATTAGGACTTGGGTCAACCTAATTTTTAATTAATTAAAAAATTAAATTAGATTTAAATCTAATTTAATTTGATTAAATTAAGTTTTTAATTAGATTAAACCTATTTTAATTGGGTTAATTTGATTTTAGTTTGATTTGGTTTGAGAAACCAAATTTAAACAAGTCATAGATTGAATCCTAGTAAGACTAGGATTCCACCTTGCGCCACCTTAGCCCCCACACCCACTCTCTCTTATTTTGTGTGACAAAACCTTCTCTCCCAGGCTTTCACGCATGCCCAAAGCTTTCCACTCTTTCTCTCTTACATGGAATGTGGTTGTGGACAAGTCAAAGTAGGAATTAATTTGGATTTCAAATTCTATGAGATAGAATTTTAGGAAACCAAAACTCTTTCCTTATGGCACTGATTTATCCAAATTTTTTTAAATATTTTTGTAACTTTTATAGCACATATTGTGCTCCCTTTTCTGATGGTCCATGGCAGAAAAAGGAGGGGCACCCATGAGTTGGGCACCCCTTGTCTTGCCCTGTTTGGATTTTCCTTGACTAGGTATTTGACCTAGACAAGAATTTTCATATCTCTTTATTTAAGAAATTTTTTTTTGAATTTGTATGGATTATAGAGCATTGAGAGACCTTTGGGGACGTGAAGATTAGGGAGAAAGAGTGTTGGAATGTGGAGATATAATAGACACAAAACTAGGTGTCTAGGTGAGAGCAAAGAGAAGAAGAAGAGGTCTTCTTCTAGGGTTGCTGAGTTTACCTCTTTTCTTCCTCCATCTATGAGTTTCTGAGAGTGTCTCATATTTAAAACTCTTTCTCTTACTTCTCATCTTTGGAAGAGTCCAAATCAAGAAGGAGGCATCTGATCAACCATCGAAGAAGGATCAGTACAGTACTAGCATACTGTGATGATTTCCTGGATTAGGACTTCTGATCGTGATTCGTGGCTCGTGTGGATGACTCTTAGAGTCGGATGTATGTGTGGCTCACAACATCATCCTCAAGCCCGAATCAATAAAGTTAGAATGTCTAACTTACAAGGTAATAGATCTGATCTATTATATTTTACATACATTAGATGTAGTATAGAAACATGTTGATATGATCAACATGTAGTTCTTGCTCTTTATATTTTAATTTTTGATTTAATGCATGTAATAATTATGTAATAAGATCTTAGATCTAGAGATTTTTTAATTTTATAAGATAAATTTTGATTTATTTTTGTCTTCCGCTGCCTGATCTTGAAAAATTTCAAGATCTAACCCTGAAACCCTAGATCTGGTTCCTTCAATTGGTATCAGAGCCTAGGTTATTTATTGTATGATTATTTATATATGCTTAGATTATTTTTTAATTAGATCTAATTTATAATTGATTGTTAAATCTGAAATTAAAATTTTTAGATCAATTAGGAACTGTGGTTGTCCTGCTGTAAGATTTACCCCTTACAGTGCAAAGATTGTCCTAGTTCGTGTAGATCTATCTTTAATCATAAATTTATTAAATATGATCTAGATTAAATTTATGATTTATTAGATTTAAAATATATTTAAATCTAAAATAAAATCTCTTTGTTAATAATTTCAGTGCAAAGAACCATCATATATTTGTCTGAAAAATTTGTGCAGTTTAAGTTGAAATTATTTCAATTATATGAATCTATTGATCTAAAGTAGTTTCATGCTTATTTCACTTGCATTTTGATTATGAATCAAACATGTAACTTGGTTGGTAAAAACCATATTGTAAAAATATTTTATAAACATGAAAATTATTTTCGAAAAGCCGAACCCCAACCCTCAGCCCAAAACTTAATTGAGATTTAAGAAGTTGTTTGATTAGGTTCTAGGATTGTAAATTGAAGAACCTAAGACACAAACCAAACACATTGGGTTAATGGGTTAGTAGGAATTAGGTCCATTAATTGGGTTAGACCTAAGGTTAGATTAAAGATGGACTTAATTAGAGAATTGACTAAATCTAATCAATTGTTGTCTTAGATTATGTCAAGGATTCTCTAGATCAATTACAATAGTTGTAGTTGGTCAAGTCCATGTCTTTAACGAGAACCAAATGACTTGATTCTTGGCTAAGCGGTCTAGTACGAACTGTTAGGTTGATCTAATCAAAACTAATTAAACCAGTTAGTGTCTAAGATAAACCAGACTGGTGGTTTTTAATTGGCAGCCTACTTACCTGGCCATTTCTGATGGTGTCTAAGGCAAGCTTTGGTAGACACTCCCACCGATTGAACTTACCTGGTCTCTTGATGAAATTATATTTTGATCGGATCACTTGACTATTTGAGCTGACCCATGTTAGCTAGGTAAATCAGTGTAACTGATTTAGGTGCTCCTAGACCAGCCCTTTTAATGGTCTCCCTTAAGCTGACTTAGTGAAGCTAGTAGGAGGATCATGATAAGCTGGTTCATCTGACCTCCTCCTCTAAATCAATTAAATTTTCTAAAATTATTAGGTCCTTAAAATAAAATAGTTATGATGATAACTAGATCATAGCCTCCCATTAAGTGGATGATAATGGGTCCATCAGTTGGATAATCATTAGAGGCCCAAAGGTCTGATACTTATCGACTGATAGAATTGTCATTCATAATATGATTTCTTGACTGCATCTTTCTAAATGGTGGTTAGGTTAGCTAACCAAAGTTGGGCCTAATCATTCATTGGCTAGATGGGCCAAGTATGGTCATGTTAATGGTTGGACCTAACCAGACCTTTTCAGTGGAGGCCAAAACCTACTGATTAGGGATTGGGGCAAAATTAAAATTACTAAAAATTATTTAAAGAAATAATTAGTTATGAACCTACCCTTAGATGTACATGGGTTGGCCAACCAAAGTTGGGCTTGTGTGCAGTCTAAGTGGATTCTAGTACCCACTAAGGAATGAGGGTAATTCTTCGAATTGGAGGTAGAGGCTACCAATTCGAATAAAATAGTGAGAGAAATCTTTTGATTAAATTTCAGATCTTTAGGTTTAATGAATCAATTACTAATTAGGTTATGATTTTCTTTTGTGCAGTTATGGCCACTTCCCTATTACTTCGATCATTGTTGGACAATGATTAGTAGGTGGGACCCAACTTCGGTAGCTGGTACCGAAAGTTGAAGATGGTCCTGGAGCATAAATGGATCCTATATGTGATAACGGATCTTGTACCTGAGGAGCCAGCTATCAATGCACGTGGAATAGTCAGAGACACTTACCAGAAGTGGCTCTGTGATCGGACCACGATGCACTGCATCATGCTGGCTGCCATGAGCAATGAGTTCAGTCGCAAATTTGAGATGGCTCAGTCAAAGGACATGCTTCAAGTGTTGGAGGATGCCTTTGACACACCCGATGATGTGGAGAGGTACAAGACTAGTTGTGCCATCTTCAACGCCAAAATGCGGGATGGTGCCTCTGTCACTGATCATGTATTATACATGATCGAGCTGATGGAGCATTTGAGCAAGCTCGGCTTTCCCTTGCATGAGCAGCTTGGAAAAAATGCAATACTGAACTCACTGCCCAAGTCTTATCTCCCATTCCTCACTCATTATAAAATGATAAAGCTTGAAGTAAACTACCATGGGTTACTGGGATTGCTCTAGTACTTTGAGAAGGATCACTAACTCCACAAGGAGTCGGTAAACTTAGTGGGAGGTTCGTCTTCTGGTTCTCAACCCTTTGAGAAAGGAAAGAAGAACAAGAAGAAGGAAGTGAGAAAGGTGCAAGTTCAAGCTGGGACCTCAGTGCAGGCCAGACTAGAAAAATCAATCCCGATAAGAGTCAAACTGAATGCTTCTTTTGCAAGAAGTGAGGGCACTGAAAGAGGAACTATCCTCAGTACATTGCCTCCCTGGACCCGAACATGATGGGTTTTGCCAGCTTGCCGATATCCTTCTGGGGATATGCACTCAAATCGGCTTGTTATCTGTTAAATAGGATTCCAAGTAAGTCTGTAATTAAGACTCCATATGAGATATGGACAGGGCGTAAGTCAGCACTTTCATACCTTAGGATCTAGGGGTGCCCGACCTATGCAAATTGTTAGTTACAGATAAACTTGAACCTAGGTCTGACAAATGCACATTCATAGGGTACCCCAAAGAGATCAAAAGATATTTTTTCTACCATGCTGATGAACAAAAGGTGTTCGTCAGCCTTAAGGCAACCTTTTTAGAAAAGGAGTTCCTTGATGAAGGAATTGTTGCCTCTAAGGTTGAACTTGATGAAGTTCAACAGGTAGAAGAACTGACACCAATAGCTGAACCTAAGTTAGATTTGATTAGATCTGATCTAGAGCCCAATGTACCTAAACTATTAATGTGATCCGATAGAGTACCGCATCAGCTGGACAGATACTACGGTTTCTTGATCTGGGATGGTGATCCCATCGAACTCGATGAGAATGATGAGGATCCGATCACCTATATGGATGCAATACAGAGACCTGATTCTGAGAAATGGCTTGAAGCCATGAAATTCAAAATGGAGTCCATGAAGGTCAATGATGTATGGACATTGGTTGACCCACTTGAAGGGGTTAAACCCATTGGGTGTAAATGGGTCTTCAAAAGGAAGAGGGGTGCAGACGTAAAGGTGGAGACCTATAAAGCCCATCTGATTACCAAAGAGTATGGTCAATATTATGGTATTGACTATTATGAGATGTTCTCCCCTGTGGCAATGCTCAAATCCATTCGGATAATGCTTGCAATAGCTGTCCATCTGGATTATGAGATCTGATAGATGGATGTAAAGATAGCTTTCCTGAATGGAGAGCTGACCGAAGAGGTGTATATGATACAACTTGAGGGGTTTACATCCACAGATGAGTCGAAGGTGTGCAAGCTTCAGAGATCCATTTATGGATTGAAGCAAGCTTCTCGGAGTTGGAACATGCATTTTGATAAGGTGATCAACATGTATAGCTTCGTTAAGAACAGAGAAGAGCCCTGCATTTGTAAATGAGCAAATGGTCCAGTTGTGGTATTCCTTGTCTTGTACATGGATGATATTCTCTTAATCGAGAATGACATCCCCGCACTACAGGGAATAAAAGTTTGATTGTCATCGCAGTTCTCCATGAAGGATTTGGGTGAAGCATCCTACATCCTAGGGATGAAGATCTATAGGGATAGATCTAAAAGGATACTTAGGTTATCCTAGTCCACATACATAGACACTGTGTTGAAGAGGTTCAGCATGGAGAATTTTAAAAAAGACTATCTATCGATAGGCCATAAAATTTTTCTCTCTAAGAAGGATTGTCCGACAACTCCTGAAGAGAGAGAGTGTATGAGTAGAGTCCCATATGCTTCAACTTTGGGATCTATCATGTACGCCATGATATGTACAAGGCCAGATGTAGCATACTCACTAGGAGTGGTGAGTAGATACCAATATGATCCTGGAGAAAATCACTGAAAAGTAGTTAAAGACATCCTTAAGTATTTAAGAAATACTAAGGACCAATGGTAGGTTTATGGTGAGTCAGATCTGAAACTTGTGGGGTTCACAGACTCCAGCTTTCAATCTGACCATGATGACAGCAGAAGCGTGTCGGGTTATATCTTTACTTTGAATGGTGGAGCCATCTGTAGGAAGAGTTTAAAGCAGCATACTGTGACAGACTCTGTTTGTTAGGCTGAGTAAATCGCAGCATTGGATACTGCGAAAGAAGCTGTGTGGCTGAGGAAATTCATCATTGAGCTTGGAGTAGCACCCTCCCTCGATGGTCCGGTCCTGCTCTACTGCAACAGCACTAGTGCCATAGTTCAGGCAAAGGAACCCAAAGCACACCAGTGGATGAAGCATATTTTATGTCACTTCCACCTGGTCTGAGAGATCGTGGATCGAGGTGACGTCGAGAAGATCAACGAAAAGGAGAACCTGGCTGACCCCTTCACTAAAGCCCTGACGATAAAGGAGTTCGACAACCACAAGTCGAAGATGGGTATTAGATACTATGTCGAGTGGCTTTAGGATAAGTGGGAGTTGTTGGAAAATATATCTCAAAAGCCAATCGTCAACCTGTTGACGGTTGAGCAACCTTGTATTGTAATTGATTTGTTAATAAATAAAATATATTTTTAGCATTTTCATCACAAGTTTTCATCCTCTAATGAACTCCGTTGTTGTGATGAAATCTTTAGCACTATTTAGGTTCAATAAAGAGAGGATTTATCGATGAGTCCTTAGAACTGTTCATGACCAAATAATAGGTTGTTAATAAGGATGACAGCTTCTATCAAGCATAGGTCACTGTAGGCCATATGGGTTGGTTGTCCTCTTAATCAAGGAGTGTGGAGACACTGGTATGGCATACAGATGAGATGTAAGGGTACATCATCATTGAACGTGACCAACTCCAGAGCATTCTGCTGTCGAGAATGTCTCTGATGGGATATAGATATAAGTGTCCCTTAGACCTGAGATCGCCTCAATGACTTACAAGCAACTCACTGTGCTTTGGTATTGGACTAACTGAATTTCTAATTCAGTGACAGAAAGCTTCTGGGCACAGTCAAGTACTTACGAAGTCGGAGTATGATCAAGATGGGATTGATCACTCCAAGAGTTGGAGAAGAATGAGTCACTGTATTTCAATTTAGCAAAATCTTGGCCAAGATAACCCATCAGATGGATTTGATATTTTGAAATACAATGTGGACAACCTGATCAGAGTTGACAGTTGAACTCTGAGGTGTCCTATGAGCATTTTGGTCAAGGGGATGAATTATATGGAAACTATATCCGCATGTATTCTAAGGATGTTGTTCTACACATTCGACCTGTCCGACCGTCGGGTACCATTGCTAGATGGTCACTTCGATTGGTATAGAAATTTATTTCTGTGCTACCGGCTTAGGTTCAGACCTATTAGGTCACACACATTAGTCACCAATATAAGCAATGAAGTAAAGAGAATCAACCTTGTCCAGCTCATCAAATGGGCTGTATACATCAGAATGTATTAGGGTAGGTATATTAGTAGTCCTCACCCCATGTCCCATAAAGGATGGTTTGGCCATCTTTCCTTAAAGATAGAATCTATAAATCGAAAATGACTCGAGAGTCGATGAGTCTAGGAGCTTATGCTTTTTCAATTTATTTACTTTGTCCTCTCCAATATGATCAAACTTAAGGTACCATATATAATTCAGGTTTATCTCATCTATGAATCTCTCAAATCCTACGGTACTCATTATTTGCTCAGATGCTACTATCAAGTAGATCCAACATACCTTCTAAAGGTATCTCCCTTATCCTTTTCTCTAGTTTTTCATGAAGGGAAGGAAACAGTTTTCCTATAGAATGCCCAGGTTGCATCTAAAATTTTTTTTCTAATGTTCTACTTATTTATGGATCAAATCCTTATTTGAATCACAATATAATCAGAGATCAAATCTCAAATTATCTGATATAAACTTTCACAGAGGCTTGGATATGCAGATCCTCTACTTCGTATGCATGTCAGACACCGCAGGAAAGCAGGATGAACTCCAATCCAATTGGCTTTGCAACTCAATCAATCAAGGGAGGAGATGTGATGATGTGACACCTCACACCAGTAGATAGGATGCCCAAGAAGGATCCACATCCAAGGAGAGGAGGCGGCAACAAAAGGAGAGATGTAGAAGATGACGGACCTCTCTCTTCACACACCTGTCTCTCTCTTTTTCTCTCTTCTCTCAATTTGATTTGTTTGCTATTTTATTCTTGTTGGGTATAAAATATCCACAGCCGAAGTCCTCAGCAGGATCAGCTCCAAGAGGTCCGCCCGGACTCCTACGGGAGCCGGGCTTCGTCGCCAACGCCAACGACTGCAGACAGACTTCGTCCGGACTCCTACAGGAGCCAGACTCCGCCAACAATTTCAACCGCAAGTAGACTCCCCCCGGACTCCTACGAGAGCCGGGCTCCATCCTCAACATCAGCTGCCGGTAAGCCTTGTCCGGACTCCTACGGGAGTCGGACTTCGCCTTTAACTTTAATTGCAGAAAGACTCCGCCCGGACTCTTACGGGAGCCGGGCTTCGTCCTCGACTCCAACGGCTGCAGACAGACTTCGTCCGGACTCCTACGGGAGCCTTGTCCGGACTCCTACAGGAGCCGAACTTCGTCTTTAACTTCAACTGCAGGTAGACCTCACCCAAACTCCTACGGATACCGGACCTCACTATCGACCCCAACTGAACTTCGACCGACAAGTCTGGACCCCATGGCAGGCCACAGTAACGGCAACGATTCTGCCCCACTCCCTGCGGTGGACCCTACGCAACTCCATTACTCCCCGACAGGCCGTATTAACGGCCACAATTCTGCTCCACTCCCCACGGCGGATCCTGTGCAATCCCACCACTCCATGATGAGTCACAACAGCGAACGTCGCTCCACTCCCCGTAACTGACTCCACATGGCACGCCCCGGTGATAGCCACGGGTCCACTCCACTACTCTTCGCAGCAAACTCCGCCTGACCCTGGGCAGCTCACTGCCAGACGGTTACGGATGTCGCTATCAGACTACTGCCCCCTCCGCCTATAAAAGGGGACCCCAGATACGTTATTCTATAAGCTCTAATCTTTCATCTAAAAACTCTGCTAAATTCTCCGTTCGAGCACTCCATTCTTGTTGAGGCAGAGAACTGACTTGAGCATCAGAGGGTCTTGCCGGAGTAACCCCACCTCCGGTTTAGACTTCCTTTGCAGGTTCCTGCGGCGACCGCGACTTCCCCAACTCCAGCTTCTCCGGTGCAAGCGAATTTTTGCACCAACAGGATTGGCGCTAGAGGAAGGGTCTGTGCCTTCGCAGTACCCTTGTTATTAAAGGAGCGCTCAGCGGATCCACCTTCGGTCATCTTATCCGGCACCCACTCCTCCTTTCCTCATCTGATGTCTTCTCGCGAGGCCTTCGCACAACTACCTCCAGCTATGGTCGCCGACAAGGAGTGGCCGGATGATTGGCCTCTTTCGGATTCCGTCAACACCATTTTCGGGGGATCCCAGCGGGAGGCAACCAACATACCATCTATATCCCCCAAGCAGCAAAAAATTGAAGAACCCATAACCTTTACCAAAGAAGACACCCAGGGAGTCCAATTCCCTCATAACGATGCGGTCGTAGTTTTCTTGAATATAACAAGTTACGATGTCCGTCGCATTCTTGTCGACATCGAAAGTTCGGCTGACATCTTGTTCTACGATGCCTTTTCAAGAATGTCTGCTCTTAGCGATCATCTGAGGCCGATTTGCTCCCCCCTGGTGGGGTTTACCGGTGATGCCGTTCCGACGGAAGGAATGATAGCTTTGATTGTGACCGCGGGTCAATATCCAAAGCAATCCAGGGCTCTAGTGAATTTCTTGGTGGTGAAGGCGCCATCCGCCTACAATGCAATCCTTGGCCGACCCAGCCTCAATGCCCTCCGAGCTGTCATTTTGACCTACCATTTGAAGTTGAAGTTCCCCACCAACCAGGGGATCGGAGAGGTCCAGGGAGACCAGGCCCTAGCCAGACACTGCTACAACATCGCTTTGCAAAGAAGCGATCAGGCTGACCCCTATCCCGTCGATGGACTAGATGCTCGCGATGATCTCACCGAAGAAAGGGGTGGCCCAATCGAAGATCTGGTACCAATCCCTTTGAATGATGGGAACGCGGAGCATGTGGCGCTAATCGGCTCCAACTTGGGGGAGGAGGTGCGGACGCGTCTTATTGACTTTCTACGGAAGAATGCAGACGTTTTTGCTTGGGTTCCAGCAGACATGCCGGGGATTGACACAGAAGTCATGGAGCATCATCTGGCCGTCGATCCAAAGCATTGACCGACGAAAGAAAAAATCTGGAGTCATGCCCCGGAGAGGCAGAAGGCGATAGCCGAGGAAGTGGATAAGCTCCTCAAGGCCAGATTCATTAAGGAAGTCAATTATCCTGATTGAATTTTCAATGTTGTTCTGGTCAAAAAAGCAAACGGCAAGTGGAGGATGTGCATAGACTTCAAAAAGCTGAATAAGGCTTGTCCAAAGGATAGCTACCCCTTTCCCAGAATCGACCAACTGGTGGACGCGACCTCAGGCCATGAGCTCCTCACCTTTATGGACGCGTTCTCCGGCTATAATCAAATTAGAATGGCATCTGAAGATGAAGAAAAGACAGCTTTCATCACTAATCGTGGCCTTTACTGTTACAGGGTCATGCCTTTCGGCCTCAAGAATGCAGGCGCAACCTACCAACAGTTGGTGAACAAAATCTTTAAAGAGCAGATCGATCGAAACATGGAGGTCTATGTGGACGATATGCTCGTAAAAAGCAAGTCTTCCAGAAATCATGTCGCCGACCTCGAGGAGACCTTTGATGCTCTCCGAAAGTATAAAATGAAGCTGAACCCAACTAAATGCGCTTTCGGAGTAACTTCAGGGAAGTTCCTGGGCTTCATGGTATCGGGGCGCGGGATTGAGGCCAATCCAGAGAAAATTCGCTCCATCCAGGAGATGACCGCCCCAAAGTCGATCAAAGAGGTTCAGCGCCTCACAGGGAGGATAGCGGCTCTTAATCGCTTCGTCGCAAGGTCGGTCGAATGGTGCTTGCCCTTCTTTCAAACCCTCAAGCAGCCGAAGAACTTCTGCTGGACCTCTGAGTGCCAACAGGCGTTCGATGAGTTAAGGAGTTACCTTAGCTCACCCCCGCTGCTGGCAAAGCCTGAACCTGGAGAGGAACTGTTTTTATACCTAGCGGTCTCTCCCATGGCCCTCGCGGCCGTCCTTGTCAAAGAAGAAGCGAAAGTCCAGCGATCAGTCTACTACATTAGCCGTGCGCTGAGGGATGCCGAGACCAGGTACACCAAATTAGAAAAACTGACCTACGCCTTGTTGATTGCAGCTCGGAGGCTCCGACCCTACTTTCAAGGGCACACCGTGATGCTACTCACTGATCAACCGATCAAGGCGGTTTTACAGTGGGCTGACACCTCCGGAAGAATGGCAAAATGGGCAATCGAGCTCACAGAATTCGACATCAACTACAGACCTAGACCAGCAGTAAAGGCCCAAATATTGGCAGATTTCATAGTAGAGTGCACCATCCCAGAGGAGGTCGAACCTGAGCCAAGCAAAGTTGATGACCTGAAGTCTCAACCGAACTCCCCCAATGAAGAGGCCAATCCCTCCGATCGCTTTTGGACCCTCTATGTGGATGGATCTTTCAACATGTCGGGCGCAGGTGCAGGCCTGATCTTGGTCAGTCCGGAGGGAGTCATAGCTGAGTACGCTCTGCATTTCGAGTTCTCTGCAACAAACAATGGAGCGAAATATGAAGCTCTGATCGTAAGACTAAGGATCGCCAGAGAGCTGGGAATAAGTCAGCTCCGGGTGCACAGTGACTCTCAACTGGTGGTGGGGCAAGTCAGTGGGAGTTATGAAGTGCGGGAGGACAGTATGGCCAAATATCTTGAGAAAGTAAAGGAGCTTGCCCCTGCCTTTAATAGCTTCGACATTAGGCAGATTTCAAGGTTGGAAAATACCAAAGCCGACCTTCTCTCCAAGCTGGCAACGTTGGCTCCGTCCGGGTTGCCCAAAGGCATTCTTTTTGAAGTTCTGAAGCACCCAAGCACAGAAGAATCGCGGCCCGTAATGGAGATCGACCACGAGCCCAGCTGGGTCGACCCACTGATAACCTATCTCAGAGATGGAGTCCTCCCCCAGGATGCGAAGGAGGCTCGGAAGCTCCGAAATCAAGCCTCCCGATACATCCTTTATGAGGGCAAATTATACAAAAGATCATACTCTTTATCCCTCTTAAAATGTCTCCGGCCCTCGGAAGCTGACTACGCCTTGTGGGAAGTACACGAAGGAATTTGCGGAAACCATTTGGGAGCTAGATCTTTATCCCACAAGTTGCTTCGCCAAGGATATTACTGGCCAACGATGCATCATGATTCGATTGAATATGTCAAAAAGTATGATCGATGCCAGAGATACGCCAACGTTCAGAGACAGCCCGCCACCAAGCTCACACCCTTGAGCGCCCCACGGTCTTTTGCACAATGGGGGATGGATATCCTTGGCCCCTTTCCCATGGCGTCTGGATAAAGGAAGTTCCTCCTTGTAGCGATCGACTACTTCACCAAATGGGTTGAAGCCGAACCACTAGCGAAAATCACAGAAGCAAAAGTGCAGGATTTCATCTGAAAATCGATCATGTGCAGGTTCGGTTTGCCTAGAACCCTAATCACTGATAATGGACGGCAATTCGCGGGAGCAAAATTCATCAAATTCTGTGAAGATCTAAACATCTCCCACAACTTCACATCAGTAGCCCATCCCCAGGCGAACGGCGAAGCTGAGGTGACTAACAGAACCCTTTTGCAGGAGATTAAGACAAGGCTTGAAAAAGCAAAGGAAACTTGGGCGGACGAGCTTTATCATGTGCTATGGACGTATCGAACTACCCAGAGGTTACCTACGGGGGAGACCCCCTTTGCTTTAGACTTCGGTACGGAAGCCGTCATCCCAATCGAGCTTAAACTCCCGTCGGCACGAGTCATGGCATTCGACGAGCATCAAAATTCACAAAGTCTTAGAGCCAACCTCGACCTGCTGGAAGAAAGATGGAAGATCGCTCAGGTTCGAATGGCAGCCTACAGACAGAAAGTTGCTCGATATTACAATACCCGAGTCAAGAACAAAGCCTTTAAAGTAGGAGATCTAGTACTTTGATGAGCTGCTGTCTCGCAACCTCAAGACCGAGGGAAACTCGCCCCAAACTGGGAAGGACCGTATGAAGTCAAAGAAGTAGTCCGGCCAGGAACTTATTATCTTAAGGAACTCGGAGGAGCCGACCTCCCACGACCGTGGAACTCGAAAAACTTATGGGTGTACTACCAATAACTTCATTTTAATTGAAAGTTGCATACCTGCACGTCTTTAAACAATTCACACAAACTGTGTCAGAAGCGAAAGAGAAACATCATCCCGACAAAGTCGAAGGCCCGGTTCCATTTAGACCGGATGGTGGGAGAGGCCTTACAACGCCCATATGAGCCCCACAGCCCTGTTAGGGACAGGAGGAGAATCTCGCCCTAACTTGAGCAAAGTCGAAGGCCTGGTTCCATTTAGACCGGATGGGGGGAGAGGCCTTACAACGCCCATATGAGCCCCCACAGCCCTGTTAGGGACAGGAGGAGAACCTCGCCCTAACTTGAGCAAAGTCGAAGGCCCGGTTCCATTTAGACCGGATGGGGGGAGAGGCCTTACAACGCCCATATGAGCCCCCACACCCTGTTAGGGACAGGAGGAGAACCTCGCCCTAACTTGAGCAAAGTCGAAGGCCCGGTTTCATTTAGACCGGATGGGGGGAGAGGCCTTACAACACCCATATGAGCCCCCACAGCCCTGTTAGGGACAGGAGGAGAACCTCGCCCTAATTTGAGCAAAGTCGAAGGCCCGGTTCCATTTAGACCGGATGGGGAGAGTGTTGGGTACAAAATACCCACGACCGAAGTTTTCAACAGGATTTGCCCTTGTGGACTCCGCCCGGACTCCCACGGGAGACGAGCACCATCACCAACTTCAACTGTCGGTAAGATCCGCCCGAACTCCCACGGGAGATGGGCTCTGCCTACGACTCCGACCCCAAGGGGGACTTCGCCCGGACTCCTACAGGAGTCGGGCTTCGTCGCCAACATCAACCACCGGTAAGATTCGTCTGGACTCCTACGGGAGCCGGACTTCGCCTTTAACTTTGATTGCAGAAAGACTCCGCCCGGACTCCTACGGGAGCCGGGCTTCATCCTCGACTCCAACGGCTGCAGACAGACTTCGTCCGGACTCCTACGGGAGCCGAACTTCGCATCTGATTTTGATTGCAAGGAACTTCGCCCGGACTCCTACGGGAGCCAGGCTCCGCCCGTGACTCCAATCACAGGAGGGTTCCGTTCGGACTCCCACGGGAGCCGAACTTTGCCTTGACTTCAGCGAAGAAAAACTCCGAGCGAAAAGGAAAAAGGAAGGCAACGGACTATGACAGCTACGATTGAAAAATGGATAGCGATCGAGGTACAGAAAACTCTGTCACCGCAAGGACTGGGGCTCCCACAGGGAGTCCCAGCTTTTGAGGAAGTTTTCAACACAAAACAGGACAACCTACTTAGGGTGACAGAAGCTCGGATCCCCAAACTCAAGCCCTAGGAGGGACCCCAGGCTCGATTGGCCCCAAGCAAGCCCGCAGCCATTGACGGGAAAATGACAACCAGGTATCTTCGAACGGCATAAAAGTCGAAAAGGAGCTTGGCAAATAACAATCCAACACGAATAAAAGAGATCGTCGACAACCTTGGGACGACGTGAAAAAGAAAAGAAGAAAAGAAGGAAGAGAGAAAAAAGAAGAATAAAGAAGTTCGACAGACGACTACTCGATACAAGATGCAGACGAGGTAACAAAATCTTCTTTTCATTTTTCAACTGACAGGATGTACGTGACAAGACCCGGTGGCCCAAAAAAAAAAAAAAAAGTATACATCATTGCAAGTCTCGCGAACACGGTTTGGAAAGGATGCACCGGAGGCCACTTCAAGCTGCAAACTTCTCTTCCCAGCCGCGTCGTCCAGTACGTGTGATGGGCTCATCGGCTTTCGCCCCACCTTATTTCGCTCCACCTCCGAAGTCCCAACCTTAGGGGGAAAAGGATGGGATAGATTCTCGGGGATGGTAAGGGCAACGGCAGTGAAGACGAAGACCTGTTTCAAGAAGAACCAGAGTCACCCTGGGGGCAACGGTGGCACCAGAAATATGCGTCATCACCGAATACTCCGTGGTAGCCGCCGTCCAAAACGCTCCGACAAGGTTGGCATGCGCTACTTCCACCGTCCCCACAACAGGTTCTACTGCCCCACCATCGACATCGACCGCTTCTGGTCCCACAGCCACGACGACATCAAGGATCCCGCCACAGCTTGTGACGACAGCTCTGCCCTCTTGACCGATATCATCCCGCCTTGCTACTCCGAAATTCTCGGACAGAATACCTTTACCGACGGCCCCCGTTGTTAAACCCCTGTTGTTGAAGGAATTCTTCCTTGAGCCCCCTTTGAAACGACGGGGATCCTCAGCGGCCACTTGATGACCGGCGAACTCACCGGCCACTGTTCTCCTCCTTGCCTTCCTCCAGGCCCTATACATCCCTTCGAGGATGGCCTCCGGAGTGGAGGGCATGACGTGGGAACCCCTTAGAGAAGAATTGAGGGGCTGAAGACAGCGAGGGCTGGTGCGGAGGAAGTGGCTGAATAGTTAGGCTCTCAGATGAAAGAAAGATGCTGTCCTTTCGACAGGATGGAGCCCCAAAGGAAGAGTAGGGGGTTTAAATAGCCAGCGGATCTTAGCACAGTTATGGCGGCGGGTGTCCCTAGGCCAACTGGTGCATGCCACGTGTCCCACTCACCGCTATCGAGGATTGACTGTTCGCAAATTTCTGTAGCGCAATGCTTGGGATCACGTTTCGGTGCGAGTTCTGAAAAGACTCTTCAGATCGCCCCGATCCAAAAAGGCTCCAGCGCGCGCACATCTAATGCCAAAATATCTGGGGGCGGCAGTGCGCAGGATTCGAAGGGACGATTTCGGCTGTGCCCATCCCTCTCTGTACTTCCTTCATTTGAAATTCAAACTCGGAAGTAGGGGGACTGGTGTTGGGTATAAAATATCCACAGCCGAAGTCCTCAGCAGGATCAGCTCCAGGAGGTCCGCCCGGACTCCTACGGGAGCCGGGCTTCGTCGCCAATACCAACGGCTGCAGACAGACTTCGTCCGGACTCCTACGGGAGCCGGACTCAGCCAACAATTTCAACCTCAAGTAGACTCCGCCCGGACTCCTACGGGAGCCGGGCTCCATCCTCAACATCAGCTGCCGGTAAGCCTTGTCCGGACTCCTACGGGAGCCGGACTTCGCCTTTAACTTTAATTGCAGAAAGACTCCGCCCGGACTCCTACGGGAGCCGGTCTTCATCCTTGACTCCAACGGCTGCAGACAGACTTCGTCCGGACTCCTACGGGAGCCAAACTCCGCCAACAATTTCAACCGCAAGTAGACTCCGCCCGGACTCCTACGGGAGCCGGGCTCCGTCCTCAACATCAGCTGCCGGTAAGCCTTGTCCGGACTCCTACGGGAGCCGGACTTCACCTTTAACTTCAACTGCAGGTAGACCTCGCCCAAACTCCTACGGATACCGGACCTCACTACCGACCCCAACCGAACTTCGGCCGACAAGTCTGGACCCCCTGGCAGGCCACAGTAACGGCCACAATTCTGCTCCACTCCCCGCGGCGGATCCTGTGCAATCCCACCACTCCATGACGAGTCACGACAGCGAACGTCGCTCCACTCCCCGTAACTGACTCCACGTGGCACACCCCGGTGATAGCCACGGGTCCACTCCACTACTCTTCGCAGCAAACTCCACCTGACCCTGGGCAGCTCATTGCCAGACGGTTACGGATGTCGCTATCAGACTACTGCCCCCTCCGCCTATAAAAGGAGACCCCAGATACGTTATTCTATAAGCTCTAATCTTTCATCTAAAAGCTCTGCTAAATTCTCCGTTCGAGCACTCCATTCTTGTTGAGGCAGAGAACTGACTTGAGCATCGGAGGGTCTTGCCGGAGTAACCCCACCTCCGGTTTAGACTTCCTTTGCAGGTCCCTACGGCGACCGCGACTTCCCCGACTCCAGCTTCTCCGGCGCAAGTGGATTTTTGCACCAACAATTCTCTTCTATCATCTATAGGTAGAGACTCTCTCTATTTATAGATGATTCTCATGATCTAGTGAGAGGAGGACTCTTTATTCAAATCTGATTTGAATTGGTCCAATACTCATGAAAGAAGGACTCCTATATGAGATATAATTGCCATCACTTATGACATCCACTTTACACCCACTCCCACACCCACTTGGGATGCTTTAAATAAGCATCAAACTAATTTTTGATCATGCTTCATGAGTGGATATTCCCAGTGCAAGTAGGAATACTCATATCTTATCCAAAATAGGTCCGATTCGAATCCGATTCGAAGTCAGTTCGAAACAATTTCGAAAGGCTATCAATCTTAAATTCTTTAGGATTTTTATACCAAGTCTAACTTAAATTTTAGACCTATTTAAGTCTAATTAATTCAGATCTAATCTAAAATTAATTAGTACTTAAATTCAATCTTTCATATGTTTCATGGATCATAGATAAAAATTATTCATCCCCGGGATTGAACCTGAACCTCATGTGTAGTGCTAGCTAGATATAGTCAACTCTTCAATCCTGTTTGACCCATAACTTAAATTCTCAATCAAGTTAGCTTATATGTTCAATCAAGTCAAGTACTTCCAAATTGGATATATAAACATAGATCAATTCCTTCCTACTTTGTCTGACTTGTGTACGTGACTCCATAAGTTCAAACACTAAGTCGGTAGCACAGGAACCAATTCCTGCATTAATCGAGATACTATCTAGCAATAATTTTTGTTGTCCAGATAGGTTGAATTATCACAAAAAAATATTTCAGAATCCATACTCATAGTTACTGCATAATTCATCCTTTTGACCCTAGATGATCTATGATGGTCTTAGATTAACTTCAATCGAGATTGCTTCATCCATATTATATTTCAACCTTTTAAATTCATCTCATGGATTATCCTGCCTAAGATTTTACTAAATTGAAATATAGTGATACATCAACTCCAATAATCCAGAGGGATCAATCCCATCTTGATCCATATACAGACTTCGTAAGTATTTGACTGTACCCAGTAGCCTTCCATCACTGCATTAAAAATTCAGATAGTTCGGCATCAACGCACAGTGAGTTGCTTGCAAGTCACTATGATAATCTCAGGTCTGAAAGATATTTATACCCACGTATTTCATGAGCAGCTCTTGACAGTAGAATGCTCAGCAGGTGAGTCACTTGTTCAGTGATGATGTACCCTTACATCTCATCTGTATGCCATACTAGTGTCACCACACTCCTTGATTAAGAGGATAACCAACCCATATGGCATACAACAACCTTCACTCAATAAACGTCATCATTCTGTAAGGACATATCATTTGGTCGCAAACTTATTTAAGAACTATACGATAAATCCTCTCTTTATCGTACACTAGCATAGTTCTAGGGACTTCACAATACAAGAGTTCAAGGAAGATGTCATTTTATGATGAAAAATATCAGAATAACTATTATTCAATAATCAATAATTCATATACAAGGATGAACTCAATAGTCACACGATTGATTTTAAGACACAATTTCCAACACTTCAGATATACAAAAACCCTTCTCCTTGAACTTTTCAAAGTCCCATCGGTAGTCACCAACTCAACCAAGGTGCAATCAATTTTATTCATGTGGTAGTTTACTATAAACTTCCATATGATTGGTAAGAGATTGCAGGATTAAATCTATTCATAATTTCTTATGCTTGGACATACTAAGTTTCTCAAGCTTATCCAAGTCCTTAATCATTGTCAAACAATGACTATGAACTGATTGCCCTTTTGTCAATGTCGAACGGTTTGGTGACATAGGGATATCTTGGTTAGCTATACTTCTTGGAACTTAAAATCATTTTAAGTTTTTGAGTCAGTCTTTATTACTTGATCGGTTAGTCAATTGGTTCTAATTTTGTGAGGATTGAAAGTCGATTTTGAATTCTATTAGAGAATAGAGATTCTAATTAAATATTTATACTTGATTTTAAATTTATTCTAGAAATTTTTAAAATAAATGTGCTTCCACTATTTTTTTGAATCTCTTACACTCTTTGGATAGAGAGATAAAAATCCTTCACGATAAAGATTTCTAGTGGGTACTGCAGTTTCATCAATTGGCACACTACCTCACCTAACAGTTATTAAAGATGTGTCAACCAATGAGTGGACAACTCTTATCTAATGCTTTTCTAAGCATGATGCAGTGACATCGGTCTCTAAGTCATGTGGCCTCACTTAATAGTTATTGACCACATTTCTTAGTTAAGTCAAACCCACCGTTCACTAGCTGGTGCAAAGCCATCATTGGATCCCTCACCTAACAGTTATTGGGCCCAACCCATCTCTACCTTGGAGCATCTCATACTAATAGAGTGGTTGCATGTTTTCAGTACAACTGAATCATTATGACCAGCCAAGAACAATCAACACCAGTAGTACGTCCGTACATCTACAATGGTGGAAGACTGCTAGACTTAATATCGTACGAGAAGATTTAATTTATGTCTCTTTAATTTTAATTATTTATTTACATCCAATATAAATCTGCAATTAACATGGATCTACTAGAGAGATCCTAACTTGGTTCACCAAGATTGAATCAAGGTGCAACTGCAACATATGTGGTGAACTCAAACCTACGCACCCAATAAGAAACTTAATCAACCAAATTGATCTAGTAAGTTCAATATTGCTGGGGGGCTTTTCGTGCATGAGTTACAGTCCTAATTAAGTAATCACCATTCTATCCCTGCCTTAGACACCAACCAATCAATTAGTTCAAATTGGTTCAGCCCACTTGGTTTATGTCACCATGGATTATAAATCGCTAACCAAATTATTGTGCTTTCATGATACAATCCTACTCTAAGGGTTTGTAGTGATTCATGAAGATCACTACATGTATCCATAAAAATACACACATGACAATCATATAGTCCTTATGATGATCTCATAATCCTTATGATTATCATACAATCCATTATGTTCATGCTTAAATTTCTTATGGTATTTGTTCCATCTCTTTTCATCCTAAGATAACCTTACAACATAAAGACATTTGTTATGCTAGGGCAACCTTATATTAGGATGAAATTAGATTGACTCAACTAATTTTATCTTATGTTCAAGCAAATTACTCTAATTTGAATACATCTATATAATCATTGATCACATCAAGATAGATCTCTATCTATGAATAATATCTCATGCATGAACATATAGTAAAGACAAATTTAGATCTATTAAAATTCATATTACATGTAAATTAGATTTAGAATTTTAGATGCATGAATATAAAGATAAAATTTAGATCTAAAAATTTTGATTGAGCAAGACATCACATGACTTTTAATAATCATTAATTTCATATTAACAATTATAAGAAATTAAATTTTCAAATCTGAAAATAATTTTTAGATATCGAAAGCAATCGCATGAACATAAATTAATTTGAATTTTAGATCTAAAAATAATTTTAGATCTTAAAATCCATCACATGAATTTCAGTCATTCAAATTTTAGATCTGAATTTTCTGATCTCGAAAGCAATCGCATGAACAAAAATTAATTTGAATTTCAAATCTAAAAATAATTTTAGATCTTAAAATTCATTATATAAATTTTAGCCATTCAGATTTTAGATCTGAAAATAGATTTTTAGATCATAAATTTCATATCCTCGATCATGAACATTCTTAATTTAGATCTGAAAATTAGATTTTCAGATCTAAAATCATCTTCATGATCTTATAAAATTCAAATTTTCAAATTTAAAAATAACTTTCAGATCTAAAAACTAGATCTTAACTTTGCATTAATGAGATGGCTCTGATACCACTTGAAGAAAATCTCATCTCATGGGTTCTAGTATGTATGCAAAAATTTTAAAAATTTAATCTAACTGTTGGGTATAAAATAACCCTAGCCGAAGTTCGTAAGAGGCCGACCCTCCCAGGACTCTTCCGGCTTCCAACCTTGTGCAACATCTTTCTGAACTCCCCCGACCGTCCGAGCTTCCACAGTACCATCCAGACTCCCCCAGCAGTTGACCTTCCATAATGTCCTCCAGATTCTTCCAACGGATGAACTCCTATCATGCCATCCAGACTTCTCCAATAATGAGCTCCTTCATTCACCTATCGGACCACTTCAAATACTCTCTGGGCTTCACTATCAGTCGATTTTCTACAATGATCGACTACTCTCCGAATCTCTTCCAGACTTCCTCCTATCATGATCGACTATACTCCAAGCTTCTTCCGAACTTCGTCGATGTCCGAGCTTCTCCAGCAGCAAGACTTCTACAGTAGTCAGACTCCATCCAAGTTTCTATGGTGGTCGATCGCCTTCTAAATTTCATCCGAGCTTCTACGAGAATCGACTCCGTTCGAACTTCTGCAGCGGATGAATTTCAGACAAACTTTTACAATGAACAGACTCCAGCAGTCAATTTCTACTCCAAACTCCTATTGCAAGCAAACTTCATCTGAGCTTCTACGATAAGCGATTTCCATCCGGACTTCTACGGCAACTGATCTTCATCCAAGCTTCTACGATAAGCGATCTCTGTCCGGACTTCTACGGCAACCGATCTCCATCCGAGCTTCTATAGTAAGTGGCCTTCTTTCGGACTCCTACAAGAACCAGACTCCGTCCGAACTTCTACAGTGGTTGGATTCCGGACGAACTTCTACAACGGACACCACTCCACTCTCGGTAACAAACTCCACGTGGCCCCATCACTCTCTGGCGAGTCACGACAACGGACACCACTCCACTCTCCGCAACAAACTCCACATGGCCCCCCCACTCTCTGGCAAGTAGCGACAACGGACACCACTACTCCCCGTAATAAACTCCATGGGCCCTGAACGGCCCACTATCAGGCAGTTACGGACGTCGCTGTCAATTAGTTACGCTTTTCTGTCTATAAAAGAGACCCCCCAGATACATTCTCCTCTAAGCTCAAAACTCTATCTTGAAACTCTGCTAAAATTCCATTCGAGTACTTCATTTCTATTGAAGCAGAATACTGACTTGAGCGTCGGAGGGTCTTGCTAGAGCACCCCCAACTCTGGTTTAGTCTTTCCTTGTAGGTCCCGATGGCAGTCGTGATCTCCTTGACTCCAGCTTCTCTGGCATCAGCAGAATTCTGCACCAACAGAATTGGCGCTAGAGGGAGGGTGCTGTATCTTCGCAGGACCCTTGTTCTTAAAGGAGTACTCAACGGGACTGTCTTCAGTCATCTTCTTCTTCTTCTCCTGTCAGATCCCCACCCGATGCCTCTTCGAAAGGCATCCATCAGGCGATCTATGGTCTCTGTGGCCAAATCTCAATGAAATCCACAAGCTCCGGCCTCATCTCCAGTTTCTCAGGCTCCTCCTCCTCCGACAATGACAGTCGGCATAGAGCAGTTCGACCTGTTGGTTCAGCAGGTCAGGGGCCTCACCGAAGCAGTGCAGGCCATGAGCAGCAGTAGCAATAGCCGCAGCATCTGTGCGATTGGAAAGAGCATCCGGATCGGGTGGCCCACTTGGGCCAGTCACCCTGTGTTCCCCGGAAAGGGAAAGCAGAGGGTGGAGAGCCCTCTATCTGATCATGATTCCACCCCCGAGGGTCCCTACCTCCATTTTGCCAGAAGATCCTCGAGACTCGCAGTCGAGAGGATCTCCTGGATCAAAGGTTCCAAGAGATGAACCGATAGATCGAAGAGCTCCGCCATGCTCCCCTGCTTATGGTGAGGATATCTGTACTGACCCTTCTTTTTCTTAAATGATTATGCAGGAACCGATCCCGCCGAACTTCAAGCTCCCCAATTTGAGGTTACGACGGGACCTCAGATCTGGTTGACCACCTGGAGGCCTTCGGATAATGATGCGCTCCATGGTGCGCCAGACGCCATCCTGTGCCAAGCTTTCCATCTACCTTGAAGGGAGCAGCAAAAAATTGATACTCGACACTGAAGTCGGGTACTATCTTCTCCTTTGATCAAATGAGCCATCAGTTTGTGACTCATTTCATCAGCAGTCAGCATCCCCAGAGAGGTTCGGAGTCCCTCACAACATCAAGCAAAAGGAGGGAGAATCCATCCGAACTTATTTGAATTTCAGTGCAGGGGTAAAATGATAATTTTAAAACTTTTTTAAAATTATAATTTTATAGTAAAAATTGTTCATTAATCTAATTAATTAACATATATTAACCCTACATAAGGATCTAAATATGATATATATAGCATGCATTTAAATTTGAAATTTCAAATTCTACAGTAAACCTTTTACTGTTATGTGTTCAGAACACATTACCTTTGTGCGGGTAGTTGATCCCACAGTCTGATCACCGTTGAGAAGATTCGATCATCGCAATATAACCACATAGTATGTCTGGCCTCCGTGGATCATCCACATGAAGCTCCCGATCTGATCGGCTCCTCACGAATGCTAGTTCATCGCAGAATCCTTTCGACGCCGATGCTGATCGAACTCCTTCGATCGATGTTTATCGACTCTTGAATGCTCTGAATCATCAACAAAGGTGCTTGAGAGGTTGATGAAGCTCTCTCTAAAGTTTGGTGGGCTCACGACACTCGTAGCTCACCTTCTCACTTTCCGAACCCCAGGCAGAAACCTTAGGGTACTCACTGAAAACCCTACGCCCACTTTTGTTTCTTTTCTTTTCTTTTCTCTCGAAAGTTTTTGAACTTCCAACTTACCACAAGGCTTCCTCACACCCACTATTCTCTCTCAAAAAAATTCTACGCATGCCCCACCTTCTCTTCTCTTTTAAAACAGTGCAAGACGCATCTTATCCGTGTGAGAGGATAAAGATAGGTGGTTGCTCACTTGAATTCAAATCGAATTTGAATTCAAATGAAACCAACCCATCCTTATCCACTCTGGGTGAGAGAAGAGAGGAGGCTGGGTTCTTTGTGAATAAAGAATTTACACGAGAAACTCTTTCTCATGTAGATTAAATGGCGCACAAGATAAGGTGGGTGGCGCATGGATTAGTTGCCCATTCAAATTCAAACATCCTTTGAATTTGAATGGCCAACAAACCAATCTTTATCCAGATAAATGCACATAAGGGAGGGCATGGAAGGCTTCTACATGGGAGAAAATTCATGAGAAGTTGTTTCTCGTGAACTCAAATGGGCACAGATAAGTGAGGTGGCGTAGGGAGATGAAGTCAAAGTGGTTTCAACCTAATTGAGCCAATCTAATCAAATAGGTTAGGCACAATTAGACTAAGTTAAACCCAACTAATTAGGCTTAATTAAACTCAATAAAATATTAATCAAATCAAGAATTGATTAAGTCCAACCCCTGATCAGATCAGGGACCAAACCACCTTGGCGATTAGGTCAACACTTAACCTAATCGGGTCAAATCCAACTGAATCCAATTCAATTGGACTTGATCCAAAAATAATTACTCAATCAAATTGAGTTAATTAGTGATCAAATCATTAATTAAACCTCTCATAAATATTAAGTCTAAATCCGATGGGCAATCAGGCATCAGAGTCCATCGATATGAAACCTGATCAAAAATCCCAAACCAATGGGACTCTTGACCCCGTACCCAAAATGTGTGAAACTCATGATTAGAGAATCTTGATTCTCGATCATAGAGTTCCAGACATGTAGGACTCAAAGTCCATGAGCATTAGACTCTTCACCAGCCAACAGATCAGATAGGAACCTCTAATGTGTGTGACCCGTAGGTTCGAACCTAAGCCGGTAGCACAGGAATCAATTCTACACTAATCGAAGTGACCATCTAGAATAGTACCCAACATCCAGATAGGTCAAATAGTCACAATCATAATACTCAGAATCTATGCAAATATGGTGTTAGATGTGTGCCCTAGATGCCAGATCGGCTGACACATTCTTGTACAAATCTAAGGGCAAAATTATAATTTTGACTATAAATGAATAAAAGGGTTATTCTTCTATCACATTGTGTACATTGTGTCTGTGATACATCCTTTGAGTTAGTGGAAATATTAATTCATATTTTAAGAGTTAAAAATTTAAGGCATGAATTTACATAACTAACTCATAAACTGCTCCGACTATAGGATCATCACGAGGATGGTGATCGATCTGGAAGGTTGGTGTACGATCGCTTTCTTAGGATAGATGAGTCTTGAGTCTACGGTGTGGAGACATCGGAGTGAGAGTACAGTATTCATTGAGAATGAGAGTACTGAGCGTGACCACCTCGAGCAGTCATAAGGAAATCTACCTTCTCATCGATGACTAGCTCGATGCTACAGTTGTGTGTCTAGTTCTTTGACCTGAGGTGCATCGTGGTTCACTTTGAGTGTGTTATAGTTTGACTACACCATAACTCAGTCTCCTAGCCATCCGAAACCCTGAGGTGTATGTTGGCTGTAGCATATTCATTGTAGGAACCAGATCGCATCAAGATGGGATCTATCAACCTCGGTAGATGAGAGGAGTAGTCCTATGGTGATCAAAAGATCGAGTCCTTAAGCCCATGGCCATGGCAGAGTGAAATAATGAAAAAGAGTTTTCTATTGAGGTTTCACATCAGACTCGGATCGATCGATTGATTCATATGACTGATGTTGGGTTTGACGAGTTCACCTTAACCCTAATTCAGTCGGGACTCATGATAGAGGAACTCAATCACACAGGTAGCTGCACCGAGAGGTTCATCTTCAGTTCTGATGGGTTGCCACCATATACTGCTAGGTGTCACTGATGGATTTTGGAAGCAATTAGAATGATTTTGATGATCGATCATTCTAATTGTCTGAATCAGAAGAGTTCTGATCCATCGAAAGGAGTTTCGATGATGTCAATGATGAGATCATGACATGTCTCATTACCATACAGAATTGAACCTAACTGGGTCACACAAATAAAGATTAGGGTCTGGATGTCATCAATTGGGCTAGCCCAATTGATTTGGATAAGATCCAATTAGGTTCAAGGAAATTGTGCTAGCACTCAATTGAGCCTAACTTTCTCCTCGTGTAATCTTTTCTGTCTCTACCGAGTCTGTGATCTGGCTCATCCAGAAAATCTTGGAAAAATTTTTTCAGTCTAAATGAAGCTTGTCCAGCTTAGAAAAGGCTTTCTTAATTCATGAGATGAATTTAAGACAACACCTGCTAATTTCTAGCACCTGCCAATTTCATTTTAGGACATCTGTCAAAAGTTGACATATGGGTCTTAAACTGAAGAGGACTTATTGGAGGATTTTTGTGGAGTGTCCACATGCCTAAACCTAATCAAATTGGGTGCCATAATCAGATTATGGCATGAGCCCAATTGGATTTAAGTGGGCGCCTCAAATGGATAAGAACCAAAGAGTCCTGATAAACTTGGACTCTTTGGTGCCACCTTATTTGAGCCTATCCATTGTTGGCACCAACATAGGAGAGAGCATGGGATTCTTATCTGATATGATCAGATGATATCACTCTACCAATCAAAATTTTTTCAAAATTTATTAAAATTTTTTGATTGGTCGAATGATGTGGCACTGCGCAGCATACAGGGTCTATATAAACCCTGCTGCACCTAGGGTTTCGGGGCAGAACTTGTTTTGTGCAAAAAACCCATTGTCTGCCACCCCCTCCCCTCTTCTCCATATCCTCCCTGCTCTGCTTTCTCCCTCTTCATATCCAAGAAGTTGGACATTCATCTGGCATAGGTGCAAGGCGTGGTGATGCCTGGAACAGAAGGCTACAGAACTTCTTTGACAGGCTGCTGCTCCAACTTCAGGAAGACTTTTGAAGATCTTCCTAACCAGATTTAGATCTAATTTTTGGAGTATAGAATCATGAGGAGAAGACATTCTAGATCCTACCTAGTGGATATTGGTAGAGGCCAAACGCTTGCGTGGCTACGTCAGAACCTCAGGCAGTGCTGCGATCATCTACAGGGTAATTAGATTACCCTTGAGGTATGTCTATGTTTCTCAAACTTTTAGATTTAATTTTAAAATTAAAATATCAGATAATAAAATTAGATCTAATAGATATTAGATCTAAAATAGTGTAGGATAAAAATTTAAAATTTATTCCACCTCAGATTTGATGAAATCTGGAAGATCCTACACAGAAAAAGGCGATTTTTCCTTCAAGTGGTATCAGAGCCAGGTTGTTGGCTCTATTTCAGATCTAATTTAGATCTAATTTTAATTTTAATTTATCTGATATTAAATAATTTAGATGTCATATCAGATATGATAGGATCTAAATTAAATTATTTAAAATTAAATCTAAGATGATCTAACATGCATGAGATGCATGACTAGACTAGGATTTATTGAATCCATGAATAGTCTTAAGTTTTGTATTTTAATGAGATTAAAATATGAATTAAATCTAATTTATTCTCTATTTTTTAATGTTATAAGTGTTATAATTATATCAAAAATAAAAAATAAAATTTTAATTTTTTCATAAAATAAATCTGTTACATGCCTAGACTAGTTGTAGAACAGATCTAGTAACTTGTCTAGAATAGATTTAATTTTGAATAGTTCAATTTAAATCTTATTTTTAAATATTACATGTGATATATCAGATCTGAAAGCATGTTAATTAGATTGATTTTTGATACATGAGATGTATGCAAAGCATGTATTAGTTAGATCTTAAATTGTATATGAGATATGTTAATTTAGATCTAACTAGTTTTGTAGTTAAATTTATATTTCTGGTTAAGGTGTTCCTCATAGCCGTCCGTCATAAGAACGAAGTAGGGTTTAAAGCCCTCTCTCCCATTCAATGGGGGTTCATATGACGTGTAGGGGTGCCGCGCGTTCATCCTTAATCAGAAATCAAAACTTACTTTTCTGCAAAATCCTAGATCCTGAAACCTAGGATTTATTATACATACTTTGTTTATGAACCCAAACTTAATTAATGTATTAAGTTTATGAAATTAAATTAGGTCTAAAATTGAGAATTTCAGATCTAAGATATTTTCATAAAATTGGGTTTGGGCTTGGGTAGCTCAATTAGGTCTAGCGGTTGATCAAACTGAATCAAGAGTTGGTTAGGTGGGATCATGAAAGCTAATAATTGACCAGCCTAATAGGATTAAGTCTGGGTCAAGGTCGAATCATATTTAGATGTGACTCGATCAAGTTAAGACCTAATTTGGCTCAGAGGTTAGAGTCTGGATTGTAGGCTAACCCAATTAGTTCTGGTTCAACAATTTGGTGTCTAAGGTAAGTTCGGCAGATACGATCGATTGATTTTTAATTGGGAGCTACTCGACTCGAATGCGTTCTTGTCGAGTTAATGGCATATCCTTCCACCGATCTCACTTACCTGGCCATATGTGTCGATCCAGTTCTGATTTGAGGTGGCTAACAATTCGAGCTAACCCATGCCACTAGGTTAGTCATAATTGTTATGACTATATCAAGTCAAGTTTAAAGAGACCTAAATCAAATCTCCCTAAGAAAATATTAAGTCTAGGTCTTCCACCATTGTGGATGTGCGGGCCCTTCCCGGGGTTGATTGTTCTCGCTAGTTACAGTGGCTCAGTTGCACCGAAAGATGCAACCATGTCCATTAGGCATTGGATACTACGGATTAGAGGATGGGTTGGGCTCAATATTCCAGATACGGTGAGGGACCCAATCAGGAATCTAGTTCGTGCAAATGGTGGGTTTGGCTTAACTAAGGATTGGAGCAATATCCCGGATACGGTGAGCTTCATGAATTAGAGACCAAGTTTTGGATGCACCATGATTAGAGAATCATTGGACAAGAGTTGTCCACTCATCGGTTGACCCATCACCAATAACTGTTAGGTGAGGTGATGAGCCAGTCGGTAAGACCGCACCACCCACTAGAAATCACTAATCACGGAGATTTTCACATCTCTACCAAGGGAGTGTAGGGATCTGAGAAAATAGTGGGAGCCTAATTTGTTTAAAAATAAAAATCATAAATAAATTGGTTGAGTCTGATTACAAAATCTAACTAGAAACTTTCGACTCTCTACAGGAAACATGTCTGCCTCAAACCCCCTAACCAAAATTCTAGACACTCATAGACTGACTGGACCAAATTTTAAGGACTGGTTGAGAAACTACAGAATTATTCTGGGTTCCAAAAAATTGACTCATGTCTTAGACCAGGACCCACCTGCCATGCCAGCACGTCCGACTGCTGAACAGAGAGCGTCTCTGAAAAAGTGGACGGACGATGATAACAAAGCCAGGTACTACATGTTGGGTGCAATGTCTGATGACTTGCAGCACCAACATGAAAATATTTTGACTACCCACCAAATGTTGGCTCACCTACAAGAGTTGTTTGATGAACAGAGTCGCGCAGCCAAGTATCAAGTCTGTCAAAGACTTTTTAAGGCCAAGATGCGTGATGGGTAGTCAGTCCAAGATCATTGTTTGACAATGATCAAGGATCTTGAGGAGCTTGAGAAGCTCGGTATCATCTTAGACAAGGATTTTCAGATTGATGTGATCCTTCAGTCCTTTGTCCGATGCATATGGTCAGTTCATCATGAACTTTCATATGCATAAGATGCAATGTACCTTGGCCGAGTTAATGAATATGCTGGTTATGGCTGAGCTTTCAATGAAAGGTTCAAAAGGCTCAGTTCTTACTGTGGAGCGGACTTCTTCCAAGAGAAAGTCTTTTGAAAAGAAAAAGAAGTCTGCGAAGAAGCAGAAGGTGGATGGAAGAAGAGGAAGCGAAACTGTCCTCAGTACCTGGCCACCTGAAGAACAAGACGGATGGTCCTTCTGGAGGTATGCTCATTATCGAATCTAACCTTACGGTTTCTTCTGCATCCAGTTGGATACTTGACTCTGGTTCTAGTGCTCATTTGTGTACTTCTATACAGGGTCTTGAGGAGAGCAGGAGGCTGAGGGATGGGAGATGATCCTACGCGTCGGAAATAGAGTAAGAGTTGCTGTCGTGGCCGTGGGAACCTACCCTCTCGATTACCGTTAGGATTAGATTTAGTTTTAAGAGACTGTTATTATGTGCCTGCAGCAAGCAGAAATTTGATTTCTGTTTCATGTTTAGCATAAGAAGTCTATGTGATTAGCTTTCATAAGGACCATTGTAATATTTTTTATGAAAATAATAAAGTTGCAAATGGTTTTGTTATTAATGGTCTCTATCAGTTACATGTTGATGTATCTGTTTTTAATATTGAGCAAAATGTGAATGCCATAGGAATTAAAAGGCTAGAGATAGTCTAAATGATAAGTATCTGTGGCACCTAAGGCTAGGTCATATAGCGGAAGACAGGGTTAACAAATTGGAAAATCTGGCTACTGAGTCCGTTGACTTTCGAGTCATATCCAGTTTGTGAATCATGCCTTCAAGCAAAATGACCAAGCTCCCTTTTGTGGGACATGGGGAAAGGGCACAGACCTACTTGCCCTAGTACATACGGATGTGTGCGGCCCATTTGATGTGCCGGCTAGAGGCAACTTTGTCTACTTCATTACCTTTACCGATGATATGTCTAGGTACGGTATGTTTTTAATGAAACACAAGTCTGAAGCCTTTGAAAAGTTCAAAGAATTCAGACATGAGGTAGAAAAACAAACAGGAAAGCCCATTAAGGTTCTTCGATCAGATCGAGGAGGTGAATACCTTAGTCGAGAATTCTTAGACTATCTTAAGGACAATGGCATAGTCTCACAATGGACTCCACCTGGAATACCTCAACTCAACGGGTTTCAGAACAGAGAAATCAGACCCTATTAGATATGGTCCGTTCCATGATGAGCTTCACAGACCTCCTGATTTTTTTTGGGGACATTGTCTCATGACAGCAATTTATGTATTGAATAGGGTTCCTCTAAAATCGTTCCTACCACACCGTATGAGATATGGCATGGTAAGAAGCCAAGTCTGAATCATCTCAGAATTTGGGGTTGTCCGGCTCATGTCAAGAGACAGCAGACGGACAGTTAGAGTTCGATCTTTTAGAGCTCGATTCATAGGATATCCTAAAGAGTCATTAGGATACTATTTTTATATTTCGAAAGACCACAATGTGATTGTGAGTCGAAATGCTATTTTTCTTGAAAAATAGTTTATTCAAGATGGTGGCATCGGAAGAATAATTAAGCTCAAGGAGAATGTCTCCCAAGAGCAACGAGCTAAAGAACTGAGGAACCCAATCAATTAGAACCAGTCCTAACACAACCTCTTCCACCTCGTAGATCGACTAGGGTTTTCCATCCTCCTGAAAGGTACCTAGGTACCATACAAGAGGATGTAGAGGAAATTTCTCACGGAAATGGGGTTCATGGTGATGATCCCAAGACCTATGATGAGGCGATATCAGATATCGATTCTGAGAAATGGTTAGAGGCAATGAGATCAAAATTGACTCGATGCACTCAAACCAAGTCTGGACCTTGGTAGATCCACCTAAAGGTATTGTACCTATTGGGTGTAATGGATCTTCAAGAGAAAGATAGGTGCAGATGGGAATGTGGAGACATTCAAGGCTAGGCTCGTAGCGAAAGGTTATAGTCAGTGCGAAGGCATTGACTATCAGGATACCTTCTCGCCGTAGCCATGCTAAAATCCATCCGCACATTGCTTGCTGTTGCAGCCTATTTCGATTATGAAATATGGCAGATGGACGTGAAAATGGCATTCTTAAATGGACATCTTGAGGAAGATATCTATATGGAACAGCCACTTGGATTCACATCCAGTGATGTTGATCACAAGGTCTGCAAGCTGCAAAGGTCCATTTATGGACTTAAGCAAGCATCTCAGAGTTGGAATACTCGTTTCAATGATGTGATCAAAATATTTGGTTTCATCAAGAACGAGGAAAACCATGTGTGTTCAAAAAGGTCAGTGGGAGCGCAGTTGTCTTCCTCGTATTGTACGTGGATGACATCCTCCTAATTGGGAATGACATTCCATGTTGACCTCAGTCAAAATATGGTTGTCTAAGGAGTTCTCTATGAAAGATCTAGGAGAGGCATCCTTTATACTGGGTATTAAGGTCTATAGAGATAGACCAAATAGGATGCTGGACTTTCACAGAAGATGTACATAGAGGAGGTGCTAAAGAGGTTTAGCATGAAAACTCCAAAAGAGGTTTATTGCCTTTTAGACATGGCATTCATCTCTCCAAGAAGATGTGCCCTAGCACACCTGAGGAGATTGAACGCATGAGCAAGATCCCTTATGCTTCGGCAATAGGGAGCCTCATGTATGCCATGCTATGTACACGACCTGATATAGCCCATGCTGTGAGTGTCACAAGCAGATATCAGTCGAATCCAGCGAAGAGCACTGGACTTTCTGAAATGTATCTTTAAGTACTTGAGAAGGACTAAGGATATGTTTCTAGTCTTTGGAATGGAGAACTCCAGATTCAGGGATATACAGACTCAGACTTTATGTCTGATATAGATGATCGAAAGTCGACATCTGGGAGTCTGTTCATTTGTAATGGTGGTGCAGTTAGCTGGAAGAGTTCAAGCAAACGGTGATTGCAGATTCCACCATGGAGGCAGAGTACATTGCTGCATCGGAAGCTGCGAAGGAGGCATTCTGGTATAAGAAGTTTGCCGCAGAGCTTGGAGTGATGTCATCGGATGCCATCCTCTTTACTGCGATAATAATGGCGCCATAGCCCTAGCTAAGGAGCCAAGATCTCACCAGAAGTCCAAGCACATCGAGCGGCGATTCCATCTGATCCGTGATTACCTCGAAAAGGGTTATGTCGAGTCAAGAGAGTGACTCCATAGAAATATGGCAGACCGCTGACTAAGCCATTGGCCAACAGAAGATCGAAGCCCACCTTGAGAAGATGAGACTTAGATATGTAGCCAATTGGCATTAGGTCAAGTGGGAGTTTGTTAGATATGTGCCCAGATGCCAGATCGCTGACACATTCCTGTACAAATCTAAGGGCAAAATTATAATTTTGATATAAATGAATAAAAGGTTATTCTTCTATCACATTGTGTACATTGTGTCTGTGATACATCCTTTGAGTTAGTGGAAATGTTAATTCATATTTTCAAGAGTTGAAAATTTAAGGCATGAATTTACATAACTAACTCATAAACTGCTCCTGACATAGGATCATCACGAGGATGGTATCGATCCAGAAGGTTGGTGTATGATTCTTCTTAGGGTAGATGAGTCTTGAGTCTACGGTGTGGAGATACAGAGCGAGAGTACAGGTATTCATTGAGAACGAGAGTACTGAGCGTGACCACCTCGAGCAGTCATAAGGAAATCTACCTTCTCGTCGATGACTAGCTCGATGCTGCAGTTGTGTGTCTAGTTCTTTGACCTGAGGTGCATCGTCGTTCACCTTGAGTGTGTTATAGTTTGACTATATCATAACTCGATCTCCTAGCCATCTGAATCCTGAGGTGTATGTTGGCTGTAGCATATTCATTGTAGGAACCAGATCGCATCAAGATGGGATCTATTAACCTCGATAGATGAGAGGAGTAGTCCTATGGTGATCGAAAGATCGAGTCCTTAAGCCCATGGCCATGGCAGAGTGAAATAATGGAAAAGAGTTTTCCATTGGGTTTCACATCGGACTCGGATCGATCGATTGATTCATATGATGATGTTGGGTTTGACGAGTTCACCTTAACCCTAATTCAGTCGGGACTCATGATAGAGGAACTCAATCACACAGGTAGCTGCACTGAGAGGTTCATCTTCAGTTCTGATGGGTTGCCACCATATACTGCTAGGTATCACTGGTGGATTTTGGAGCAATTAGAATGATTTTGATGATCGATCATTCTAATTGTCTGAATCAGAAGAGTTCTGATCCATCGAAAGGAGTTTCGATGATGTCGATGATGAGATCACGACATGTCTCATTACCATACAGAATTGAACCTAACTGGTCACACAAACAAGGGTTAGGTCTGGATGTCATCAATTGGGCTAGCCCAATTGATTTGGATAAGATCCAATTAGGTTAAGAAAATCGTGCTAGCACTCGATTGAGCCTAACTTTCTCCTCGTGTAATCTTTTCTGTCTCTACTGAGCCAAATGTGATCTGGCTCATCCAGAGAACTTTGAAAGATTTCTCTCAGTTTAAATGAAGCTTGTCCAGCTCAGAAAAGGCTTGTCTTAATTCATGAGATAAATTTAAGACAACACCTGCTAATTTCTTGCACCTGCCAATTTTATTTTAGGACATCTGTCAAAAGTTGACATATGGGTCTTAAACTGAAGAGGACTTATTGGAGGATTTTTGTGAGTGTCCCATGCCTAAACCTAATCAAATTGGGTGCCATAATTAGATTATGGCATGAGCCCAATTGGATTTAAGTGGGCGCCCAAATGGATAAGAACCAAAGAGTCCTGATAAACTTGGACTCTTTGGCGCCACCTTATTTGAGCCTATCCATTGTTGGGCCAACATAGGAGAGAGCATGGGATTCTTATCTGATATGATCAGATAACATCACTCACCAATCAAAATTTTTCAGAATTTATTAAAATTTTTTGATTGGTCGAATGATGTGGCACTGCGCAGCATACAGGGTCTATATAAACCCTGCTGCACCTAAGGTTTCGGGGCAGAACTTGTTTTGTGCAAAAAACCCATTGGCTGCCCCCCTCCCCTCTTCTCCATTCCTCCCTGCTCTCTTCTTCCCCTCTTCATGTCAAGAAGTTGGATGTTCATCTGGAATAGGTGCAAGGTGTGGTGATGCCTGGAACAGAAGGCTACAGGACTTCTTTGACAGGCTGCTGCTCCAACTTCAGGAAGACTTTTGAAGATCTTCCTAATCAGATTTAGATCTGATTTTTGGAGCGTAGAATCATGAGGAGAAGATGTTCTAGATCCTACCTGAGTGGATACTGGTAGAGGCCAGGCACTTGTGTGGCTACATCAGAACCTCAGGCAGTGCTGCGATCATCTACAGGGTAATTAGATTACCCTTGAGGTATGTCTATGTTTCTCATACTTTTAGATTTAATTTTGAAATTAAAATATCAGATAATAAAATTAGATCTAATAAACATTAGATCTGAAATAGCTAGGATAAAAATTTAAAATTTATTCCACCCAGATTTGATGAAATCTGGAAGATCCTACACAGGAAAAAGGCAGTTTTTTCTTCAAGTGGTATCAGAGCCAGGTTGTTGGCTCTATTTCAGATCTAATTTAGATCTAATTTTAATTTTAATTTATTTGATATTAAAAATTTTAGATATCACATCAGATATGATAGATCTAAAATTAAATTATTTAAAATTAAATCTAAGATGATCTAACATGCATGAGATGCATGACTAGACTAGGATTAGTTGAATCCATGAATAGTCTTAAGTTTTGTATTTTAATGAGATTAAAATATGAATTAAATCTAATTTATTTTTATTTTTTATGTTATAAATATTATAATTAGATCAAAAAATAGAAAATAAAATTTTAATTTTTTCATAAAATTAATTTGTTACTGCCTAGACTAGTTGTAGAACTGATCTAGTAACTTGTCTGAATAGATTTAATTTTGAATAGTTCAATTTAAATCTTATTTTTTAGATATTACATGTGATGTATCAGATCTGAAAGTATGTTAATTAGATTGATTTTTGATACATGAGATATATGCAAAGCATGTATTAGTTAGATCTTAAATTGTATATGTGATATGTTAATTTAGATCTAACTAGTTTTGTAGTTAAATTTATATTTCTGGTTAAGGTGTTCTTCATGGCCGTCAGGTCATAAGAATGAAGTAGGGTTTAAAGG
>NC_025996.2:91847355-91894691 GCF_000442705.2 Elaeis guineensis
TTCAAGATGGAGGGAGGAAAGATATGAAAACAAAAACCCTAGAAGAAGACCCTCTTCTTCTTCACGTTTTTCTCTCTAGACACCCAAACTTGCATCTTTTATATCTCCACGACCCAAAGGTATTTCTCTCTAATTTTTGGATGGCACAAAGGTCTCTCAAATCTCTGACTTTTTCTAAAATTTTATGAAGAAACTCATCTTATATAGAGAGATATGATAGAGTCATTGTCTAGGTCAAACACCTAGTCAAGGCTTATCCAAACATGGCAAGTTAAGGGACGCCCAACTCTTGAGCACCTCCTTCATATTTTCGTGCATGGATCACCAAAAAAGGGTGCAAATATATACCCAAAAATCTACGAAAATTCCAAAAAAAATTGGATAAATTCGATGCCAAATTGAAAGAGTTTTGGATTTCTAAAACTCTATCTCATAGAATTCGAAATCCAAACTTATTCTTTTAGATTTGATCCAAACCACCTTCCATATAAGAAAGAAGAGAGGAGACCTTTTGTGAACATGGGAGAGATCTGGGAGAGGGCTTTTGTCGCACAAAATAAGTGGAGATTGGTGTTGAATAAGAGAGAGGGCGTGGAGAAGGCTTATGTGGCGCAAGGTGGAATCCTAGTCTTACTAGGATTCTGTCTTATGACTTGTTTTAATTTGATTTTCCAAACCAAATCAAATCAAAATTAGATCAACCCAATTAAAATAGGTCTTAACCCAATTAAGAACCTAATTTAATCAGATTAAATTAGATTTAAATCTGATTTAATTTTCTAATCAAATTTGAAATTAGATTGACCCAAGTTCTAGTTGAATTAGGACTAGTTTTTCTTGCACTTGGCTTATCCAATAAACCAATTGGACTTGATCCAATCAAGCCCAAACTAAATTTAATTAAATTATATTTAATTATACTTAATCTCAGCTCATTGGCTTAATCAAATTAAGCCAATCAGCAATCGAATTGCTAATAGATCCTCCTGCAACACTTGCACTGGGTTAAATGTCAATCGTATTGATCATTTAACCCTAGAACGATTCTTAATCGTTGATCAACCATCTGATCGGATCATAAACTCTAATGTGTGTGACCTCATAGGTCCGAACCTAAGCCGGTAGCATAGGAACAAATTTCTATACCAATCGAAGTGACCATCTAGCAATGGTACCCGACGACCGGATAGGTCGAATGTGTAGAACAACATCCTTAGAACCCATGTGGATATAGTTTTCATATAACTCATCCCCTTGACCAAAATGATCATAGGACACCCCAGAGTTCAACTGTCAACTCTGATCAAGTTGTCCACATTGTATTTAAAAATATCAAATCCATCTGATGGATTATCCTGGCCAAGGTTTTGCTAAATTGAAATACAGCGACTCATTCTTCTCCAACTCTTGGAGTGGTCAATCCCATCTCGATCACACTCTGACTTCGCAAGTACTTGACTGTGCCCAGAAGCCTTCCGTCCCTGAATTAGAAATTCAGTTAGTCCAGTACCAAAGCACAGTGAGTTGCTTGCAAGTCACTGAGGCGATCTCAGATCTAAGGGACACTTATACCTATATCCCATCAGAGACATTCTCGACAGCAGAATACTCTAGAGTTGGTCACGTTCAATGATGATGTACCTTACATCTCACCTGTATGCCATACCAGTGTCTCCACACTCCTTGGTTAAGAGGACAACCAACCCATATGGCCTACAGTGACCTATGCTCGATAGAAGCTGTTGTCCTTATTAACAGCCTATCATTTGGTCGTGAACAGTTTTAAGGACTAATCGATAAATCCTCTCTTTATCGAATCTAAATAGTCCTAAGGACTTCATCATAACAACGGAGTTCATTAGAAGATGAAAGCTTATGATGAAAATGCCAAATATATTTTATTTATTAACAAATCAATTACAATACTTGGTTGCTCAACCGTCAACAGCTTGACGATTAGCTTTTTGGGACATATTTTCCAACAACTCCCACTTGTCCTAAAGCCACTCGGCACAGTATCTAATACCCATCTTCGACTTGTGGTTGTCGAACTCCTTTATTGCCAGGGCTTTAGTGAAGGGGTCGGCTAGGTTCTCCTTTCCGTCGATCTTCTGAAGGTCGACGTCACCTCGATCCACGATCTCTCAGTCCAGGTGGAAGCGACGCAAGATGTGCTTCGTCCGCTGATGTGCTTTGGGTTCCTTCACCTGAGCTATGGCACCAGTGCTGTCGCAGTAGAGCAGGACTGGACCATCGAGGGAGGGTGCTACTCCGAGCTCGTTGATGAATTTTCTCAGCCACACAGCTTCCTTCGCGGCATCTGATGCTGCGATGTACTCCGCTTCACAAACAGAGTCTGCCACAGTATGCTGCTTGGAACTCTTCCACAGATGGCTCCACCATTCAGAGTAAAGATATAACCCGACACACTCCTACTGTCATCATGGTCAGATTGGAAGCTGGAGTCTGTGAACCCCACAAGTTTCAGATCTGACTCGCCATAAACCAACCATTGGTCCTTAGTATTTCTCAAATACTTAAGGATGGCTTTAACCACTTTCAGTGGTTTTCTCCAGGATCAGATTGGTATCTACTCACTACTCCTAGTGAGTATGCCATATCTGATCTTGTACATGTCATGGCGTACATGATAGATCCCACGGCTGAAGCATATGGGACTCTACTCATACGCTCTCTCTCTTCAGGAGTTGTCGGACAATCCTTCTTAGAGAGAGAAATTCCTTGGCCTATCGGTAGATAGCCCTTCTTGAAATTCTCCATGCTGAACCTCTTCAGCACAGTGTCTATGTACATGGACTGGGATAACCCAAGCATCCTTTTAGATCTATCCCTATAGATCTTCATCCCTAGGATGTAGGATGCTTCACCCAAGTCCTTCATGGAGAACTATGATGACAACCAAACTTTTATTCCCTGTAGTGCGGGGATGTCATTCTCGATTAAGAGAATGTCATCCACGTACAAGATAAGGAATACCACAACTAGACCATTTGCCCATTTATAGATGCAGGGCTCTTCTCCATTCTTAATGAAGCCATACGTTTTGATCACCTTATCAAAATGCATGTTCCAACTCTGAGAAGCTTGCTTCAATCCATAAATGGATCTCTGAAGCTTGCACACTTGGACTCATCTGTGGATGTAAACCCCTCAGGTTGTATCATATACACCTCTTCGGTCAGCTCTCCATTCAGGAAAGCTGTCTTTACATCCATCTGCCAGATCTCATAATCCAGATGGGCAGCTATTGCAAGCATTATCCGAATAGATTTGAGCATTGCCACAGGAGAAAATATCTCGTCATAGTCAATACCATAACGTTGACGATACCCCTTGGCGACCAGACGGGCTTTATAGGTCTCCACCTTTCCGTCTGTGCCCCTCTTCCTTTTGAAGACCCATTTACACCCAATGGGTTTAACCCCTTCAGGTGGGTCAACCAATGTCCATACATCGTTGACCTTCATGGACTCCATTTCGGATTTCATGGCTTCAAGCCATTTCTCGGAATCAGTCTCTGCATTGCATCCATATAGGTGATCGGATCCTCATTATTCTCATCAAGTTCGATGGGATCACCATCCCGGACCAAGAAATCGTAGTATCTGTCCGGCTGATGCGGTACTCTACCGGATCGCCTTAATGGTGCAGGTACATTGGGCTCCGGATATGATCTAATCATATCAGACTCAGGTTCAGCTATTGGTGTCGGTCCTTCTACCTGTTGAACTTCATCAAGTTCAATCTTAGAGGCAACGGTTCCTTCACCAAGGAACTCTTTTCTAAAAAGATTGCCTTAAGGCTGACGAACACCTTTTGTTCATCAGCATGGTAGAAAAAATATCCTTTTGTCTCTTTGGGGTACCCTATGAATGAGCATTTGTCAGACCTAGGTCCAAGTTTGTTTGTGACTAATCGTTTGACATAGGCCGGGCACCCCCAGACCCTAAGGTGTGAAAGTGCTGGCTTACGTCCCGTCCATATCTCATATGGAGTCTTAATTACAGACTTACTTGGAACCCTATTTAACAGATAACAGGCCGATTCGAGTGCATATCCCCAGAAGGATATCGACAAGCTAGCAAAACCCATCATGGATCGGACCATATCTAACAGAGTCCGATTCCTCCTTTCAGACACACCATTATGCTGTGGTGTTCCGGAGGAGTCCATTGGGAGAGAATCCCATTCTCTCTTAGATATGTGAGAAATTCACTAGAAAGGTATTTCCTCCTCGATCAGATCGAAGAGTTTTAATACTCTTCCCAGTTTATTTTTCTACTTCACTTCAGAATCGTTTGAACATTTCAAATGAATCCGACTTATGTTTCATCAGATAGACATATCCATATCGGGATAGGTCATCCGTGAAAGTTATGAAGTAAAATATCCACCTCTAGCACTGGTGCTCATGGGCCCGCATACATCAGTATGTACTAGGCCCAAGAGCTCAGTAGCTCTCTCACCTTTTCAGTAAAAGGTGACTTGGTCATTTTACTAAGAAGACAGGACTCACAGGTTGGAAGTGATTCACAATCACTGACTTCGAGGATTTCTCTTAGTCAACCTGTTTATTCTGTTCTTGTTTATATGACCTAGCCTACAGTGCCATAAGTAGATATCTGACATACTATCTAATCTAGGGTGCTTGCCAGTAGAATAGACTCTTATCGGGCTTGATCTTTCTGGTCTGGCTCTGCACTGATGTCCCAGCCTGAACTTGCACCTTCTTCACTTTCTTCTTCTTATTCTTCTTTCCTTTCTCAAAGGGTCGAGAACCAGAAGACGAACCTCCCACTGAGTTCACCGACTCCTTGAGAGTTGGTGATCCTTCTCAAAGCTCTGAAGCAACCCCAGTAATCCATGGTAGTTTACTTCAGGCTTTGTCATTCTATAATGAGTGAGGAATGGGAGATAAGACTTGGGCAGCAGTTCAGTATTGCATCTTTCCCAAGCTGCTCATGCAAGGAAAAGTCGAGCTTGCTCAATCGTTCCATCAGCTCGATCATGTACAATACATGATCAGTGACAGAGGCACCATCCCGCATTTTGGCGTTGAAGATGGCACAACTAGTCTTGTGCCTCTCTACGTCATCAGATGTGCCAAAGGCATCCTCCAACACTTGAAGCATGTCCTTTGGCTGAGCCATCTCGAATTGTGACTGAACTCGTCGCTCATGGCAGCCAGCATGATATAGCGCACCGTGGTCCGGTCACTGAGCCACTTCTGGTAAGTGTCTCTGACTGTTCCACGTGCATTGGCAGCTGGCTCCTCAGGTGCAGGATCCATTATCACATATAGGATCCATTCATGCTCCAGGACTATCTTCAACTTTCGATACCAGCTATCGAAGTTGGATCCCACCAACTTATCATTGTCCAACAATGATCGGAGCGATAGGAAAGTGGCCATATTTGGACAAAGGAGAACCATAACCTAATTAGTAATTGATTCATTAAACCTAAAGATTTGGACTTTAATCAAAAGGTTTCTCCCACTATTTTATTCGAATTGGTAGCCTCTACCTCTAATTCGAGGAATTATCCCTAATTCTTAGCGGGTACTAGAATCCACTTAGACTGCACACAAGCCCAACTTTGGTTGGTCAACCCATGTACATCTAAGGGTAGGTTCATAACCAATTATTTCTCTAAACAATTTCTAGTAATTTTAATTTTGCCCCAGAAACTTAATCAGTAGGCTTTGGCCTCCACTGTAAGGATCTGATTAGGTCCAACCATTAACATGATCATATTGGTGTATCTAACCAACGAATGATTAAGCCCAACTTTGGTTGGCTCACCTAACCACCATTAGAGAGACACTTCCAAGTCGTCATATGATGAGTGATAATTTCATTAGTCAACAAGCACCAGGCCTTTGGGTCTGCAATGATTATTGAGTTAATGGACTCATTATCAAACACCTTAATGGGAAGCTATGACTCAGTTATCTCCATAACTTTGTCATTTTAAGGACCTAATAATTTTAGAAGATTTAAATAATTTAGAGATGAGGTCATATGAACCAGCTTATCATGATCCTCCCACTGGTTTCACCAAGTCAGCTTAAGGGAGACCATTAAAAGGGCTGGTCTAGGAGCACCTAAATCAGTCACACTGATTTACCTAGCTGACATGGGTCATCTCGAATAGTCAAGTGATCTGATCGAAATAATTTCATCAAGAGGCCAGGTAAGTTCGATCAGTGGGAGGGTCTGCCAAAGCTTGCCTTAGACACCATCAGAAATGGCCAGGTAAGCGGGCTCCCAATTAAAAACCACCGGTCTGGTTTACCTTAGACACCAACAGGTTTAATTAGTTTTGATTAGATCGACCTAACAGTTCATGCTAGACCGCTTAGCCAAGAATCAAGTCCATTTGATTCTCGTTAAAGACATGGACTTGACCAACTACAACTATTATAATTGATCTAGAGAATCCTTGACCTAATCTAAGACAATAATTGATTAGATTTAGTCAATTCTCTAATTAAGTCCATCTTCAATCTAACCATAGGTCTAACCCAATTAATGGACCTAATTCCCGCTAACCCATTAACCCAATGTGTTATGGTTTGTGTCTTAGGTTCTTCAATTCACAATCCTAGAACCTATTCAAACAACTTCTTAATTCTTAATTAAGTTTTGGGCTGAGGGTTGGGTTTGGCTTTTCAAAAAATAATTTTCATATTTGTAAAATAATTTTACAATATGATTCTACCAACCATATTGCATGTTTGATTCATAATCAAGATGCAAGTGAAATAAACATGAAACTACTTTAGATCTAATCTAAACAGGTTCATGTAATTGAAACAATTTCAACTTTAAATAATTTTTTTGCACAAAAATTATTAACAAAGAGATTTTATTTCAGATTTAAACATCTTTTAAATCTAATAAATCATAAATTTAATCTAGATCATATCTAACAAATTTATGATTAAAGATAGATCTACACAAACTAGGACAACCTTTGCACTGTAAGGGGTAAACCTTACAGCAGGACAACCTTGCAGTTTGTGATTGATCTAAAATTTTAATTTTAGATTTAATAATCAGATTATAAATTAGATTTAATCTAAAAAATAATCTAAGCATGTATAAATAATCATGTAATAAAGAACCTGGCTCTGATACCAATTGTAGGAACCATATCTAGGGTTTCAGGGTTAGATCTTGAAACTTTTTCAAGATCATACAGCGGAAGACTAAAATAAATCAAAATTTATTTTCTAAAATTAAAAAATCTCTAGATCTAAGATCCTATTACATGAATATTACATAGCATTAAATCAGAAATTAAAATATATAAATATAGCATGAACTACATGTTGATCATATCAACATGTTTCTATACTACATCTAATGTATGTATTAAACAATAGATCAGATCTATTACCTTGCAAGTTAGATGTTCTAACCTCGTTGATCTAGGCTTGAGGATGATGTTGCAAGCCGCACATGCATCCGACCTCTAGGAGTCATCCACATGAGCTCACGAATCTCGATCAGAAGTCCTGCTTTAGAAAATCAGCACAGTATGCTAGTACTGCGCTGATCCTTCTTTGATGGTTGATCAGGTGCCTCCTTCTTCTTGATTTGGACTCTTTCAAAGATGGAAAGTAGAAGGAGGAGTTTCAGATCTGAGACGCTCTCAGGAAACTCAAGATGGAGGGAGGAAAGATATGAAAACAAAAACCCTAGAAGAAGACCCTCTTCTTCTTCACATTTTTCTCTCTAGACACCCAAACTTGCATCTTTTTTATCTCTACGACCCAAAGGTATTTCTCTCTGATTTTTGGATGGAACAAAGGTCCCTCAAATATCTGACTTCTTCTAAAATTTTACAAAGAAACTCATCTTATATAGAGAGATATGATAGAATCCTTCTCTAGGTCAAACACCTAGTCAAGGCTTATCCAAACATGGCAAGTTAAGGGACGCCCAACTCTTGAGCACCTCCTTCATATTTTCTTGCATGGATCATCAAAAAAGGGTACACAATATATACCATAAAAGCCATAAAAATTCCAAAAAAAATTTGGATAAATTTGGTGCGAAATTGAAAGAGTTTTGGATTTCTAAAACTCTATCTCATAGAATTCAAAATCCAAACTTATTCCTTTTAGATTTGATCCAAACCACCTTCCATGTAAGAAAGAAGAGAGGAGACCTTTTGTGAACGTGGGAGAGATCTGGGAGAGGGCTTTTGTCGCACAAAATTAGTGGAGATTGGCGTTGAATAAGAGAGAGGGCGTAGAGAAGGCTTATGTGGCGCAAGGTGGAATCCTAGTCTTACTAGGATTCTGTCTTATGACTTGTTTTAATTTGGTTTTCCAAACCAAATCAAATCAAAATTAGATCAACCCAATTAAAATAGGTCTTAACTCAATTAAGAACATAATTTAATCAGATTAAATTAGATTTAAATCTGATTTAATTTTCTAATCAAATTAAAAATTAGATTGACCCAAGTCCTAGTTGAACTAGGACTAGTTTTTCCTTGCACTTGGCTTATCCAATAAACCAATTGAACTTGATCCAATCAAGCTCAAACTAAATCTAATTAAATTATATTTAATTAGACTTAATCTCAGCCCATTGGCTTAATCAAATTAAGCCAATCAGCAATCAAATTGCTAATAGATCCTCCTGCAACACTTGCACTGGGTTAAATGTCAATCGTATTGATCATTTAACCCTAGAACGATTCTTAATCGTTGATCAACCATCTGATCGGATCATGAACTCTAATGTGTGTGACCTCATAGGTCCGAACCTAAGCCGGTAGCATAGGAATAAATTCTTATACCAATCGAAGTGACCATCTAGCAATGGTACCCAACGATCGGATAGGTCGAATGTGTAGAACAACATCCTTAGAACCCATACGGATATAGTTTTCATATAATTCATCCCCTTAAACAAAATGATCATAGGACACCCCAGAGTTCAACTGTCAACTCTGATCAGGTTGTCCACACTGTATTTCAAAATATCAAATCCATCTGATGGATTACCCTGGCCAAGGTTTTGCTAAATTGAAATACAGCGACTCATTCTTCTCCAACTCTTGGAGTGGTCAATCCCTTCTCGATCATACTCTGACTTCGCAAGTACTTGACTGTGCCCAGAAGCCTTCCATCCCTGAATTAAAAATTCAGTTAGTGCAGTACCAAAGCACAGTGAGTTGCTTGCAAGTCACTGAGGCGATCTCAGATCTAAGGGACACTTATACCTATATCCCATCAGAGACATTCTCAACAGCAGAATACTCTGAGGTTGGTCACGTTCAATGATGATGTACCCTTACATCTCACCTGTATGCCATACCAGTGTCTCCACACTCCTTGGTTAAGAGGATAACCAACCCATATGGCCTACAGCGACCTATGCTCGATAGAAGCTGTTGTCCTTATTAACAGCCTATCATTTGGTCGTGAATAGTTTTAAGGACTAATCGATAAATCCTCTCTTTATCGAATTTAAATAGTCCTAAAGACTTCATCATAACAACGGAGTTCATTAGAAGATGAAAGCTTATGATGAAAATATCAAATATATTTTATTTATTAACAAATCAATTACAATACTTGGTTGCTCAACCGTCAACAGCTTGATGATTGGCTTTTTGGGACACATTTCCCAACAGAGATGTATGCAAAGCATGTATTAGTTAGATCTTAAATTATATATGAGATATGTTAATTTAGATCTAACTAGTTTTGTAGTTAAATTTATATTTCTGGTTAAGGTGTTCCTCATGGTCGTCCGATCATAAGAATAAAGTAGGGTTTAAAGGCCCTCTCCTCCCATTCAATGGGGCGTTCATATGACGTGTAGGGGTGCCGCACGTTCATCCTTAATCAGAAATCAAAACTTACTTTTCTGCAAAACCCTAGATCCTGAATCCCTAGGATTTATTATACTTGCTTTATTTATGAATCCAAACTTAACTAATGTATTAAGTTTATAAAATTAAATTAGATCTAAAATTGAGAATTTCAGATCTAAGATATTTTCATAAAATTTGATTCGGGCTTGGATAGCTCAATTAGGTCTAGCAGTTGATCAAATCGAATCAAGAGTTGGTTAGGTGGGATCATGAAAGCTAATAATTGACCAGCCTAATAGGATTAAGTCTGGGTCAAGGTCGAATCACATTTAGATGTGACTCGATCAAGTTAAGACCTAATTTGGCTCAGAGGTTAGAGTATGGATTGTAGGCTAACCCAATTAGTTCTGGTTTAACAATTTGGTATCTAAGGTAAGTTCGGCAGATGTGACCGATTGGTTTTTAATTAGGAGCTACTTGACTTGAATGTGTTCTTGTCGAGTTAATGGCATATCCCTTCCACCGATCTCACTTACCTGGCCATATGTGTCGATCCAGTTCTGATTTGAGGTGGCTAACAATTCGAGCTAACCCATGCCACTAGGTTAGTCATAATTGTTATGACTATATCAAGTCAAGTTTAAAGAGACCTAAATCAAATCTCCCTAAGAAAATATTAAGTCTAGGTCTTCCACCATTGTGGATGTGCGGGCCCTTCCCGGGGTTGATTGTTCTCGGCTGGTTACAGTGGCTCAGTTGCATCGGAAAGATGCAACCATGTCCATTAGGCATTGGATGCTATGGATTAGAGGATGGGTTGGGCTCAATATTCCAGATACGGTGAGGGACCCGATCAGGAATCTAGTTCGTGCAAATGGTGGGTTTGGCTTAACTAAGGATTGGAGCAATATCCCGGATATGGTGAGCTTCATGAATTAGAGATCAAGTTTTGGATGCACCATGATTAGAGAATCATTGGACAAGAGTTGTCCACTCATCGGTTGACCCATCACCAATAACTGTTAGGTGAGGTGATGAGCCAGTCGGTAAGACCGCACCACCCACTAGAAATCACTAATCACGAAGATTTTCACATCTCTACCAAGGGAGTGTAGGGATCTAAGAAAATAGTGGGAGCCTAATTTGTTTAAAAATGAAAATCCTAAATAAATTGGTTAAGTCTGATTATAAAATCTAATTAGAAACTTTTGACTCTCTACATGAAACATGTCTGCCTCAAACCCCCTGACCAAAATTCTAGACACTCATAGACTGACTGGACCAAATTTTAAGGACTGGTTGAGGAACTACAGAATTGTTCTGGGTTCTAAAAAATTGACTCATGTCTTGGACCAGGACCCACCTGCCATGCCAGCACGTCCGGCTGCTGAACAGAGAGCGTCTCTGAAAAAGTGGACGGACGATGATAACAAAGCCAGGTACTACATGTTGGGTGCAATGTCTGATGACTTGCAGTGCCAACATGAAAATATTTTGACTACCCACCAAATGTTGGCTCCCCTACAAGAGTTGTTTGATGAACAGAGTCGCGCAGCCAAGTATCAAGTCTGTCAAAGATTTTTTAAGGCCAAGATGCGTGATGGGCAGTCAGTCCAAGATCATTATTTGACAATGATCAAGGATCTTGAGGAGCTTGAGAAGCTCGGTATCATCTTAGACAAGGATTTTCTGATTGATATGATCCTTCAGTCCTTGTCCGATGCATATGGTCAGTTCATCATGAACTTTCATATGCATAAGATGCAATGTACCTTGGCTGAGTTAATGAATATGCTGGTTACAGCTGAGCTTTCAATGAAAGGTTCAAAAGGCTCAGTTCTTACTGTGGAGCGAACTTCTTCCAAGAGAAAGTCTTTTAGAAAGAAAAAGAAGTTTGCGAAGAAGCAGAAGGTGGATGGAAAGAAGAAGAAGCGAAACTGTCCTCAGTACCTGGCCATCTTGAAGAACAAGAAGGATGGTCCTTCTGGAGGTATGCTCATTATCGAATCTAACCTTACGGTTTCTTCTGCATCCAGTTGGGTACTTGACTCTGGTTCTAGTACTCATTTGTGTACTTCTATATAGGATCTTGAGGAGAGCAGGAGGCTGAGAGGTGGGAGATGATCCTACGCGTCAGAAATGGAGTAAGAGTTGCTGTCATGGCCATGGGAACCTACCCTCTGCAATTATCGTTAGGATTAGATTTAGTTTTAAGAGACTGTTATTATGTGCCTGCAGCAAGCAGAAATTTGATTTCTGTTTCATGTTTAGTACAAGAAGGCTATATGATTAGCTTTCATAAGGACCATTGTAATATTTTTTATGAAAATAATAAAGTTACAAATGGTTTTGTTATTAATGGTCTCTATCAGTTACATGTTGATGTATCTGTCTTTAATATTGAGCAAAATGTGAATGCCATAGGAATTAAAAGGCCTAGAGATAGTCTAAATGATAAGTATCTGTGGCACCTAAGGCTAGGTTATATAGCGGAAGACAGGGTTAACAAATTGAAAAAATTCGGGCTACTGAGTCTGTTGACTTCCGAGTCATATCCAATTTGTGAATCATGCCTTCAAGGCAAAATGATCAAGCTCCCTTTTGTGGGACATGGGGAAAGGGCCACAGACCTACTTGCCCTAGTACATACGGATGTGTGCGGCCCATTTGATGTGCCGGCTAGAGGCAACTTTGTCTACTTCATTACCTTTATCGATGATATGTCTAGGTACGGGTATGTGTTTCTAATGAAACACAAGTCTGAAGCTTTTAAAAAGTTCAAAGAATTCAGACATGAGGTAGAAAAACAAACAAGAAAGTCCATTAAGGTTCTTCGATCAGATCGAGGAGGTGAATACCTTAGTCGAAAATTCTTAGACTATCTTAAGGACAATGGCATAATCTCACAATAGACTCCACCTGGAATGCCTCAACTCAACGAGATTTTAGAACGGAGAAATCGGACCCTATTAGATATGGTCCGTTCCATGATGAGCTTCACGAACCTTCCTGATTTTCTTTGGGGACATTGTCTCATGACAGCAATTTATGTATTGAATAGGGTTCCCTCTAAAACTGTTCCTACCACACCGTATGAGATATGGCATGGTAAGAAGTCAAGTCTGAATCATCTCAGAATTTGAGATTGTTCGGCTCATGTCAAGAGACAGCAGACGAACAAGTTAGAGTTTCGATCTTTTAGAGCTCGATTCATAGGATATCCTAAAGAGTCATTAGGATACTATTTTTATATTCTGGAAGACCACAATGTGATTGTGTGTCGAAATGCTATTTTTCTTGAAAAATAGTTTATTCAAGATGGTGGCATCGGAAGAATAATTAAACTCAAGGAGAATGTCTCCCAAGAGCAACGAGCTAAAGAACCTGAGGAATCCAATAAATTAGAACCAGTCCTAACACAACCTCTTCCACCTCGTAGATCGACTAAGGTTTCCCATCCTCCTGAAAGGTACCTAGGTACCATACAAGAGGATGCAGAGGAAATGTTCCTCACGAAAAATGGGGTTCATGGTGATGATCTTAAGACCTATGACGAGGCGATATCAGATATCATTTTCGAGAAATGGTTAGAGGCAATGAGATCAAAAATTGACTCGATGCACTCAAACCAAGTCTGGACCTTGGTAGATCCACCTAAAGGTATTATACCTATTGGGTGTAAATGGATCTTCAAGAGATAGATAGGTGCAGATGGAAATGTGGAGACATTCAAGGCTAGGCTCATAGCGAAAGGTTATAGTCAGTGCGAAGGCATTGACTATCAGGATACCTTCTCGTCCGTAGCCATGCTAAAATCCATCCGCACATTGCTTGCTGTTGCAGTCTATTTTGATTATCAAATATGGCAGATGAACGTGAAAACGATATTCTTAAATGGACATCTTGAGGAAGATATCTATATGGAATAGCCGCTTGGATTCACATCCAGTGATGTTGATCACAAGGTCTGCAAGCTGCAAAGGTCCATTTATGGACTTAAGCAAGCATCTCGGAGTTGGAATACTCGTTTCAATGATGTGATCAAAATATTTGGTTTCATCAAGAATGAGGAGAAACCATGTGTGTTCAAAAAGGTCAGTGGGAGCGCAGTTGTCTTCCTCGTATTGTACGTGGATGACATCCTCCTAATTGGAAATGATATTTCCATGTTGACCTCAGTCAAAATATGGTTGTCTAAGGAGTTCTCTATGAAATATCTAGGAGAGGCATCCTTTATACTAGGTATTAAGGTCTATAGAGACAGACCAAATAGAATGCTGGGACTTTCACAGAAGATGTACATAGAGGAGGTGCTAAAGAGGTTTAGCATGGAAAACTCCAAAAGAGGTTTATTGCCTTTTAGACATGGCATTCATCTTTCCAAGAAGATGTGCCCTTGCACACCTGAGGAGATTGAACGCATGAGCAAGATCCCTTATGCTTCGGCAATAGGGAGCCTCATGTATGCCATGCTATGTACACGACCTGATATAGCCCATGTTGTGAGTGTCACAAGCAGATATCAGTCGAATCCAGGTGAAGAGCACTGGACTTCTGTGAAATATATCCTTAAGTACTTGAGAAAGACTGAGGATATGTTTTTAGTCTTTGGGAATGGAGAACTCCAGATTCAGGATATACAGACTCAGACTTTATGTCTGATATAGATGATCGAAAGTCGACATCTGGGAGTCTGTTCATTTGTAATGGTGGTGCAGTTAGTTGGAAGAGTTTCAAGCAAACGGTGATTACAGATTCCACCATGGAGGCAGAGTACATTGCTGCATCGGAAGCTGCGAAAGAGGTATTCTGGTATAAGAAGTTTGCCGCAGAGCTTGGAGTGATATCATCGGATGCCATCCCTCTTTACTGTGACAATAATGGCGCCATAGCCCTAGCTAAAGAGCCAAGGTCTCACCAGAAGTCCAAGCACATCGAGCGGCGATTCTATTTGATCCGTGATTACCTCGAAAAGGGTTATGTCGAGGTCAAGAGAGTCAACTCCACAAACAATGTGGTAGACCCGCTGACTAAGCCAATGAGCCAACAGAAGATCGAAGCTCACCTTGAGAAGATGGGACTTAGATATGTAGACAATTGGCATTAGGTCAAGTGGGAGTTTGTTAGATGTATGCCCTAGATGCCAGATCAGCTGACACATTCCTGTACAAGTCTAAGGGCAAAATTATAATTTTGACTATAAATGAATAAAAGGGTTATTCTTCTATTACATTGTGTACATTGTGTCTATGATACATCCTTTGAGTTAGTGGGAATGTTAATTCATATTTTCAAGAGTTGAAAATTTAAGGCATGAATTTACACAACTAACTCATAAACTGCTCCTGACCATAGGATCATCACGAGGATGGTGATCGATCCGAAAGGTTGGTGTACGATCGCTTCCTTAGAGTAGATGAGTCTTGAGTCTACTGTGTGGAGACACTAGAGTGAGAGTATAGGTATTCATTGAGAACGAGAGTATTGAGCGTGACCACCTCGAGCAGTCATAAGGAAATCTACCTTCTCGTCGATGACTAGCTCAATGCTGCAATTGTGTGTCTAGTTCTTTGACCTGAGGTACATCGTCAGTTCACTTTGAGTGTGTTATAGTTTGACTACACCATAACTCGGTCTCCTAGCTATCCGAAACCCTGAGATGTATGTTGGCTGTAGCATATTCATTGTAGGAACCACATCGCATCAAGATGGGATCTATCAACCTCGATAGATGAGAGAAGTAGTCCTATGGTGATCGAAAGATCGAGTCCTTAAGCCCATGGCCATGGCAGAGTGAAATAATGAAAAAGAGTTTTCCATTGAGGTTTCACATCGGACTCGGATCGATCGATTGATTCATATGACTGATGTTGGGTTTGACGAGTTCACCTTAACCCTAATTCAGTCGGGACTCATGATAGAGGAACTCAATCACACAGGTAGCTGCATCGAGAGGTTCGTCTTCAGTTCTGATGGGTTGCCACCATATACTGCTAGGTGTCACTGGTAGATTTTGGGAGCAATTAGAATGATTTTGATGATCGATCATTCTAATTGTCTGAATCAGAAGAGTTCTGATCCATCGAAAGGAGTTTCGATGATGTCAATGATGAGATAATGACATGTCTCATTACCATATAGAATTAAACCTAACTGGGTCACACAAACAAGGGTTAGGGTCTGGATGTCATCAATTGGGCTAGCCCAATTGATTTGGATAAGATCCAATTAGGTTCAAGGAAATCGTGCTAGCACTCGATTGAGCCTAACTTTCTCCTCGTGTAATCTTTTCTGTCTCTACCGAGCCAAATGTGATTTGGCTCATCCAGAGAACCTTGAAAAGGTTTCTCTCAGTCTAAATGAAACTTGTCTAGCTCAGAAAAGGCTTGTCTTAATTCATGAGATGAATTTAAGACAACACCTGCTAATTTCTAGCACCTGCCAATTTCATTTTAGGACATCTGTCAAAAGTTGACATATGAGTCTTAAACTGAAGAGGACTTATTAGAGAATTTTTGTGGAGTGTCTACATGCCTAAACCTAATCAAATTGGGATGCCATAATCAGATTATGGCATGAGCCCAATTGGATTTAAGTGGGCACCCCAAATGGATAAGAACCAAAGAGTCCTGATAAACTTGGACTCTTTGGCACCACCTTATTTGAGCCTATCCATTGTTGGCGCCAACATAAGAGAGGGCATGGGGATTTTATCTGATATGATCAGATGACATCACTCCACCAATCAGAATTTTTTCAAAATTTATTAAAATTTTTTGATTGGTCGAATGATGTGGCACTGCGCAGCATACAGGGTCTATATAAACCTGCTGCACCTAGGGTTTCGGGGCAGAACTTGTTTTGTGAAAAAAACCCATTGGCTGCTGCCCCCTCCCCTCTTCTCTGTATCCTCCCTGCTCTTCTTTCTCCCCTCTTCATGTCCAAGAAGTTGGACGTTCATCTGGCATAGGTGCAAGGCATGGTGATGCCTGGAACAGAAGGCTGCAGGACTTCTTTGACAGGCTGCTGCTCCAACTTCAGGAAGACTTTTAAAGATCTTTCTAATCAGATTTAGATCTGATTTTTGGAGCATAGAATCATGAAGAGAAGACATTCTAGATCCTACCTGAGTGGATACTGGTAGAGGCCAGGTGCTTGCATGGCTACATCAGAACCTCAGGCAGTGCTGCAATCATCTACAAGGTAATTAGATTACCCTTGAGGTATGTCTATGTTTCTCAAACTTTTAGATTTAATTTTGAAATTAAAATATCAGATAATAAGATTAGATCTAATAGACATTAGATCTGAAATAGTGTAGGATAAAAATTTAAAATTTATTCCACCCCAGATTTGATGAAATCTGGAAGATCCTACACAGGAAAAAGGCGGTTTTTCCTTCATATGGTTACTGTATAATTCAGCTTTTTGACCCCTGTGTTTAGGATGACTCAGGGTTAAACTGTCAACCTGATTAGATCATCCGAATCGTGCTCAACTCAAATAGTCCTGTGACTCCTCACTTGGACTATCCTGGTCAAGGTTTGGCTAAACTAAAACACGACTGTACACAGCTCCTGAATTGGAGTGGTCAATCCCATCTTGACACATGCCCCGACAAGTCAAGTACTTGACGACACCCAGTAGCCTTCCGTCACTGAATTAGAAATTCAGATAGTCCAATGCCTAAGTGCAGTGAGTTGCTTGCAAGTCACCGTGGTAGTCTCAAGTCGGAGGGACAGTTATACCCATATCCCATCAGAGCAAATCTTGATAGCAGAAATAGCTCCAGAGTCGGTCACATTCAGTGCAGATGTACCCTTACATCTCACCTATATGCCATACCAGTGTCTCCACACTCCTTGGTTAAGAGGACAACCAACCCATATGGCACACAATGACCTATGCTTGATAAACGTTGTTGTCCTTGGTAACAATGTATCATTTGGTCGCGAACAGGTTTAAGGACTAAATGATAAATCTCCTTTGTCGAGTCTAAATAGTCCTAAGGACTTCACCACAACACAGGAGTTCATTAGAAGATGAAACAATTTATGATAAAAATATCAAAATAACTTTTATTTATTTATAATTCATATACTAATATAGGAAAGAAACAACTATCAACAGGCTAACGATTGGCTTTGGGACACTATTCCCAACAATCTTCACTTGGCCTAAAGCCAATCGGTGCAGTATCTAATACCCATCTTCGACTTATAGTCGTCGAACTCCTTCACCGCAATGGCTTTAGTGAATGGGTCGGTCAGGTTCTCTTTTTCATCGATCTTCTGAAGGTCGATGTCACCTCGATCCATAATTTTCGGATGAGATGATAGCGGGCAGAATATGCTTCGTCCACTGGTGTGCCTTCGGTTCCTTCGCCTGAGCAATGGCTCCAGAGCTGTCACAGTAGAGCAGAATTGGACCAACAAGGGAGGGTGCTACTTCGAGCTCGGTGATAAATTTTTTCAGCCACACCACTTCTTTGGCAGCATCTGATGCAGTGACATACTCTGCTTGCAAACTGAATCAGCCACTGTGTGCTGTTTGGAACTCTTCCAACAAACAGCCCCACTATTAAGGATAAAAATAAATCTTGACACACTCTTGCTATCATCATGATCAGACTGAAACTAGAGTCTGTAAACCCTATAAGTCTCAAGTTCGATTCACCATAAACAAGCCACTGGTCCTTAGTATTTCTTAAATACTTCAGGATGGTTTTAACAACCTTCCAGTGATTCTCCCCTGGATCAGATTGGTATCTACTCACTACCCCTAGTGAGTATGCCACATCTAGTCGTGTACATGTCATGGCATATATGATAGATCCCACTGTCGAAGCATATAAAATTTTACCCATACGCTCTCTCTCTTGAGGTGTTGTCGGACAATCCCTCTTCGAGAGAGAAATTCCATGGCCTATCGGTAGATAGCCTTTCTTGAAATTCTTCATGCTGAACCTCTTCAGCATAGTATCAATGTACGTGGACTGGCATAAGACAAGCAACCTTTTAGATCTATCCCTATAGATCCTCATCCCTAGGATGTAGGAAGCTTCCCCCAGATCCTTCATGTAGAACTGTGACGACAGCCAAATCTTTATTCCCTTTAATGTAGGGACATCATTCCCGATTAAGAGAATGTCATCCACATACAATACAAGAAATATCACTACTGGACCATTAGCCCACTTATAAATGCAGGGCTCTTCTTCGTTCTTAACGAAGCCATACGTTTTGATCGTCCTATCAAAACGTATGTTCCAACTCTGGAATGCTTGCTTAAGTCCATAAATGGACCTCTGTAGCCTACACACCACACCTTAGACTCATCTGTAGATGTGAATCCTTCAGGTTGTATCATATACACCTCTTCGTCCAGCTCTCCATTTAGAAAAATTATTTTCACATCCATCTGCCAGATTCCATAGTCCAGATGGGCAGCTATCGCAAGCATAATCCGAATGGATTTGAGCATTGCCACAGGAGGAAATATCTCGTCATAGTCTATACCATAATGTTGACGATATCCTTTGGCAACTAGACGGACTTTATAGGTCTCTACCTTTCCGTCTGCACCTCTCTTCCTCTTGAAGACCCACTTACACCCTATGGGTTTTACTCCTTCGGGTGGGTCAACCAATGTCCACACATCATTGACCTTCATAGACTCCATTTTGGATTTCATGACCTCTAGCCATTTCTCAGAGTCAGATCTCTGCATTGCATCTATGTAGGTGATCGGATCCTCATCATTTTTATTAAGTTCGACAGGATCGCCGTCCCGGACCAAGAAATCATAGTATTTGTTCGGTTGACATGGTACTCTACCAGATCGCCTTAAGGGTGCAGGAACAATGGGCTCTGGATCTGATCTAACCAAATCCGGTTTAGGTTCAGTAACTTGTGTCAGTTTTTTCACCTGCCAAACTTTCTCAAGTTCGACCTTAGAGGCAACAGTCCCTTCACCAAAGAACTCATTTTCCAAAAAGATTGTCTTAAGGCTGACAAACACCTTTTGCTCATCAGCTAGGTAGAAATAATACCCTTTGGTCTCTTTTGGGTACCCTATGAAATAACACTTGTCAGACCTAGGTCCAAGCTTGTCCGTAATTAAATATTTAACATAAGCCGGACACTCCCAAACCCTAAGGTGCGAGAGTACTGGCTTACGTCCTATCCATATCTCATATGGCATTTTGGTTACAGACTTACTCGAAACCCTATTTAGAAGGTAACATGCCGATTCAGTGCATATACCCAGAGGAAGATTGGCAGACCAGCAAACCCCATCATGGATCGAACCATGTCCAACAAGGTCCGATTCCTCCTTTCAGACACACCATTATGCTGTGGTGTTCTAGGAGGAGTCCACTGAGAGAGAATCCCGTTCTCCCCAAGATATGTCGAAACTCATTGGAAAGGTATTCACCTCCTCGATCAGATCGAAGAGGTTTAATACACTTTTCAGTTTATTTTTCTACCTCATTTCAGAATAGTTTGAACATTTCAAATGACTCTGACTTATGCTTCATTAGGTAGACATACCCATACCTCGATAGGTAGTCTGTGAAGGTTATAAAGTAGAAATATCCACCTCTTGCACTTGAGCTCATGGGTCTACATACATCAAAATGTATCAGACCCAAGAGTTCACTGTCTCACTCACCTTTTCCAGTAAAAGGTGACTTGGTCATCTTCCCAAGAAGACAGGACTCACAGGTTGGAAGTGATTCACAATCACTAACTTCAAGAATTCCTTTTGAGCCAACCTGTTTATCCTGTTCTTATTGATATGACCTAGCCTACAGTGCCAAAGATAGACTTCTGACATATCATCCATTCTAGAGCGTTTACCGGAGGTTTGAACCACATTAACAGGCTATGATAGTAAGTAAATTTCATTATTTAGTTGTCCAACAAACATTGTAACACCATTCAAAATGATATTGTAAATATTTTTTTTTATTAAAAATTCATAACTGTACATGGCCAAATGTTGGGAAATGTGTCCCAAAAGTCAATCGTCAAGCTGTTGATGGTTGAGCAACCAAGTATTGTAATTGATTTGTTAATAAATAAAATATATTTTTGGCATTTTCATCATAAGTCTTCATCTTCTAATGAACTCCGTTGTTATGATGAAGTCCTTAGGCTATTTAAGTTTGATAAAGAGAGGATTTATCGATTAGTCCTTAAAACTGTTCATGATCAAATGATAAGCTGTTAATAAGGACGACAGCTTCTATCGAGCATAGGTCACTGTAGGCCATATGGGTTGGTTGTTTTCTTAACCAAGGAGTGTGGAGACACTGGTATGGCATACAGATGAGATGTAAAGGTACATCATCATTGAACGTGACCAACTCCAGAGTATTCTGCTGTCGAGAATGTCTCTGATGTCCCTTAGACTTGAGATCGCCTCAGTGACTTGCAAGCAACTCACTGTGCTTTGGTACTGGACTAACTGAATTTTTAATTCAGGGACGGAAGGCTTCTGGGCATAGTCAAGTACTTGCAAAGTTAGAGTGTGATTGAGATGGGATTGACCACTCCAAGAGTTGGAGAAGAATGAGTCACTGTATTTCAATTTAGCAAAACCTTGGCCAGGATAATTCATCAGATGGATTTGATATTTTGAAATACAATGTGGGCAACCTGATCAAAGTTGACAGTTAAACTCTGAGATGTCCTATGATCATTTTGGTCAAGGGGATGAATTATATGGAAACTATATCTGCATGGGTTCTAAAGATGTTGTTCTACACATTCGACTTATCCGATCGTCGGTACCATTGTTAGATGGTCACTTCGATTAGTATAGAAATTTATTCCTATGCTACCGACTTAGGTTTGGATCTATGAGGTCACACACATTAGAGTTCATGATCCGATCGGATGGTTGATCAACGATTAAGAATCATTCTAGGGTTAAATATCAATACGATTGACATTTAACCCAGTGCAAGTGTTGCAGGAGGATCGATTAGCAATTTGATTGCTAATTGGCTTAATTTGATTAAGCCAATGGGTTGAGATTAAATCTAATTAAATATGATTTAATTAGATTTAGTTTGGGCTTGATTGGATCAAGTCCAATTGGTTTATTGCATAAGCCAATTGCAAGAGAAAACTAGTCCTAGTTCAATTAGGACTTGGGTCAACCTAATTTCTAATTTGATTAGAAAATTAAATCAGATTTAAATTTAATTTAATTTGATTAAATTAAGTTTTTAATTGGGTTAAGACCTATTTTAATTAGATTGATCTAATTTTGGTTTGATTTGGTTTGAGAAACCAAATTAAAACAAGTCATGAGTTAGAATCCTAGTAAGACTAGGATTCCACCTTGCACCACATAACCCCCACACGCCCTCTCTCTTATTCCACACCAATCTCCTCTTATTTTGTATGACAAAAGCCCTCTCCCAGGTCTCTCCCATGTCCACAAAAGGTTTTCTTTCTTCTTTCTTACATGGAAGGTGGTTTGGATCAAATCAAAGAGGAATAAGTTTGGATTTCGAATTCTATGAGATAGAGTTTTAGAAATCCAAAACTCTTTCAATTTTGCACCGAATTTATCCAAATTTTTTTTAAAATTTTTATGAATTTTAGGATATATATTTTGCATCTTTTCTGATGGTCCATGTATAAAATAAGGAGGAGGTGCTCAAGAGTTGGGTGCCCCTTATCTTGCCATGTTTGGATAAGCCTTGACTAGGTATTTGACCTAGACAAGGACTCTATCATATCTCCTCCATAAAATGAGTTTCTTCATGAAATTTTTGAAGAAGATAGAAATTTGAGATACCTTTGGGCCATCCAAAAATCAAAGAGAAAGACCTTTGGGTCGTGGAGATATAATAGACACAAGATAGGGTGTTTAGAGAGAGAAACGAGAAGAAGAAGAGGGTCTTCTTCTAGGTTGTTTGTTTTCATCTCTTCCCTTCCTCCATCTTGAGTTTTCTGAGAGCGTCTCAGATCTAAAACTTATCCTCCTACTTCTCATATTTGGAAGAGCCAAAATCAAGAAGAAGAAGGCACCTGATCAACCATCAAAGAAGGATCAGCGCAGTACTAGCATACTGTGCTGATTTCCTGAAGCAGGACTTCTAATTGAGATTCGTGGGCTCGTGTGGATGACTCCTAGAGGTTGGATACATGTGTGGCTTGCAACATCATCCTTAAGCCCGGATCAGTGAGGTTAGAATGTCTAACTTGCAAGGTAATAGATCTGATCTATTGTTTAATATATACATTAGATGTAGTATAAAAACATGTTGTATGATGAACATGTAGTTCATGCTCTATATATTTTAATTTTTGATTTAATGCTATATAATAATCATGTATTAGGATCTTAGATCTAAAATTCTCTAATTTTAAAAAATAAATTTTAATTTATTTTAGTCTTCCATTGCATGATCTTAAAAAAGTTTCAAGATCTAACCCTGAAACCCTAGATCTGGTTCCTTTCAATTGGTATCAGAGCCTAAGTTCTTCATTACATGATTATTTATACATGCTTAGATTATTTCTTAGATTAGATCTAATTTATAATCTGATTATTAAATCTGAAATTAAAATTTTAGATCAATCACGAACTGCAAGGTTGTCCTGCTGTAAGGTTTACCCCTTACAGTGCAAAGGTTGTCCTAGTTCGTATAGATCTATCTTTAATCATAAATTTGTTAGATATGATCTAGATTAAATTTATGATTTATTAGATTTAAAAGATATTTAAATCTAAATAAAATCTCTTTGTTAATAATTTTTGTACAAAAAATTGTTTAAAGTTGAAATTGTTTCAATTACATGAATCTGTTTAGATTAGATCTAAAGTAGTTTCATGTTTGTTTCACTTGCATCTTGATTATAAATCAAACATGCATTATGGTTGGTAGAATCATATTATAAAATTATTTTATAAATATAAATTTTTTTTTTGAAAAGTCAAACCCAACCCTAAGCCCAAAACTTAATTAAGAATTAAGAAGTTGTTTTGATTAGTTCTAGGATTGTGAATTGAAGAACCTAAGACACAAACCATAACACATTGGGTTAATGGGTTAGTGAGAATTAGGTCCATTAATTGGGTTAGACCTATGGTTAGATTAAAGATGGACTTAATTAGAGAATTGACTAAATCTAATCAATTGTTGTCTTAGATTAGTTCAAGAATTTTCTAGATCAATTACAATAGTTGTAGTTGTCAAGTCCATGTCTTTAATGAGAATCAAATGGATTTGATTCTTGGCTAAGCGGTCTAGCACGAACTGTTAGGTTGATCTAATCGAAACTAATTAAATCAGTTGGTGTCTAAGATAAACCAGACCGGTGGTTTTTAATTGGGAGCCCGCTTACCTGGCATTTTGATGGTGTCTAAGGCAAGCTTTGGACGACCCTCCCATTGATCGAACTTACCTGACTCTTGGTGAAATTATGTTTTGATCGGATCACTTGACTATTCGAGCTGACCCATATCAGCTAGGTAAATTAGTGTGACTGATTTAGGTGCTCCTAGACCAGCCCTTTTAATGGTCTCCCTTAAGTTGTCTTGGTGAAGCCAGTGGGAGGATCATGATACGCTGGTTCATCTGACCTCATCCTCTAAATATTTTAAATCTTCTAAAATTATTAGATCCTTAAAATGATAAAGTTATGAGATAACTAAGTCATAGCCTCCCATTAAGGTGTTTAATAATGAGTCCATTAACTCAATAATCATTGCAGACCCAAAGGCCTGGTGATTGTTGACTAATGGAATTATCACTCATCATATGACGACTTGGAAGGATCTCTCTAATAGTGGTTAGGTGAGCCAACCAAAGTTGGGCTTAATCATTCGTTGGTTAGATGCACCAAGTATGGTCATGTTAATGGTTGGACCTAACCGGATCCTTATAGTGGAGGCCAAAGCCTACGATTAGGTTTTTGGGGCAAAATTAAAATTACTAAAAATTATTTAGAGAAATAATTGTTATGAACCTACCCTTAGATGTACATGGGTTGGCCAACCAAAGTTGGGCTTGTGTGTAGTCTAAGTGGATTCTAGTACCCACTAAGAAATTAGGATAATTCTCGAATTGGAGGTAGAGGCTACCAATTTGAATAAAATAATGGAGAAACCTTTTGATTAAAGTCCAAATCTTTAGGTTTAATGAATTAATTACTAATTAGGTTATGGTTTTCTTTTGTGCAATAAGGCACTTTCCTATCGCTCCGATCATTGTTGGATAATGATAAGTTGGTGGGACCCAACTTTAGTAGTTGGTACCAAAAGTTGAAGATAGTCCTAGAGCATGAACGGATCCTATATGTGATAATGGATCCTGCACCTGAGGAGCCAGCTGCCAATGCACGTGGAACAGTCAGAGACACTTACCAGAAGTGACTCAGTGATCGGACCACGGTGCGCTGTATCATGCTGGCTGATGGAACGATTGAGCAAGCTCGGCTTTCCCTTGCATGAGCAGCTTGGGAAAGATGCAATACTGAACTCATTGCCCAAGTCTTATCTCCCATTCCTCACTCATTATAGAATGACAAAGTCTAAAGTAAACTACCACAGGTTACTGGGGTTGCTTCAGAACTTTGAGAAGGATCACCAACTTCACAAGGAGTCGGTGAACTTAGTGGGAGGTTCATCTTTTGGTTCTCGACCTTTTAAGAAAGAGAAGAACAAGAAGAAGAAAGAGAAGAAGGTGCAAGTTCAGGCTGGGACATCAGTGCAGAGCCAGACCAGAAAGATCAAGCCTGATAAGAGTCTATTCTACTGGCAAGCACCCTAGATTAGATAGTATGCCAGATATCTACTTATGGCACTGTAGGCTAGGTCATATAAACAAGAACAGAATAAACAGGTTGACTCAAGAGGAAATCTTCGAAGTCAATGATTGTGAATCACTTCCAACCTGTGAGTCCTGTCTTCTTGGTAAAATGACCAAGTCACCTTTTATTGAAAAAGGTGAGAGAGCTACTGAGCTCTTAAGCCTAGTACATATTGATGTATGCGGGCCGATGAGCACAAGTGCTAGAGGTGGATATTTCTACTTCATAACTTTTACGGATGATCTATCCACATATGGATATGTCTATCTGATGAAACATAAGTCAGATTCATTTGAAATGTTCAAACGATTCTAAAGTGAAGTAGAAAAATAAATTGGAAGAGTATTAAAACTCTTCGATCTGATTGAGGAGTAGAATACCTTTCTAGTGAGTTTCTCACATATCTAGGAGAGAATGGAATTCTCTCTCAATGGACTCCTCCAGGAACACCATAGCATAATGGTGTGTCTGAAAGGAGGAATCGGACTCTGTTAGACATGGTCCGATCCATGATGGGTTTTGCTAGCTTGCCAATATCCTTCTGGGGATATGCACTCAAATCGACCTGTTATCTTTAAATAGGGTTCCAAGTAAGTCTGTAATTAAGACTCCATATGAGATATGGATAGGATGTAAGCCAGCACTTTCACACCTTAGGGTCTGGGGGTGCCGACCTATGTCAAATGATTAGTCACAGATAATCTCCTCTTATTTTGTGTGACAAAAGCCCTCTCCCAGGTCTCTCCCACATCCATAAAAGGTTTTCTCTCTTCTTTCTTACATGGAAGGTGGTTTGGATCAAATCAAAGAGGAATAAGTTTGGATTTGAATTCTATGAGATAGAGTTTTAGAAATCCAAAACTCTTTCAATTTTGTATCGAATTTATCCAATTTTTTTAAAATTTTTATGGCTTTTAGGGTACATATTGTGTACCTTTTTTGATGGTCCATGCATAAAAATAAGGAGGAGGTGCTCAAGAGTTGGGCGCCCCTTATCTTGCCATGTTTGGATAAGCCTTGACTAGGTATTTGACCTAGATAAGGACTCTATCATATCTCTCTCTATAAAATGAGTTTCTTCATAAAATTTTGGAGAAGATAGAGATTTGAGATACCTTTGGGCCATCCAAAAATCAGAGAGAAATACCTTTGGGTCATGGAGATATAATAGACACAAGATAGGGTGTTTAGAGAGAGAAACGAGAAGAAGAAGAGGGTCTTCTTCTAGAGTTGTTTGTTTTCATCTCTTTCCTTCCTCCATCTTGAGTTTTCTGAGAGCGTCTCAAATCTGAAACTCATCCTCCTACTTCTCATTTTTGGAAGAGCCCAAATCAAGAAGAAGGAGGCACCTGATCAACCATCAAAGAAGGATCAGCGCAGTACTAGCATACTGTGCTGATTTCCTGAAGCAGGACTTCTGATCAAGATTCGTGGGCTCGTGTAGACGACTCCTAGAGGCGGACGTATGTGCGGCTTGTAACATCATCCTTAAGCCCAGATCAGCAAAGTTAGAATGTCTAACTTGCAAGGTAATAGATCTGATCTATTGTTTAATACATATATTAGATGTAGTATAGAAACATGTTGATATGATCAACATGTAGTTCATGCTTTATATATTTTAATTTTTGATTTAATGCTATGTAATAATCATGTAATAGGATCTTAGATCTAGGGATTCTCTAATTTTAAAAAATAAATTATGATTTATTTTAGTCTTCCGCTGCATGATCTTGAAAAGTTTCAAGATCTAACCCTGAAACTCTAGATCTGGTTCCTTTCACCAAAAGACTTACAGAAATAATATTTAATAAAAAACTTGGATAATAGTGACATTCACTCAGAATTATATTATGAGAATTGATTACAAAGTTCATGATTCTAAAGCTAGAACTAAAACTTTGCTTCCATCTCCAACGTTCAGGAATCTCTCGCCTTCATCAAATCTCCTACTGACCTGCAGACCCTGCATCGAATTACAGATATGTTAAGGACTTCCGGTATCCAATACCCAGGCAGTAGTATCACAAATGAAAAAGTTGTAAGGTGTTATCATATAATTATCTTACTTCTTCTTCGACCTGTTCGGGTCCAGGGAGGCAATGTATAGAGGACAGTTCCTCTTTCAGTACCCCTGCTTCTTGCAAAAGATGCACTCTGCCTGGCTCTGGTCGGGCTTGCACTTTTTGGTCTGACCCTATGCAGATGTCCCAGCATGTGGCTGCACCTTCTTATTCTTCTTCTTCTTGTTCTTCTTCCCTTTCTCAAAGGGTCGACGTCCAGAAGAAGACCCTCTCACAACATTCACCGACTCCTTATAGAGCTGGTGATCCTTCTCAAAGTTCTGTAGCAACCCCAACAATCTGTGGTAGTTCACTGCAGGCTTTGTCATCCGAAAATGAGTAAGGAAGGGGAGGAAGGACTTGGGCAAAGAATTAAGGATCACATCCTTACTGAGCTGCTCGTGCAAGGGAAAGCTCAGTTTACTTAGGCACTCAATCATTTCGATCATGTACAGTACATGGTCAGTGACTGAGGCCCCATCCCTCATCCGAGCATTGAAAATGGCACAACTAGTTTTGTACCTTTCAATATCGTCAGGTGTGCCAAAGGAGTCGTTCAATATTTGAAGCATCTCCTACGGCTGGGCGTTCTCGAACCTATGGCTGAACTCATCATTCATTGTCGCCAGCATTATGCATTGAACGGTGGTGCGATCATTGAGCCACTTCTGGTAAGTATCTCAGACCGTCCCTCTAGCATTCAGGGCTGGCTCCTCAGGTGCCGGATCCGTTACTACATAAAGGATCTGTTCATGCTCAAGGATGATTTTCAATTTTCGATACCAGCTATCGAAATTAGGTCTCATGAGCTTGTCATTATCTAATAATGACCGGAGCGACAGGGTAGTGGCCATAGCTGCATAAAAGAAAATCAGACCTTTATTAGTACATAAATTATTAATACTAAAGACTTGGACTTTAGTCTAAAGTTTCTCTCAATATTTTTATGAACTGGTAGCCTCAACCTTCAATTCGAGAAATTACTTTAATTCCTTAGTGGGTACTAGAATCCACACTGACCACACACGAGCCCAACTTTGGTTGGTCAACCCATGTTTATCTATGGGTAGGTTCATAACCAATTATTTCTCTAAACAAATTCTAGTAATTAATTTTGCTCCAGAACCTAATCAGTAGGCTTTGGCCTCCATTGAAAAGATCTGGTTAGGTCCAACTATTAACATGACTTGATTTGGTGAATCAGACCAACAAATGATCAGGCCCGACTTTGGCCGACCAACCTGACCACCGTTAGAAAGACTCAACCAAATGATCATATTATGAATGATAATTTCATTAGTCAATAAGCACCAGACCTTTGGGCCTCCAGTGATTATTAAACTAATGGACTCATTATCACTCACTTAATGAAAGGTTATGACTTAGTTATCACTATAACTTAATCATTTTTAGGGACCTAATAATTTTTGAGGATTTTATTAAAAGATAGAAGAAAAAAAATTAACCAGCCAATTTCAATCCTCCGACTGACTTCACCAAGTCAGATTAAAAAAGATTTAATTAAAGCCGGCATTAGGAGCACCTAAATTAGTCACATTGATTTACCTAATGACATGGGTGAGTCCTAATCACCAAGTGATCTAATCAAAACCTAACTCACCAGATTGGCCAGGTAAGTGAGATCAATGGTGAGGATATGCCATTAACTCATCAGAGATCGAATCAATGCGAGTAGCTCTCACTTAAAAATCACTGGTCAGACTGTCGAACTTACCTTAGACACCAACCGGTTCATTAGTTTTAATTTGATCAACTTAGTAAATAGGGTTCCACCATGTAGCCATGAATTAAGTCCATCTTGGTCTAGTTAAAGACATGGACCCATTCAACTACAACTATTAGAGTTGAGTCTAGAGTGTCCTTGACCTAATCTAATTCAACTTTTGATTAGATTTGATCAATTACTCTAATTTAGTCCATTTCTTTAAGCAAACCTTAGGTCTAACCCATGTTGCCCAGCTATGCAACCCAAGAGGGGGGGGTGAATTGGGTTTCTAAAAATTTTAAACTTAACTTATGTCTTATGAAAAATATTTAACAATAGCTAAATATGTAAGAAGAGTATAGTTGATTCAAGGCTAATGATTAAAAGCAAGAATGTAAGAGAGTAAAGAAGTTTTAGAGAAGAGTAATTAGGCACAACACAAACAAAAGAATTTATAGTGGTTCGGTGTCAACCTTGCACCTACATCCACTCCCCAAGCTCCTACTTAGGAATTTTAATTCACTAACTTGTATTCAACATGAATACAAATGTCGAAAACTCTGACTCTAGCTATCCCAAGTTAGTCCACTTGTTTTTCGGATACAAGCCAACCCAATACACTCTGATTCAAGGTTCGGATCAACCTTCCTTGTTTTGAAACCCTTCCAAAATAAAAATAATAACTCAAATAGAGTATAACAATCAATAGCATAGTAAATACAAAAGAAGCTCCTTTAATGAGCGAATAAGGCTTTAAATACACTTTACTCAAAGTGAAGAAGACTCTTTTGATTTCCTCAAGGTGGTTGGAGACTTGAATATGCACTTGATGAGTTGGTGAGCTTGGATTAAAGGCTTCTTGAATGCTTTGAGTGAGCTAAAATAGTGGAAAGTGGAGAACAATCTGGGCTGAAATAGAGCTGTTAGACCACATTAAATGAGCATTAAAAGTACTTAAAATGGATTAAAAACTAGCCATTGTGGAACATTTCCATCACAGGGGTCGACTCATGGGTCGACTCATGCTCATGGGTCGACTCATGGGTCGACCTCTGTGAAAAAATAACAGAAAACAATCAGAAGACAAGGTTCTATAATTTTTAGCCTAAAAATAGCAGAGGTCGACTCATGGGTCGACTCATGCCTTGGGGGTCGACTCATGGGTCGACTCACAGGGTGTGCCAAGTCTGTGCCAGCCAAAAAATCGTGTGCCAATCAGCTCATTGTGCAATGAGTCAACTCATGGGTCAACTCATGTTTTTCAAACATGAATATCTTTCAAAATACAAGTTCAAAAATAATAAAATTTTCACCAATGGATCATAAATCTTTTGTTCTATCACTTGATGCTTTCAAATCAGGGTTTGGTAAAATTATGATTTTATCTCTGAAAAGCAATAAGTCTTTTTCAAGCGAAAATCATTAGTACCCCTTCAAATGCTTTATAATCATCAAAATCAATCCAAGGAGCAACAACCTAATTATGGACCTAATCCATCTAACCCATTGACCCACAAGTTTATGCAATTATCTTAGGTCTTAATTCATAATTCTAGACTAACTAGACAACACTTAATTCTTTTAATTAAGTATTTGGACTGATGGGTCAGGATTTGGCATTTCAAAAATAATTTTTAAATTTGAAAGATTTTATTTTCTGTTCACCAAATGTGTTGACTCATTTCATAAACGGATCAGCACATTTCATAAACAACAATCCTATTACTAATTACATAACAAAAAATAACTCAATCAAAATAAATCATGAATATTCCTTTAGATCTAATCTAACACATTCATGATAAATTTTATAATTGAACCTTTATAATAAAGTCCTTTCGCTGCTTCGTCTGCATGGGATATAATCGCATCGGCACTCCTACCACCATAGGAGAACCCCTTCGAATGGGAGGAGAGGGCCTTTAAACCCTTCTTTTCTCCTATGACCGGACGACCATGGCAACCAACCCAATTAGACTACTTGCTACTTGGATCAAGTATATCTAAATATACCAATTTCAAAATTTAAATTTTAAATTTCAAATTTCAAATTTCAAATTTTAAATTTTAAATTTTGAATTTCAAATTTCAAATAAATTTTAAATTTTAAATTTTTGAATTTCAAATTTTGAATTTTAAATTTTAAATTTAAAATTTGAAATTTTAAACAAATTTCAAATTTCAAATTTCAAATTTTGAATTTCAAATTTTTGAATTTTGAATTTCGAAATTCAAATTTCAAATATTGAATTTCAAATTTTTGAATTTTGAATTTTGAACAAATTTCAAAATTCAAATTTTAAATTTTGAATTTCAAATTTTAAATTTAAACTTTTAGATTACTACTTAATCTACGTATGCAAATGTATATCATATTTTAAAACCTGCTCTGATACCATTTGAAGTGAATTTCAGTGTAGGGGTAAAATGATAATTTTAAAACTTTTTCAAAATTATAATTTTATAGCATAAATTATTAATTAATCTAATTAATTAATATATATTAACCCTACACAAGGATCTAAATATGATATATATAGCATGCATTTAAATTTGAAATTTTGAATTCTACAGTAAACCTTTTACTGTTATGTGTTTAGAACACATTACCTTTGTGTGGGTAGTTGATCGCCGCAGTCTGATCATCGTTGGAAAGGTATGATCATCGTAATGTAGCCACACAATATATCTGATCTCTGCAGATCGTCCACATGAAGCTCCCGATCTGATCGGCTCCTTACGAATGCTAGTTCATCGTAGAATCCTTTCGATGGTCGATGCTGATCAAACTCCTTCGATCGATGTCTGTCGACTCTTCAGATACTTTGAATCATTAGCAAAGGTGTTTGAGAGGTTGATGAAGCTCTCCCTAAAGTTTGGTGGGCTCACAACACTCATAGCTCACCTTCTCACTTTTCGAACCCCAGGCAGAAACCCTAGGGTACTCACTGAAAACCCTGCGCCCACTTTTGTTTCTTTTCTTTTCTTTTCTCTCAAAAGTTTTTGAACTTCCAACTCATGCACAAGGCTTCCTCACACCCACTATTCTCTCTCAGAAAAATTCTACACAACCTTCTCTTCTCTTTTAAAACAGTGCAAGACGCATCTTATCCGCATGAGAGGATAAAGATAGGTGGTTGCTCACTTGAATTCAAATCGAATTTGAATTCAAATGCAAACCAACCCATCCTTATGGACTCTGGGCAAGAGAAGAGAGGAGGCATGGGTTCTTTGTGCATGGAGAATTTACATGAGAAACTCTTTCTCGTGTAGATTAAATGGCGCACAAGATAAGGTGGGTGGCGCATGGTTTAGTTGCCCATTCAAATTCAAACATCCTTTGAATTTGAATGGCCAACAAACCAATCTTTATCCAGATAAATCACGCACAAGGGAGGGCGTGGGAAGGCTTCTATGTGGGAGAAAATTCATAATAAGCTATTTCTCGTGAATTCAAATAGGCGCAGATAAGTGAGGTGGTGCAGGGAGATGAGGTCAAAGTGGTTTCAACCTAATTGAGCCAACCTAATCAAAATAGGTTAGGCACAATTAGACTAAGTTAAACCTAATTTAATTAGGCTTAATTAGGCTCAATAAAATTTTAATCAAATCAAAAATTGACTAAGCCCAACCCCTGATCAGATCAGAGACCAAACCACCTTGGCGATTAGATCAACACTTAACCTAATCGGGTCAAACCCAACTGAATCCAATTCAATTGGACTTGATCCAAAAATAATTACTCAATCAAATTGAGTTAATTAATGATTAAATTACTAATTAAACCTCTCATAAATACTGAGTCCAAATCTGATGGGCAATCAGACATCAGAGTCCATCGATATGAAACCCTGATCAAAAAGTCCCAAACCAGTGGGACTCTTGACCCCGGTACCCAAAATGTGTGGAACTCGTGATTAGAGAATCCTGATTCTCGATCATAGAGTTTTAGACATGTAGGACTCAAAGTCTACGAGCATTAAAACTCTTCACCAGCCAACAGATCAGATAGGAACCTCTAATGTGTGTGACCCCGCAGGTTCGAACCTAAGTCGGTAGCACAGGAACCAATTCCTATACTAATCGAAGTGACCATCTAGCAATGGTACCCGACATCTGGATAGATTGAATAGTCACAATCACAACACTCAGAACCTACACGAATATGATTACTATATAATTCATCCCTTTTGACCTCTATGTTTAGGACAACTCAGGGTTAAACTGTCAACCCTGATTAGATCATCCGAATCATGCTCAACTCAAATAGTCCTGTGACTCCTCACTAGGACTACCCTGACCAAGGTTTTGCTAAATTGAAACACGACTGTACACAGCTCCTGAACTGGAGTGGTCAATCCCATCTTGACACACGCACTGACAAGTCAAGTACTTGACTGCACCCAGCAGCCTTCCATCACTGAATTAAAAATTCAGGTAGTCCAGTGCCTAAGTGCAGTGAGTTGCTTGCAAATCACCGTGGTGGTCTCAGGTCGGAGGGATAGTTATACCATATCCCATCGAAGTAAATCTTGACAGCAGAAATAACTCCGGAGTCGATCACGTTCTGTGCAGATGTACCCTTACATCTCACCTGTATGCCATACCAGTGTCTCCACACTCCTTGGTTAAGAGGACAACCAACCCATATAGCACACAACGACCTATGCTTGATAAACATTGTTGTCCTTGGTAACAATGTATCATTTGGTCGTGAACAGGTTTAAGGACTAAACGACAAATCCTCTTTTATCGAGTCTAAATAGTCCTAAGGACTTCACCATAACATAGGAGTTTATTAGAAGATGAAATAATTTGTGAGAAAAAATATCAAAATAATTTTTATTTATTTATAATTCATATACTAATATAGCAAAGAGTACAACCATCAACAGGCTGATGATTGGCTTTGGGACACTATTCTCAACACTCTTGGATCAAAGGTTCCAAGAGATGAACAGACAGATCGAAGAGCTCTACCATGCTCCCCCTACTTACGATGAGAATATCTGTACTGATCCTCCTTTTTCTCAAATGATTATGCAGGAATCGATCCCGTCGAACTTCAAGCTCCCTTAATTTGAGAGCTACGACGGGACCTCAGATCCGGTTGACCATCTGGAGGCCTTTCGGATAATGATGCTGCTCCATGGTGCACCAGACGCCATCCTGTGTCGAGCTTTTCCATCTATCTTGAAGGGAGCAGCAAGAAATTGATACTCAGCACTGAAGTTGGGTACTATCTTCTCCTTTGATCAAATGAGCCATCAATTTGTGGCTCATTTCATCAGCAGTCGGCGTCCCCGAAGAGATTCAGAGTCTCTCATCAACATCAAGCAAAAGGAGGGAGAATCCATCCAAACTTATGTCAACCATTTTAACGCCGCCGCATTGAAGGTCTGAAACTTGGACCAATCAATTGCAATGGCCGCCCTGAAGAGTGATCTTCAAAAGAACGATCTTCTATTTTTTCTGAAAAAGAAGTATCCCAGGGACTTCACTGATTTACTGGCTCGGGCCGAAGGATATGCCCGAGCAGAAAAAGCATTCAAGCTGAAGGATGAGGAGGCTGCGAAGGAGCGGCAGGCGGGTGACTCCAGCATGCCCGTAGCTGAAAAAGGGTCGAGTGAAGCTCGTCCACATTCTCGAACTCCTCCCAGACACAAGCATGTCCGAACTCCTCCTTGAGCTCATAGGCAAAAAAGCCCAGACCGCAGAGTTCGGCGGAGCTCTCCCCCAGGAAGATTTCACAGCTACGCCCCTCTCAATGCCCCAAAAACCCAAGTGCTGATGGAGGTCAGGGAGCAGCTGCCAAGGCCGAAAAGGATGCGCACACACCTCGAGAAGTGCAACCCTAACAAGTTCTGCCTCTATCATCATGACCATGGCCATGACACGGAGGAGTGTATTCAGCTCCGAGATGAAATTGAGGAGCTCGTCAGACGAGGTCAGCTCGATAGATTCATCCGACGTCGGTCTGAAGGTAGAAAAGATCGATCAAGGGCCCTACCACAACCAGAGCCACCAAGGAGGGAAGAACAACTTGAAGATCGGCCTCCAATCGAGATCATCAACACCATCTCTGGAGGACCCCAGCGAGGAGCAGCCAGTGGATCGGTCAGACCGCCCAAGCGGCAGAGGACTGAAAAATCTATAACCTTTACTGAAGAAGATGCCCGAGAGATTCAATTCTCCCATAATGATGCGGTTGTAGTTTCTTTACATATCGCTGACTATGATGTATGTCGCATTCTTGTTGATAGTGGAAGCTTGACTGATATTTTATTTTACGATTCATTCTCAAAAATATCCATTCCGGATGGTCAATTAGGACTGACAAGCTCTCCGTTAGTAGGATTCACTGGCGATGCTGTGCCAGTGGAAGGAGTAATAACTTTAACCGTAGTTGCAGGTTGGTATCCGAAATAATCTAGAGCGCAAATGGATTTTCTGATAGTAAGGGCACCGTCTGCCTACAACGCAATACTCAACCGACCTGGCCTCAACGCCCTCCGAGCTGTGGTATCGACCTACTATTTGAAATTGAAATTTCCTACTTGCTAAGGGGTCGGAGAGGTCAGAGGAGATCAAGTCCCTGGCAAGACGCTGCTATAACATAGCCTTACAAAGAAATGGTCAGTCTGACCCCTGTTCGGTTGATGGATTAGACATCCACGATGACCTTGCTGAAGAACGGGGTAAGGCAATTGAAGATCTTGTCTCAATTCCTTTGAACGATGGGAATGAGGAGCATGTGATGAAGATCGGCTCCAACCTGGGAGAGGAGGTATGGACACGGCTCATCAATTTTTTACAAAAGAATGCGGATGTTTTTGCTTGGGTTCCGACGGACATGCCGGGGATTGATGCGGAAGTCATGGAACACCGTCTAGCTGTCGATCCCAAACATCGGCCAATGAAGAAAAAAATTTGAGGTCATGCACCGGAAAGGCAGAAAGCAATAGCTGAGAAGTTGATAAACTCTTAAAAGTCGGGTTCATCAGAGAAGTCAACTACCCGAACTGGGTCTCCAATATGGTTCTCGTCAAGAAGGCGAACGGCAAGTGGAGGATGTGTATAGACTTCAAAAAGCTGAACAAAGCCTGTCCGAAGGACAGTTACCCTCTGCCCATAATTGACCAATTAGTGGATGCAACCTCGGGCCATGAGCTTCTCACTTTCATGGATGCATTTTTCGGCTACAATCAAATCAGGATGGCACCAGAGGATGAAAAAAACTACTTTTATCACTAATCATGATCTTTATTGTTACAGGGTCATGCCTTTTGGCCTAAAAATGTAGGGGCGATCTATCAACAGCTGGTGAATAAGATCTTCAAAGAGCAGATCGGCTGCAACATGGAGGTCTATGTAGACGACATACTTGTAAAAAGTAAATCCTCAATGAACCACATCGCCGACCTTAAGGAGACCTTCAATGCCCTCCGAAAATACAAGATGAAGCTGAACCCAGCCAAGTATGCTTTTGGAGTAACCTCAGGAAATTCTTGGGCTTTATGATATCGGGCATGGGATCGAAGCAAATCGAAAAAGATTCATGCCATCTAGAAATGACCACCCCGAAGTCAATAAAGAAGTTCAGCACCTTACTGGGAGAGTAGCAGCTCTGAATCGCTTCATCTCAAGGTCGGCCGAACGGTGCCTACCTTTCTTTCAGACTCTCAAGCAGTCGAAGAACTTTTGTTGGACCACTGAATGTCAGCAAGCATTCGAAGAATTGAAGAACTACCTCGGCTCACCTCCACTATTGGCAAAGTCCGAACCTGGAGAGGAGTTGTTCCTGTACCTGGCGGTCTCCCTATGGCTCTCGCAACAGTTCTGGTTAAGGAAGAAGCAAAAATTCAACGCCGATCTACTACATAAGTCGAGTATTGAGAGATGCCAAAATAGGTATACTAAGTTAGAGAAACTAACTTATGCCTTGTTGATTGCAACTCGAAGGCTCCGACCTTACTTTCAAGGGCACACCATAACACTGCTCACCGACCAGCCGATTAAGGCAGTTCTGCATCGAGCGGATGCTTCTGAAAGGATAGCAAATGGAATCGAGCTCATCAAATTTGACATCAACTATCAACCTCGACCGGCGATAAAAGTCCAGATATTAGCAGACTTCATAGTGGAATGCACTATCCAGAAGAAGCCGAACTTGAACGAGGTGAAGCTGACAACCCCGGGCTCCAGCCGAACTCCCCTGAGGAAAGAACAGATCTCCCTGATGGTTTTTGGGCCCTCTATGTGGACGGTTCCTCCAACATGTCAGGCGCAGTGCGGGCCTGATCTTGGTCAATCCGAAGGAATTATCGGAGTAGCGCTGTGCTTCGATTCCTGACAAATAACGAGCAGAATATGAAGCTCTGATTGTAGGACTGAAGATCGCCAAAGAATTAGAAGTAAATCGGCTCCAAGTCTACAGTGACTCCCAATTGTGGTGGGACAAGTCAGCGAAAGCTATGAAGCTCGGGAGGAAGTATGGCCAAGTATCTCGAAAAGGTAAAAGAGATCATCCCTGCCTTTGGCAGCTTTGGCATCAAGCAGATTCAAGAGCAGAAAATACCAGGGCCGATCTTCTCTCCAAGTTGGCTACACTGGCTCCGACTGAACTACCCAAGGAAGTCTTCTTCGAAGTTCTGAAGTGTCCAAGTACGAAGAACGCAGCTTGTAATGAAGATCAGCCATGAACCCAGCTGGATTGACCCACTGTTGCATACCTCAAAGATGGGGTTCTTCCTCATGATGCAAAAGAAGCTCGAAAGCTTAGGAACCAGGCCTCCGATATATCCTTTATGAAGGCAAGCTGTACAAGAGGTCGTACTCTTTGCCCCTCCTGAAATATCTCAGCCTTCTGAAGCCGACTTTGCCTTGTGGGAGGTACATGAAGGAGTCTGCGGAAGTCACCTGGGGGCCAGATCTTTATCCCACAAACTGCTCCGACAAGGTTATTACTGGCCTACAATGTACCACGACTCCATCGAATATGTCAGAAAGTGTGATCGGTGTCAGAGATATGCGAATATCCAAAGACAGCCACCTCCGAACTTACACCCTTGAGTGCCCCATGGCCGTTTGCACAATGGGGATGGATATCCTTGGACCTTTTTCCATGCATCCGGCAGCGGAAGTTCCTCCTGATGGCAATTGACTACTTCACCAAGTGGTCGAAGCCGAACCTTTGGCGAAAATCACAGAAGCTAAAGTGCAGGACTTCTCTGGAAGTCAATCGTTGTAGGTTCGGCTTACCCAGAACTCTCATTACTGATAATGGGCGACAATTTGCTGGAGCAAGATTTGCTGAATTTTGTGAGGACTTAAACATCTCCCATAACTTCACGTCAGTAGCCCATCCGCAGGCAAACGATGAAGCCGAGGTGACTAACAGGACTCTGTTGCAAGAAATCAAGGCGAGACTTGAAAAGCAAAGAGAACTTGGGCAGACGAGCTTTATCATGTGTTATGGGCATACTGAACTACCCAAAGACTGCCCAAGGGGAGACCCCTTTGCCTTAGCCTTCGGAACAAAGCCGTGATCCCGATCGAACTCAAGCTTCCGTCGGCACGAGTCGTGCATTCGACGAGCAGCGAACTCACAGGATCTCAAGGCCAACCTTGACTTGTTAGAGAAAAGTGAGAGACAGCTCAAGTTCGGATGGCAGCCTACAAGCAGAAAGTAGCCCGCTACTACAACTCCCGGTCAAGAGCAAAGCCTTCAGAGCGGGGACTAGTACTTCGCGAGCCACTGTTTCACAACCTCAGAACCAAAAAACTTGCCCCAACTGGGAAGGCCCGTATGAAGTCAGGAAGGTAGTCCGGCCCAGAACATACTATCTAAAAGAGCTCGGAGGAGCGGACCTTCCCGATCATAAATTCAAAAATTACGAATGTATTACCGATAACTTTGCCTTAAATAAAAGTTTCATATTCGCATATCTTTTCTTTTGGCATGAGCTTATAACGACAGGGAGTAGCTCTTCAGATAATCAAAATTAAGCATGTCAGGAACAAGAGGAGAACTCGTCCCGACACAAATGAAGGCCGATTATTAGAGACCGGATGGGGGAGAGGCCCTTGCAACGGCCCTTATGCGCCCCCACAGCCATGTTAGAACAGGAGGAGAACCTCGTCCTAACATGAGCAAGGTGAAGGCCGGTTATTTAGAGACGGATGGGGGGAGAGGCCCTGCAACGGCCCTTATGCACCCCCACAGCCATGTTAGGAACAGGAGGAGAACTCGTCCTAACATGAGCAAGGTGAAGGCATTATTTAGAGACCGGATGGGGAGAGAGACCCTTGCAACGACCCTTATGCGCCCCACAGTCATGTTAGGAATAGGAGAAGAACCTCATCCTAACATGAGCAAGGTCGAAGGCCGATTATTTAGAGATCGGATGGAGGGAGAGGCCCTGCAACGGCCTTATGGCCCCCACAGCCATGTTAGAACAGAAGAATCTCGTCCTAACATGAGCAAGTCGAAGGCCCAGTTATTTAGAGATCGGATGGGGGAGAGGCCCTTGCAACGCCCTTATGTGCCCCCACAGCCTGTTAGGAACAGGAGAAAATCTCATCCTAACATGAGCTGAAATTGATTGTGTCGAAAACAGGAGGAGAACCTCATCCTGACAAAATGAAGATCTGATCGTTTAAGACCGGATGAGGGAAAAGCCCCCTCAGGCTCCTCTACACCCCTACAACCCCTTAGAGCAGAGAAAAACCCTCACCAAACATAAAAAAAGAGAAGAGAAAAAGGAAAAATGAGCTACACAATAAGAAAAAAACTATCAACAAGGGACCTCATCTCAATGAGGAAGAAAACTCTGTCAAAATCCTCAGTCTCTAAGGGAGAACCCAACACTAGCAGAGAAAATAGACTTCTCAAAGTAACGAGAAGTTTGGCCCCAAGCTCGAACATCGGGAGAAAGTCAAACTCGAATGGCCTCGAAAAGACCTTCGATCATGAACAAAAAGGATGAATCAACACGGATGATCAGGAACCTTCAAACAAATCGACATCGAACAAGACAAAAGAAAAAGAAGCTCGGTAAACGACAACTCAGAGCAATAGTATACAAGGTATGAGAAAATTTTATTTTATTTCATTAGTAAAGAATGCATTACAAAAGCCTTTGAAGGTCAAAAAAAAAAAGAAACAACAAGAAAAGAAAAGAATACATGGAACAAAAGGTAAAAAAGTCTAAGGAAGCTCGCTTCTTCTGATTTCGAACTCTCGATTCCAGCCATTATCAGGGATTGCTTTAAGTTCTCAACTCTTCTTCCAGTTCTTTCTTTCTTAACAGCATCTCTCGATATATTTGGTGGAACCGTCGGCTTTCGCCCTCCGATTCTCGAAGCCTCTTCCTTAGAACTTCAGACTCCACCTCGGATCCTTGACCGCCTGCTGCTCATAGGCCAGCTGAATTTTCAACCACTGTAGTTCGGCCTTCTCCTTCCCAAGGGCCACGACAGTTCTTCCATGGTCCCCCTCAAGGAGCGGAGCTCGTCGGAGCCTTGAACCGAAACGGCCTGGGCTCTCTCAGACAACTGCTTCTGAAGGCGAGCAACCTCATCGTCGTCCGTCTTGAGCCTCCTTCTGTAGTGTCTACTTGTCCGCACCAGCCGACTCAGTAGGCATTGTATTTATCTCGACATCCTGTAGCTGCTTCTGGAGTCGAAATTTCTTCGACCAGTCCCGATCGTGATCGGCCTGAGTTGTAAGCCAGGACGAGCTCCCTTCCAATTGGCCGATCTTCTCCGTGCGGCCGCAACTCACCTCGAGGGAGCTAATCTTGAAGCCTGAGTCCAAGATCGTCCTGGCGCATTTCTGGAGTTCCTCAAGCTCCTTCACGAAGTCGGCCTTCTTCCGGGTGTAGTCCATGAAGCCCTTTTTATGGAGGTCCCGAAGGGAGTAACCTCCAGTGGCTTTCGAATGGCTCTTCCTCAGCCTGTGAAGTTCGTCGTCCATCTTCTTGATTTCTTCGTTAGGTGACGAACTTTCTTCTGAGATCCCGGATCATCGACTCAGAGGAATCCCCTGGTAGGGGAAGAGCTTCGGCAGGGCACTGTTGTCGGGAAACAAGAGCGTCAAAGCAAATCATTGCAAAAAAGAAAAAAAAGAAGAAGAAGAAAAAGGAGCTCTCTGTAAAGAAGAATCTGATTTCATTGATTAAATAGTTCTTAAGTACAAGAGAAAGAGAAAAAGTCAAAAAGAAAAAGTATAAAATTAGAGGTTGGACCTCTGGAGCAGAAGTGGAGGAGCTCGGCACCCCGGAAGGTCAGTCCAGCAGCCGCGGCAAGTCGAAGAGGTCCCGACTGGAGGGAGACCGAAGCTGGCTTCGAAGGTCCGACTTCATCGTCGGATGCTTCATCCAGGAAGCCGAGGTCGAGTTTCGAGAAACTTTCCGACCACCTTCTCCTGGCAAAGCTCGAAGCCTTGATGAAGGCGCCTGGCCGAACTGGATGTTCAGATCCCTCATCTCGGAGGAGGTCTTGAACTCCTCCACTGCTTGGGCCTTGCCTTCAGACTAGGGTCGGGATCTGCTCCCTCAGCTTGGAGACCTCGGCCTCTGCCTTCTTTCTTCCTCCTCCCAGGCGGCCTTCAGATCTGCCGAGTTTGTTCCTCCTTCTTAATGCCTCTTGGAGACTCGCGACCTCGGACCTTCTCCTTGAGGGGGCAGCCTCAGCCTGAGCCTTCCTCTGCCTGGGCTGCTTCCTTTTTGCATTATTCATCGCCTCAATGTTGGCGATGAGCTGGTGTCCAATCTGCAGAGCGGCTAGGAAGTCAATATGAAAGCTAAGGAATAAGCTAAGTAAGAAGCGAAAGGAAGAAAAAATAGATCGGCCTACCTCAAGAAAGGACCCAGAGAGTCCCAAACCCTCTGTTCAGGATCGACGTGGAGATCCTGTGGACGACCTCAGGCAGGACACACCCGTCGACCAATTTTTTATTAAATCCCTATTGTTGAAGGGATTCTCCTCGGATCCTCTTCGGAGCCGTCGGCCCCCTCGATGGAGCCCTGCTGCTGCGGTCTTGCGGGCCAACGTCTTCTTCCTTCTCCTCCTTTCGGCCCCCGAATGCCTCCTCGGATGAGACTCTGGAGCAGGAACCTCGATCGGAGGCTTCTTGAAGAAGCTCGGGGGACTGCGGGCTCGACGTCGGAGGGGGCATCGACAGCAATGGCCGCCTGGGCAGGCACGTCGAGCTTGTCCCTCCACCCTCGCCTTCTTCACCGACCCAGAAGTTGCGGCCCCTTCCTCTTGTGGGCCTTGAGACCCTTGGCTAGCATCCGAGCTGCATCCACTCCATATCTGCAATGAAAAAGATCGACATAGCTTAAAAACAGAATAAGAGAAAGAGGAAGCAGCGAATGACAAAAAAAAAAAATACCGACAGGTTGAGAGGCTTAGGCCGACGTTAAATAAGAGTTGCTCCTTCAGAAGGTCAGAGGAGAGGAGTGATAAGCCTTAAGTTTATTGGAGGCTTCAAGGTCGTCCCTTCCCAGGCTAGAAGTCCGACGGATGGAGTCCCTCAGGGAGCCCCAGGGGGCAACCCCAGCTCCAAGGTCGGGCATCGGACGTAGAAGTACCTCTCCTTCCAGTTGTGGATAGAAGAGGGGCACCTTTCAGCAACCCCTTTCTACCGAACTGGGGGAGAAGTACCACCAGTCCTTCGCGAAGGGTGACGCTTGAAGGTATAAAATTTCTAAACAAGAAAAGGTTGGCGAACTTCAGCTAAACGACAGAGGAAAGAAATCCTATCAGAAACCTAAAGGAGTTCGGCGCTACAGAAACTAGAGAAATGTTTAAAAAGGAAAAAGAGCAACAACAAAAGGTGGAAGTGGAAGTCGAAGCCCGGCCGGAAAGCTTCTTGGTATAAGCAGAAGCAGCCAGGGGAGGGCGCTAGCCGGTCAGTTGGCCGGGAAGCTCAAGCTCGTACTCCGGAGGAACCCCTACTGAATCTAATCAGCGAGAGTTCGTCCGAAGTCAGAGAGCTGGGAATGGTGTCTGGTACAAAGATCGGACGAGGTCCATCTACAGAACTAGATTTTGGGGGCTGGAACGGACGAACTTCTAAAACTGCTAGAGGAGGAAGTGTTGGAGGATATTTTAAATCAAGTGAAAACCCAAAAAATCCAAAAAATTGAAAAAATAAGAAACAAGGCCTCGGAGAAACGAACGGCGAACAAAGGAGAAAAAAAAAAAAACAGAAAAAAAGGATTCCGAAACTAACCTAGGCTGGTCCGAGAGATGCAGAAGGGCAGCGAGGGCGATGGAGGACGACCTGAAGGGTGCCTAAGTCGAGAGGATGCAGGAGGAGCGAAGCTCTCGAGGAAGGAAAGGAACCGAAGGAAAATCTCAGGCAAAGTGAAACCCTGAAGGAGGGGATGGTTTTAAATAGCCAAGGATCCGGTCAATAATGATTGCAGATCTCCTTTACGATCTACAACCGCATGTCCCACTCATCATGGCAGTGCTGACGACTGATAGAATCATTATTGCACCGTACCTAGAGCAACGCTCCAGCAAAAATTTTGAAAAAAATCTTTTCGGTCGCCTCGATTTGAAAAGACTCCCAGCACCAGCGCCAAATGCCAAAATATCTGGAAACAATCGAGTACGAAAATCGAAGGGGGCAACTTCGGCTGTGAAAATTTTCTACTTCTTCATTCGAAACCCAACTCGAAAGTAGGGAGACTGGTGTTGGGTATAAAATAACCCCAGCCAAGTTCGTAAGAGGCCACCCTCCCAGGACTCTTCCGGCTTCCGACCTTATGCGGCATCTTTCTGAACTCCCCGACCGTCCGAGCTTCCACATACCATCCGGACTCCCCAGCAGTCGACCTTCCACAGTTCCTCCAGATTTCCTCAACGACGAACTCCTATCATGCCATCCGACTTCTCCAATAATGATCTCCTTCATTCATCTATCGGATCGCTCCAAATGCTCTCTGGGCTTCACTATCAGTCGATTTCTACAGTGATCGACTACTCTCCGAATCTCTTCCAGACTTCCTCCTGTCACGATCGACTATACTCCGAGCTTCTTTCTGGACTTCTCGATGTCCGAGCTTCTCCAGCAGCAGACTTCTACAGTAGTTAGACTCCATCCAAATTTCTACGGTGGTCGACTACCTTCGAATTTCATCCGAGCTTCTACGAGAATCAGACTCCGTCCAAACTTCTATAGCGGATGGATTCCAGACAAACTTTTATAACGGATGGGCTCCAGCAGCCAGATTTCTACTCCAAACTCCTATTGCAAGCAGACTTCATCCGAGCTTCTACGATAAGCGGTCTCCATCCAGACTTCTACGGCAATCGATCTTCATCCGAGCTTCTACGATAAGCGGTCTCTACCCGGACTTCTACGACAACCAGTCTCCATCCGAGCTTCTACAGTAAGCGACCTTCTTCCAGACTCCTACAAGGAATCAGACTCCGTCCGAACTTCTACAGCGGTTGGATTCCGGACGAACTTCTACAATGGACACCACTCCACTCTCGATAACAAACTCCACGTGGCCCCATCACTCTCTAGCGAGTCCCGACCAACGGAAGCCACTCCACTTTCTGCAACCAATCCACATGCCCCACCACTCTCTAGCAAGTCACAACAACGGATACTACTACTCCCCGTCTAACAAACTCCACGTGGCTCTGAACGGCCCACTACCAGACAGTTACGGACATCGCTGATCGATTGGTTACTCTGCATCTTGAATAAAACTATTTTTCATAGAAAGCTTTGTGGCAAACTTTCTTGTACCAGAATGCCTCTTCGTAGCTTTCGATGCAGCAATATACTCTACCTCCATGGTGGAATCAGCAATCACCGTCTGCTTGGATCTCTTCCAGCTGACTGCACCACCATTGCAAATGAACAGACTCCCAGATGTCAACTTTTGATCATCTATATCAGACATAAAGTCTGAGTCTGGTATATCCCTGAATCTGGAGTTCTCCATTCCCAAAGACTAGAAACATATCCTTATTCTTCTCAAGTACTTAAGGATACATTTCACAGAAGTCCAGTGCTCTTCGCCTGGATTCGACTGATATCTGCTTGTAACACTCACAGCATGGGCTATATCAGGTCGTGTACATAGCATGGCATACATGAGGCTCCCTATTATCGAAGCATAAGGGATCTTGCTCATACGTTCAATCTCCTTAGGTGTGCTTGGGCACATCTTCCTGGAGAGATGGGACTTAGATATGTAGCCAATTGGCATTAGGTCAAGTGGAAGTTTGTTAGATGTGTGCTCTAGATGCCAGATCGACTGACACATTCCTGTACAGATCTAAGGGCAAATTTATAATTTTGACTATAAATAAATAAAAGGGTTATTCTTCTATCACATTGTGTACATTATGTCTGTGATACATCTTTTGAGTTAGTAGGAATGTAAATTCATATTTTCAAGAGTTAAAAATTTAAGGTATGAATTTACATAACTAACTCATAAATAGCTCCTGACCATAGGATCATCACGAGGATGGTGATCGATTCAGAAGGTTGGTGTATGATCGCTTTCTTAGGATAGATGTGTCTTGAGTCTACGGTTGTAGAGATATCAAAATGAGAGTACAGGTATTCATTGAGAATGAGAGTACTGAGTGTGACCACTTCGAGCAGTCATAAGGAAGTCTACCTTCTCGTCAATGACTAGCTCGATGCTGCAGTTGTGTGTCTAATTTTTTGACTGAGGTGCATCGACAGTTCACCTTGAGTATGTTATAGTTTGACTACACCATAACTTGATCTCCTAGCCATTTAGAATTCTGAGATGTATGTTGGCTGTAGCATATTCATTATGGAACTAGGTCGCACCAAGATGGGATCTATCAACCTCGATAGATGAGAGGAGTAGTCCTATGATAATTGAAAGATCGAGTCCTTAAGCCCATGGCCATGACAGAGTGAAATAATGAAAAAAATTTTCTATTAAGGTTTCACATCAGACTCAGATCGATCGATTAACTTATATGACTGATGTTGGGTTTGATGAGTTCATCTTAACCCTAATTCAGTCGGGACTTATGATAGAGGAACTCAATCACACAGGTAGCTGCACCGAGAGGTTCATCTTTAGTTCTGATGGGCTGCCACCTTATACTGCTAGGTGTCACTGATAAATTTTGGAGCAATTAGAATGATATTGATGATCGATCATTCTAATTATTTGAATCAGAAGAGTTCTGGTCCATCAAAAGGAATTTCGATGATGTCGATGATAAGATCATGATATGTCTCATTACCATACAGAATTGAACCTAACTGGATCATACAAACAAGGGTTAGGATCTGGATGTCATCAATTGGGCTAACCCAATTGATTTGGATAAGATCCAATTAGGTTCAAGAAAATCGTGCTAGCACACGATTGAGCCTAACTTTCTCCTCGTGTAATCTTTTATCTCTACTGAGCCAAATATGATTTGACTCATCCAGAGAACCTTAAGAAGATTTTTCTCAGTCTAAATGAAGCTTGTCCAGCTCAGAAAAGGCATGTCTTAATTCATGAGATGAATTTAAGACAACACCTGCTAATTTCTAGCACCTGCCAATTTTATTTTAGAGAACTTTCAAAAGTTGACATATGGGTCTTAAACTGAAGAGGGATCATTGGAGGATTTTTATGGAGTGCCCACAAGCTAAGCCACATCAAATTGGATGCCATAATCAGATTATGGTGTGAGCCCAATTGGATTAAAGTGGGCGCCCCAAGTGGATAAGGATTGGAGAGTCTTGATCAATTTAAACTCTTGGATGCCACCTCTATTTGTGCTTATCCAATGTTGGTGCCATCTTTTGGAGATAAGGTGGGGTTTTTATCT
>NC_025996.2:91894791-91946801 GCF_000442705.2 Elaeis guineensis
TGAACCTGCGGGGTCACACACATTAGAGGTTCCTTTCTGATCTGATGGCTGATTATGAGTCTTATCTATCTGGAACTCTATGATTGAGAATTAGGATTCTCTAATCATGAGTTCCACACATTTTGGGGTACCGGGGTCAAAATTTTGAATTTTGAATTTTGAATTTGAAATTTGAACTCTTTGATCAGGGTTTCATATCGATGTCTCTGATGCCTGATTGCCCATCGGATTTGGACTCAATATTTATGAGAGGTTTAATTAGTGATTAATCATTAATTAACTCAATTTGATTGAGTAATTATTTTGGATCAGGTCCAATTGAATTGGATTCAGTTTGGATTGACCCGATTAGGTTAAATGTTGACCTAATCGCTAAGGTGGTTTAGTCCCTGATTTGATCAGGGTTAGGTTTAGTTAATTTCTGATTTGATTAAGATTTTATTAAGCCTAATTAAGCCTAATTATGTTGGGTTAATTTGGTCTAATTGTGCTCAACCTATTTTAAACTAGGTTGGCTCAATTTGAATCAAACCATCTTGTTTTAAATTCCCTGCGTCACCCAACTTCCTTGCACCCATTTGAATTCACGAGAAGAAACTTCTCGTGAAATTTTTCTCACGCAAAACCCTTCCCCACGTCCTCATTTGTGTGCCATATGGATGGATAAAATAATTAGTTAGCCATTCAAATTCAAAGCATGTTTGAATTTGAATGGATAACTTATCACTTGCCCTTTCATCCTTATCCATTTTGTGCGCCACATTACTTACACGAGAAAAGGTTTCTCATGAAACTTTTTCCACACACAAAAGCCACGCCCCTTCTCTTCTCATGCCCAAAAGGATAGGGATAAGTTGGTTTTCGTTTGAATTCAAATTTGATTTGAATTCAAATGTGTAACCTCTTGTCTTATCCTCTCACGCGGATAAGACACGTTCGACGTTGTTTTAAAAAGAGGAGAAAGGTGGGACGTGCATAGAAAAATTAGGAGAGAAACTTTGGGGCGTGAGGAAGGCTTCTGCATAAGGTGAAGGTCCAAAACCTTCCGAGAGAAAAAGAAAGAAAAGAGAAAAAATTGGGCGCAGGGTTTTTGGTGTGTACCCTAGGGTTTCTACCTAGGGTTCGGGAAGTGAGATTGGTGTGCCACGAGTGTCGTGAGTCCACCAAATTTTAGAGAGAGATCCATCAGCCTCTCAAGTAACTGTGTAGATGATCCGGAGCGTCCGAGAAGTCGGCACACATCGATCGAAGGAGTTCGATCAACATCTGCCATCAAAAGGGTGAAATCACGAACTAGCATTCGTGAGGAGCTGATCAGATGGGAGCTTCGTGTGGACGATCCGCAGAGGCCAGACAGTTGGGTGGCTATGACGTGATGATCAGAGCCCTCCGACGGTGATCAGATTGCGGTGATCGACTACCCGCAAAAGGTGATGTGTTCTGAACACAGTACTGTAAAACGTTTACTGATTCAAATTTGAATTTCAAATTTAAATGCATGCTGTTGTATCATATTTAGATCCTAGTGTAAGGTTAATTAGTATTAATTAATAGATTAATTAATAATTCCACTGTAAAATAGTAATTTTGAAAAAGTTTTAAAATTACCATTTTGCCCCTGCACTAAATTTTTGCTTCAATTGGTATCAGAGCAGGTTCTAGAATATGATATACATATGCATGCGTAGATTAAGGTGTAATCTATAAGTTTAAATTTGAAATTCAAAATTCAAAATTCGAAATTCAAAAAGATTTGAAATTTGAAATTTGAAATTTGTTAGAAGTTTCAAATTTGAAATTCAAAATTTGAAATTTGAAATTTGGTTGAAATCTCAAATTTGAAATTTGAAATTTGAAATTTGAAATTTGAAATTCAAAATTCAAAATTTGAAATTTGGTTGAAATCTCAAATTTGAAATTTGAAATTTGAAATTCGAAATTTGAAATTTGAAATTCAAAATTCAAAATTTAAAATTCAAAGATTGAAAATTCAAAATTTGAAATTTGGTTGAAATCTCAAATTTGAAATTTAAAATTTGAAATTTGAAATTTGAAATTTGAAATTCAAAATTTAAATTTTGAAATTTGTATATTTAGATACACTTGATCCAAGTAGCAAGTAATCTAATTGGGTTGGTTGCCATGGCCGTCCGGTCATAGGAGAAAAGTAGGGTTTAAGGCCCTCTCTTCCCATTCGATGGGGTCTCCTATGGCGGTAGGGGTGCCGATGCAATTATATCCCATACCGATGAAGCAGCGAAAGGACTTAATTAAGAAATTTATCATGAATGTGTTAGATTAGATCTAAAAGAAAATTTATGATTTATTTTGAGTTATTTTCTGTTATGAAATGAGCAATAGAATTGCTGTTTATGAAATGTGCTGACCCGTTTGTGAAATGAGTTAACACATTTGGTGAACAGAAAATAAAATCTTTCAAATTTGAAAATTGTTTTCGAAATGCCAAACCCTGACCCATCAGCCCAAGTACTTAATTAAAAGAATTAAGTGTTGTCTAGTAGGTCTAGAATTGTGAATTAAGACCTAAGACAATTGCATAAACTTTTGGGTCAATGGGTTAGATGAATTAGGTCCATAATTGGGTTAGACCTAAAGTTAGTTTAAAAATGGACGAATTGGAGTAATTGGTCAAATCTAATCAAAAGTTGAATTAGATTAGGTCAAGGATACTCTAGACTCAACTTCAATAGTTGTAGTTGAATGGGTCCATGTCTTTAACTAGACCAAGATGGACTTAATTCATGGCTACGCGGTGGAGCTCTATTTACTAAGTTGATCAAAATTAAAACTAATGAACCGGTTGGTGTCTAAGGTAAGTTCGGCAGTTTTGACCAGTGGTTCTTAAGCGGGAGCTACTCGCATTGATTCGATCATTGACGAGTTAATGGCAAATCCCCACCACTGATCTCACTTACCTGGCCAATCTGGTAAGTTAGATTTTGATTAGATCACTTGGTGATTAGAGCTCACCCATGTCATTAGGTAAATCAGTATGACTGATTTAGGTGCTCCTAATGCCAGCTTTAATTAAATCCTTTTTAATCTGACTTGGTGAAGTCAGTGGGAGGATTGAAATTGGCTGGATGATTTCTTCTCTACTATTCTTTAATAAAATCCTCAAAATTATTAGGTCCCTAAAATGATTAAGTTATAATGATAACTAAGTCATAGCCTCCCATTAAGTGAATGATAATGAGTCCATTAGTTCAATGATCATTGGAGGCCCAAAGGCCTGGTGCTCATTGGCTAATGAATTATTATTCATAATATGATAATTTGATTGAGTCTTTCTGATGGTGGTTAGGTTGGCCGGCCAAAGTCGGGCCTGATCATTTATTGGTCCGATTCACTAAATTAAGTCATGTTAATGGTTGGACCTAACCAGATCTTTTCAGTGGAGGCCAAAGCCTACTGATTAGGTTCTGGGGCAAAATAAATTACTAGAAGTTGTTTAGAGAAACAACTGGTTAAGAACCTACCCATAGATGCACATGGGTTGACCAACCAAAGTTGGGCTCGTGTGTAGTCTGTGTGGATTCTAGTACCCATTAAGGAATTAAAGTAATTTCTCGAATTGGAGGATGAGGCTACCAGTTCGTAAAAATATTGGAAAAACTTTAGACTAAAGTCCAAGTCTTTAGTATTAATTTATGTACTAATAGAGGTCTCGTTTTCCTTTAAGCAGATATGGCCACTACCCTGTCGCTCCGTCATTATTAGATAATGACAAGCTCATGGGACCCAATTTCGATAGCTGGTATCGAAAATTGAAAATCATCCTTGAGCATGAACGGATCCTTTATGTAGTAACGGATCCAGCACCTGAGGAGCCAGCTCCGAACGCTAGTAAAGCGATCCGAGACACTTACTTGAAGTGGCTCAATGACCGCACCACCGTTCGATGTATTATGCTGGCAGCAATGAATGATGAGTTCAGCCGAAGGTTTGAGAACGCCCAGCCACAGGAGATGCTTCAAATGTTGAACGACTCCTTTGGCACGCCTGACGATGTTGAAAGGCACAAAACTAGTTTGCTATTTTCAATGCTCGGATGAGGGATGGGGCCTCAGTCACTGATCATGTACTGTATATGATCGAGATGATTGAGCGCCTAAGCAAATTGGGCTTTCCTCTGCACGAGCAGCTCGGTAAGGATGCGATCCTTAATTCCTTGCCCAAGTCCTTCCTCCCATTCCTTACTCATTTTCGAATGACAAAGCCTGCAGTAAACTACCACGGATTGTTGGGGTTGCTGCAGAACTTTGAGAAGGATCACCAACTCCATAAGGAGTCGGTGAATGTAGTGGGAGGGTCTTCTTCTCGTCGTCAACCCTTTGGGAAGGGGAAGAAGAACAAGAAGAAGAAAAATAAGAAGGTGCAATCTCATGCTGGGACAGTAGCACGGGGTCAGACCAAGAAGCGCAAGCATGACCAGAGCCAGGCGGAGTGCTTCTTTTGCAAGAAGCACGGGCATTGGAAGAGGAACTGTCCTCAATACATTGCCTCACTGGACCCGAACAGGCCAAAGAAGAAGCAAGGTAATTGTATGATAACTCCTTGCAACTTTTCGATTTGTGATACTACTGCCTGGGTATTGGATACCGGAAGCCCTTATCATATTTGTAATTCGATGCAGGGTCTGCAGGTCAGTAGGAGATTTGATGAAGGCGAGAGGTTCCTGAATGTTGGAGATGGAAGCAAAGTTCCAGTTCTAGCTTTAGGAATCATGAGTCTTGTAATCAATTCTCGTAATGTAATTCTGAGTGAATGTCACTATTGTCCAAGTTTTTTATTAAATATTATTTCTGTAGGCCTTTTGGCCATGTACGGTTATGATTTTTTAATAAAAGAAAATATTTGCAATATTATTTTGAATGGTGTTACAATATTTGTTGGACAATTAAATAATGGAATTTACTTACTATCACAGCCTGTTAATGTGGTTCAAAAATTTGGTAAACGCTCTAGAATAGATAATGTGTCAGAAGTCTACCTTTGGCACTGTAGGCTAGGTCATATCAATAAGAACAGGATAAACAGGTTGGCTCAAGAAGGAATTCTTGAAGTTAGTGATTGTGAATCACTTCCAACCTGTGAGTCCTGTCTTCTTGGAAAGATGACCAAGTCACCTTTTACTGGAAAAGGTGAGCGAGCCAGTGAACTCTTAGGTCTGGTACATTCTGATGTATGTGGACCCATGAGCTCAAGTGCAAGAGGTGGATTTTTCTACTTCATAACCTTCACAGACGACCTATCTAGGTATGGGTATGTCTATTTAATGAAGCATAAGTCGGAATCATTTGAAATGTTCAAACTATTCCGAAATGAGGTAGAAAAACAAACTGAAAGTGTATTAAAACTCTTCGATCTGATCGAGGAGGTGAATACCTTTCCAATGAGTTTCTGATGTATCTAGGGGAGAATGGGATTCTCTCTCAGTGGACTCCTCCTGGAACACCACAGCATAATGGTGTGTCTGAAAGGAGGAATCGGACCCTGTTAGACATGGTTCGATCCATGATGGGGTTTGCTGGTCTGCCGATCTCCCTCTGGGGATATGCATTCGAATCGGCTTGTTACCTTCTAAATAGAGTTCCGAGTAAGTCTGTAGCCAAAACGCCATATGAGATATGGATAGGACGTAAGCCAGTACTCTCGCACCTTAGGGTTTGGGGGTGTCCGGCTTATGTTAAACGTTTAATTACAGACAAGCTTGGACCTAGGTCTGACAAGTGTAATTTTATAGGGTACCCAAAAGAGACCAAAGGGTATTATTTCTACCTTGCTGATGAGCAAAAGGTGTTTGTCAGCCTTAAGGCAATCTTTTTAGAAAAGGAGTTCCTTAGTGAAGGAACTGTTGCCTCTAAAGTCAACTTGACGAAGTTCGACAGGTGAAAAAACCGACACATGTTACTGAACCTGAACCGGATTTGATTAGATCAGATCCGGAGCCCATTGATTATGCACCCTTAAGGCGGTCTGGTAGAGTACCACATCAACCGGACAGATATTATGGTTTCTTGGTCCGGGATGGTGATCCTATCGAACTTGATGAAAATGATGAGGATCCGATCACCTACATGGATGCAATGCAGAGACCTGACTCTGAGAAATGGCTAGAGGCCATGAAATCCAAAATGGAGTCCATGAAGGTCAACGATGTGTGGACATTGGTTGACCCACCCGAAGGAGTAAAACCCATAGGGTGTAAGTGGGTTTTCAAAAGGAAGAGGGGCGCAGACGGAAAGGTGGAGACCTATAAAGCCCGTCTGGTTACCAAGGGATATCGTCAACGTTATGGTATAGACTATGACGAGACATTTTCTCCTGTGGCAATGCTCAAATCCATTCGGATTATGCTTGCGATAGTTGCCCATCTGGATATGAAATCTGGCAGATGGATGTGAAGACAGCTTTCCTAAACGGAGAGCTGGACGAAGAGGTGTATATGATACAACCTGAAGGGTTCACATCCACAGATGAGTCTAAGGTGTGCAAGCTACAGAGGTCCATTTATGGACTTAAGCAGGCATCTCGGAGTTGGAACATATGTTTTGATAGGACGATCAAAACGTATGGCTTCGTTAAGAATGGAGAAGAACCCTGCATTTATAAGTGGGCTAATGGTCCAGCAGTAGTATTTCTTGTATTGTATGTGGATGACATTCTCTTAATTGGGAATGATGTCCCTGCATTACAGGGAATAAAGATTTGGCTATCGTCACAATTCTCCATGAAGGATCTGGGAGAAGCTTCCTACATCCTAGGGATGAGGATCTATAGGGATAGATCCAAAAAGTTGCTTGGCTTATCCCAGTCCATGTACATTGATACTATGCTGAAAAGGTTCAGCATAGAAAATTCCAAGAAAGGCTATCTACCGATAGGCCATGGAATTTCTCTCTCGAAGAGGGATTGTCCGACAACACCTCAAGAGAGAGAGCGTATGGGTAGGATTCCATATGCTTCGGCAGTGGGATCTATCATGTACGCCATGACATGTACACGACCAGATGTGGCATACTCACTAGGGGTAGTGAGTAGATACCAATCTGATCCAGGAGAGAATCACTGGAAGGTTGTTAAAACCATCCTGAAGTATTTGAGAAATACTAAGGACCAGTGGCTTATATATGGTGAATCGAACTTGAGACTTATAGGGTTTACAGACTCTAGTTTCCAGTCTGATCGAGATGATAGCAAGAGTGTGTCAGGATTTATTTTTACCCTTAATGGTGGGGCTGTCTGCTGGAAGAGTTCCAAGCAGCACACTGTGGCTGATTCAGTATGCGAGGCGGAGTATATTGCTGCATCAGATGCTGCCAAAGAAGCAGTGTGGCTGAGGAAATTCATCACCGAGCTCGGAGTAGCACCCTCCCTTGTTGGTCCAGTTCTGCTCTACTGCGACAGCTCTGGAGCCATTGCTCAGGCGAAGGAACCAAAGGCACACCAGCGGACGAAGCATATTCTGCGCCTTACCATCTCATCCGGAAGATCGTGGATCGAGGTGACGTCGACCTTCAGAAGATCGACGGGAAGGAGAACCTGGCCGACCCATTCACTAAAGCCATTGCGGTGAAGGAGTTCAACGACTACAAGTCGAAGATGGGTATTAGATACTGCACCGATAGGCTTTAGGCCAAGTGGGAGATTGTTGGGAATAGTGTCCCAAAGCCAATCGTCAGTCTGTTGATGGTTGTGCTCCTTTTGTATTAGTACATGAATTATAAATAAATAAAAGTTATTTTGGTATTTTTTCATCACAAATGTTTCATCTTCTAATGAACTCCTGTGTTGTGGTGAAGTCCTTAGGACTATTTAGACTCGACAAAGGAGGATTTGTCGTTTAGTCTTTAAACATGTTCGCGACCAAATGATACGTTGTTACCAAAGATGACAACATTTATCGAGCATAGGTCGTTGTGTGCCATATGGGTTGGTTGTCCTCATAACCAAAGAGTGTGGAGACACTGGTATGGCATACAGGTGAGATGTAATGGTACATCTGCACTGAACGTGACCAACTCCGGAGCTATTTTTGTTGTCAACATTTGCTCCGATGGGATATGGGTATAAATGTCCCTCCGACCTGAGACCGCCACGGTGACTTGCAAGCAACTCACTGCACTTAGGCACTGGACTACCTGAATTTCTAATTCAGTGACGGAAGGTTGCTGGGTGTAGTCAAGTACTTGACTTATCGGTGCGTGTGTCAAGATGGGATTGACCACTCCAGTTTAGGAGCTATGTACAGTCGTGTTTCAATTTAGCAAAACCTTGGCCAGGGTAGTCCTAGTGAGGAGTCACAGGACTAATTGAGTTGAGCATGATTCGGATGATATCATCAGGGTTGACAGTTTAACTCTGAGTCATCCTAAACACAGAGGTCAAAAGGGATGAATTATACGGTAACCATATTCACGTAGGTTCTGAATGTTGCGATTGCGATTATTCGACCTATCCGGTCGTCGGGTACCATTGCTAGATGGTCACTTCGATTAGTACAGAAATTGGTTCCTGTGCTACCGGCTTAGGTTCGAACCTGCGGGGTCACACACATTAGAGGTTCCTTTCTGATCTGATGGCTGATTATGAGTCTTATCTATCTGAAACTCTATGATTGAGAATTAGGATTCTCTAATCATGAGTTCCACACATTTTGGGTACCGGGGTCAAAATTTTGAATTTCGAATTTTGAATTTGAAATTTGAACTCTTTGATCAGGGTTTCATATCGATGGTCTCTGATGCCTGATTGCCCATCGAATTTGGACTCAACATTTATGAGAGGTTTAGCTAGTGATTTAATCACTAATTAACTCAATTTGATTGAGTAATTATTTTTGGATCAAGTCCAATTGAATTGGATTCAGTTTGGATTGACCCGATTAGGTTAAATGTTGACCTAATCGCTAAGGTGGTTTAGTCCCTGATTTGATCAGGGGTTAGGTTTAGTTAATTCCTGATTTGATTAGGATTTTATTAAGCCTAATTAAGCCTAATTATGTTGGGTTTAATTTGGTCTAATTATGCTCAACCTATTTTAAACTAGGTTGGCTCAATTTGAATCAAACCACCTTGTTTTAAATTCCCTGCGTCACCCAACTTCCTTGCACCCATTTGAATTCATGAGAAGAAACTTCTCGTGAAATTTTTCTCACGCAAAACCCTTCCCCACATCCTCATTTGTGCACCATATGGATGGATAAAATAATTAGTTAGCCATTCAAATTCAAAGCATGTTTGAATTTGAATGGATAACTTATCACTTGCCCTTTCATCCTTATCCATTTTGTGCGCCACATTACTTACACGAAAAAAGGTTTCTCATGAAACTTTTCCACGCACAAATAGCCACGCCCCTTCTCTTCTCATGCCCAAAAGGATAGGGATAAGTTGGTTTTCGTTTGAATTCAAATTTGATTTGAATTCAAATGTATAACCTCTTGTCTTATCCTCTCACGCGGATAAGACACGTTCGACGTTATTTTAAAAAGAGGAGAAAGGTGGGATGTGCGTAGAAAAATTAGGAGATAAACTTTGGGACGTGAGGAAGGCTTCTGCGTAAGGTGAAGGTCCAAAACCTTCCGAGAGAAAAAGAAAGAAAAGAGAGAAAATTGGGCGCAGGGTTTTTGGTGTGTACCTTAGGGTTTCTACCTAGGGTTCGGGAAGTGAGATTGGTGTGCCACGAGTGTCGTGAGTCCACCAAATTTTAGAGAGAGATCCATCAGCCTCTCAAGTAACTGTGCAGATGATCCAGAGCATCCGAGAAGTCAGCACACATCGATCGAAGGAGTTCGATCAACATCTGCCATCAAAAGGGTGAAATCACGAACTAGCATTCGTGAGGAGCTGATCAGACGGGAGCTTCGTGTGGATGATCCGCAGAGGCCAGACAGTTGGGTGGCTGCGATGTGGTGATTAGAGCCCTCCGACGGTGATCAGATTGCGGTGATCGACTACCCGCAAAAGGTGATGTATTCTGAACACAGTACTGTAAAACGTTTACTGATTCAAATTTGAATTTCAAATTTAAATGCATGCTGTTGTATCATATTTAGATCCTAGTGTAGGGTTAATTAGTATTAATTAATGAGATTAATTAATAATTCCGCTGTAAAATAGTAATTTTGAAAAAATTTTAAAATTACCATTTTGCCCCTGCACTAAATTTTTGCTTCACAATCGAGATCATCAACACCATCTCTGGAGGACCCCAGTGAGGAGCAGCCAGTGGATCGGTCAGACCGCCCAAGCGGCAGAGGACTGAAAAATCTATAACCTTTACTGAAGAAGATGCCCGGGAGATTCAATTCCCCCATAATGATGCGGTTGTAGTTTCTTTACATATCGCTGACTATGATGTACGTCGCATTCTTGTTGATAGTGGAAGCTTGATTGATATTTTGTTTTACGATTCATTCTCAAAAATGTCCATTCTGGATGGTCAATTAGGACCGACAAGCTCTCCGTTAGTAGGATTCACTGGCGATGCTGTGCCAGTGGAAGGAGTAATAACTTTAACCATAGTTGCAGGTTGGTATCCGAAATAATCTAGAGCGCAAATGGATTTTCTGATAGTAAGGGCACCGTCTGCCTACAACGCAATACTCGACCGACCTGGCCTCAACGCCCTCCCAGCTGTGGTATCGACCTACCATTTGAAATTAAAATTTTCTACTAGCTAAGGGGTCGGAGAGGTCAGAGGAGATCAAGTCCCTGGCAAGACACTGCTATAACATAGCCTTACAAAGAAATGGTCAGTCTGACCCCTGTTCGGTTGATGGATTAGACATCCACGATGACCTTGCTGAAGAACGGGGTAAGCCAATTGAAGATCTTGTCTCAATTCCTTTGAACGATGGGAATGAGGAGCATGTGATGAAGATCGGTTCCAACCTGGGAGAGGAGGTACGGATACGGCTCATCAATTTTCTACAAAAGAATGCGGATGTTTTCGCTTGGGTTCCGACGGACATGTCGGGGATTGCATGCGGAAGTCATGGAACACCGTCTAGCTGTCGATCCCAAACATCGACCGATGAAGGAAAAAATTTGAGGTCATGCACCGGAAAGACAGAAAGCAATAGCTGAGGAAGTTGATAAACTCTTGAAAGTCGGGTTCATCAGAGAAGTCAACTACCCGAACTGGGTCTCCAATATGGTTCTCATCAAGAAGGCGAACGGCAAGTGGAGGATGTGTATAGACTTCAAAAAGCTGAACAAATCTTGCCCGAAGGACAGTTACCCTCTGCCCATAATTGACCAATTAGTGGATGCAACCTCGGGCCACGAGCTTCTCACTTTCATGGATGCATTTTTCGGCTACAATCAAATCAGGATGGCACCAGAGGATGAAAAAAAACTACTTTTATCACTAATCATGGTCTTTATTATTACAGGGTCATGCCTTTTGGCCTCAAAAATGTAGGGACGATCTATCAACAGCTGGTGAATAAGATCTTCAAAGAGCAGATCGGCCGCAACATGGAGGTCTATGTGGACGACATGCTTGTAAAAAGCAAATCCTCAATGAACCACATCGCCGACCTTGAGGAGACCTTCAGTGCCCTCCGAAAATACAAGATGAAGCTGAACCCAGCCAAGTATACTTTTGGAGTAACCTCAGGGAAATTCTTGGGCTTTATGATATCGGGGCATGGGATCGAAGCAAATTCGAAAAAGATTCATGCCATCCAGAAAATGACCGCCCTGAAGTCAATAAAGAAAGTTCAGCGCCTTACTGGGAGAGTAGCAGCTCTGAATCGCTTCATCTCAAGGTCGGCCGAACGGTGCCTACCTTTCTTTCAGACTCTCAAGCAGTCGAAGAACTTCTGTTGGACCACTGAATGCCAGCAAGCATTCGAAGAATTGAAGAACTACCTCGGCTCACCTCCACTATTGGCAAAGTCCGAACTTGGAGAGGAGTTGTTCCTGTACCTGGCGGTCTCCCTTATGGCTCTCGCAACAGTTCTGGTTAAGGAAGAAGCAAAAATTCAATGGCCGATCTACTATATAAGTCGAGTATTGAGAGACGTCGAAATCAGGTATACTAAGTTAGAGAAACTAACTTATGCCTTGTTGATTGCAACTCGAAGGCTCTGACCTTACTTTCAAGGGCACACTATAACACTGCTCACCGATCAGCCGATTAAGGCAGTTCTGCATCGAGCGGATGCTTCTGAAAGGATAGCAAAATGGGCGATCGAGCTCATCAAATTCGACATCAACTATCAACCTCGACCGACGATAAAAGTTCAGATATTAGCAGACTTCATAGTGGAATGCACTGTCTCGGAAGAAGCCGAACGTGAACGAGGTGAAGCTGACAACCCCGGGCTCCAGTCGAACTCCCCTGAGGAAAGAACAGATCTCTCTGATGGTTTTTGGGCCCTCTATGTGGACGGTTCCTCCAACATGTCAGGCGCAGGCGCGGGCCTGATCTTGGTCAATCCGAAAGAAATTATCGCAGAGTACGCACTGCGCTTCGAATTCCCTATGATAAATAATAGAGCAGAATATGAAGCTCTGATTGTAGGACTGAGGATCGCCAAAGAATTAAAAGTAAATCGGCTCCAAGTCTACAGTGACTCCCAATTGATGGTGGGACAAGTCAGCGAAAGCTATGAAGCTCGGGAAGATAGTATGGCCAAGTATCTCGAAAAGATAAAAGAGATCATCCCTGCCTTTGGCAGCTTTGGCATCAAGCAGATTCCAAGAGCAGAAAATACCAGGGCCGATCTTCTCTCCAAGTTGGCTATACTGGCTTTGATTGAACTACCCAAGGAAGTCTTCTTTGAAGTTCTGAAGTGTCCAAGAATAGAAGAACTGTAGCTTGTAATGGAGATCAGCCATGAACCCAGCTGGATTGACCAACTAGTTGCATACCTCAAAGATGGGGTTCTTCCTCATGATGCAAAAGAAGCTCAAAAGCTTAGGAACCAGGCCTCCCGATATATCCTTTATGAAGGCAAGCTGTACAAGAGGTCGTACTCTTTGCCCCTCCTGAAATGCCTCCGGCCTTCTGAAGCCGACTTCGCCTTGTGGGAGGTACATGAAGGAATCTGCGAAAGTCACCTGGGGGCCAGATCTTTATCCCACAAACTGCAACGACAAGGTTATTACTGGCCTACAATGTACCACGACTCCATCGAATATGTCAGAAAGTGTGATCGATGTCAGAGATATGCGAATATCCAAAGACAGCCCACCTCCGAACTTACACCCTTGAGTGCCCCATGGCCATTTGCACAATGGGGGATGGATATCCTTGGACCTTTTCCCATGACATCCGGGCAACGAAAGTTCCTCCTGGTGGCAATTGATTACTTCACCAAGTGAATCGAAGCCAAACTTTTGGCAAAAATCACATAAGCTAAAGTACAGGACTTCATCTGGAAGTCAATCGTCTGTAGGTTCGGCTTACCCAAAACTCTCATTACTGATAATGGACGACAATTTGCTGGAGCAAGGTTTGTTGAATTTTGTGAGGACTTAAACATCTCCCATAACTTCACGTCAGTAGCCTATCCGTAGGCAAACGATGAAGCCGAGGTGACTAACAGGACTCTGTTGCAAGAAATCAAGGCGAGACTTGAAAAGGCAAAGAGAACTTGGGTAGACGAGCTTTATCATGTGTTATGGGCATACCGAACTACCCAAAGACTGCCCACAAGGGAGATCCCCTTTGCCTTAGCCTTCGGAACAGAAGCCGTGATCCCAATCGAACTTAAGCTTCCGTCGGCGCGAGTCGTGGCATTCGACGAGCAGCGTAACTCACAAGATCTCAAGGCCAACCTCGACTTGTTAGAAGAAAAGCGAGAGACAGCTCAAGTTCAGATGGCAGCCTATAAGTAGAAAGTAGCCCGCTACTACAACTCCCGGATCAAAAGCAAGGCCTTCAGAGCGGGGGATCTAGTACTTCGACGAGCCACAGTTTCACAACCTCAGAACCAAGAGAAACTTGCCCCAAACTGGGAAGGCCCGTATGAAGTCAGGAAGGTAGTCCGGCCCAGAACATACTATCTAAAAGAGCTCGGAGGAGCAAACCTTCCGCGACCATAAAATTCGAAAAATCTACGAATGTATTACCGATAACTTTGCCTTAAATAAAAGTTTCATATTCGCATATCTTTTCTTTTGGCATGAGCTTATAACGACAGGGAGTAGCTCTTTCAGATAATCAAAATTAAGCATGTCAAGAATAAGAGGAGAATCTCATCCTGACACAAACGAAGGCCCGATTATTTAGAGACCGGATGGGGGGAGAGACCCTTGCAACGGCCCTTATGTGCCCCCACAGCCATGTTAGGAATAGGAGGAGAACCTCATCCTAACATGAGCAAGGTTGAAGGTTCGATTATTTAGAGACCGGATGGGGGGAGAGGCCCTTGCAACGGCCCTTATGCACCCCCACAGCCATGTTAGGAACATGAGGAGAACCTCATCCTAACATGAGCAAGGTTGAAGGATCGATTATTTAGAGACCGGATGGGGAGAGAGGCCCTTGCAACGACCCTTATGCGCTCCCACAGTCATGTTAGGAACAGGAGAAGAATCTCGTCCTAACATGAGCAAGGTCGAAGGTCTGATTATTTAGAGATCGAATGGGGGGAGAGGCCCTTGCAACGGCCCTTATGCACCCCCACAGCCATGTTAGGAATAGAAGAATCTCGTCCTAACATGAGCAAGGTCGAAGGCCCAGTTATTTAGAGATTGGATGGGGGGAGAGGCCCTTGCAATGGCCCTTATGTGCCCCCACAGTCCTGTTAGGAACAGAAAAAAAATCTCATCCTAACATGAGCTAAAATTGGTTGTGTCGGGAACAGGAGGAGAACCTCATCCTGATAAAAATGAAGATCTGATCATTTAAGACCGGATGAGGGAAGAGCCCCCTCAGTGGCTCCTCTACACCCCTACAACCCCATTAGGAGTAGAGAAAAAATCCTCACCCAAATATAAAAAAAGAGAAAGAGAAGAAGGAAAAAATGAACTACATCTAAAACACAAGGGACCTCATCTCAACGAGGAAGAAAACTCTTGTCAAAGATCCTCAGTCTCTAAGGGAGAACCCAACACTAGCAGGAGAACATAGACTTCCTCAAAGTAACGAGAAGTTTGGGCCCCAAGCTCAAACATCGGGAGAAAGTGTCAAACTCGAATGGCCTCGAAAAGACCTTCGATCATGAACAAAAATGGTGAATCAACACAGTGATGACCAGGAACCTTGAAACAATGTCGACATCGAACAAGACAAAAGATAAGAGAAGCTTGATAAACGACAACTCAGAGCAATAGTATACAAGGTGATGAGAAATTTTATTTTATTTTATTAGTAAAAAATGCATTACAAAAGCCTTTGAAGGTCAAAAAAAAAAGAAGAAACAACAAGAAAAGAAAAGAATACATAGAACAAAAGGTAAAAAAGTGCTAAGGAAGCTCGGCTTCTTCTGATTTCGAACTCTCGATTCCAGCCATTGTCAGGGATTACTTTAAGTTCTCAACTTCTTCTTCCAGTTCTTTCTTTCTTAACAGCATCTCCCGATATATTTGGTGAAACCATCGGCTTTCGCCCTCCGATTCTCGAAGCCTCTTCCTCAGAACTTCAGACTCCACCTCAGTATCCTTGGCCGCCTGCTGCTCATAGGCCAGCTGAATTTTCAGCCACTGTAGTTTGGCCTTCTCCTTCCCAAGGGCCACGGGCAGTTCTTCTATGGTCCCCCTCAAGGAACGGAGCTTGTCGGAGCCTTAAACCGAAATGGCCTGGGCTCTCTCAGATAACTGCTTCTGAAGGCGAGCAACCTCGTCGGTCGTCGTCTTGAGCCTCCTTCGATAGTTGTCTACTTGTCTGCATCAGCCAACTCGATAGGCATTGTAATTTGCCTCAGCATCCTATAGCTACTTCTGGATGTCAAAAAATTTCTTCGACCAGTCCCGATCGTGATCGGCCTGAGTTGTAAGCCAGGACGAGCTCCCTTCCAATTGGCCGATCTTCTTCCATGCGACCGGCAACTCAACCTCAAGGGAGCTGATCTTGGAAGCCTGAGTCCAAGATCGATCACTGACGCATTTCTGGAGTTCCTCAAGCTCCTTCACGAAGTCGGCTTTCTTCCAGGTGTAGTCCATGAAGCCCTTTTTGTGGAGGTCCCGAAGGTGAGTAACCTTCGCAGTGGCTTTCGAATGGCTCTTCCTCAGCCTGTGAAGTTCGTCATCCATCTTCTTTGATTTCTTCATTAGGTGACGAACTTTCTTTCTGAGATCCCGGATCATCGACTTCAGAGGAATCCTCTGTGGTAGGGGAAGAGCTTCGATAGGGCACTGTTGTCGGGAAACAAGAGCATCATAATGCAAATTATTGTAAAAAAGAAAAAAAAAAGAAGAAGAAGAAAAAGGAGCTCTCAGTAAAGAAGAATCTGATTTCATTGATTAAATAGTTCTTAAGTACAAGAGAAAGAGAAAAAATCGCAATAAAGAAAAAGTATAAAATTAGAGGTTTCGAACCTCTGGAGCAGAAGTGGAGGAGCTCGGCATCCTTGGAAGGTCGGTCGCAGCAGCCGCGATAGTCGAAGAGGTCCCGACTGGAGGGAGATCGATAGCGGCTTTGAAAGGTCCGACTTCATCGTCGGACGCTTCATCCAGGAAGCTGAGGTCGAGTTCGAGAAACTTTCCGACCATCTTCTCCTGGTAAAGCTCGAAGCCTTTGATGAAGGTGGCCTGGCCGAACTGGATGTTCAGATCTCTCATCTCGGAGGAGGTCTTGAACTCCTCCACTGCTTGGGCCCGTGCCTTCGAGATTAGGGTCGGGATCTGCTCCCTCAGCTTGGAGACCTCAGCCTCTGCCTTCTTTCTTTCCTCCCCCAGGCGGCCTTCAGATCTGTCAAGGTTTGTTCCTCCTTCTACAGTGCCTCTTGGAGACTCGCGACCTCGGCGACCTTCTCCTTGAGGTGGGCAGCCTCAGCCTGGCAGCCTTCCTCTGCCTGGGCTGCTTCCCTTTTTGCATTGTTCATCGTCTCAATGTTGGTGATGAGTTGGTGTCCAATCTGTAGGAGCGGCTAGGAAGTCAATATGAAAGCTAGGGAATGAACTAACTGAAGAAGCGAAAGGAAGAAAAAATAGATCGGCCTACCTCAAGAAAGGATCCCAGAGAGTCCCAAACCCACTGTTCAGGATCGACGTGGATGATCTTGTGGACGACCTCAGGCAGGACACACCCGTCGACCAATCTTTTTATTAAATCCCTATTGTTGAAGGGATTCTCCCCCGGATCCTCTTCGGAGCCGTCGGCCCCCTCAGTGATAGCCCTGCTGCTGCGGGTCTTGCGGGCCAACATCTTCTTCCTTCTCCTCCTTTCGGCCCTCGACATCTCCTCAGGATGAGACTCTGGAGCAGGAACCTCAACCGGAGGGCTTCTTGAAGAAGCTCGGGGGACTGCGGGCTCGACGTCGGAGGGGGCATCGACAGCAATGGCCGCCTGGGCAAGCACGGTCGAGCTTGTCCCCTCCACCCTCGCCTTCTTCACCGACCCAGAAGTTGTGGCGCCCTTCCTCTTGTGGGCCTTGAGACCCTTGGCTAGCATCCGAGCTGCATCCACGTCCATATCTGCAATGAAGAAAGATCGACATAGCTTAAAAACAGAGTAAGAGAAAGAGGAAGCAGTGAATGACAAAAAAAAAAATACCAACAGGATTGAGATGGCTTAGGCCGACGTTAAATAAGAGTTGCTCCTTCAAAAGAACGGAGAGGAGAGGAGTAGGATAAGCCTTAAGTTTATTGGAGGCTTCAAGGTCGTCCCTTCCCAAGCTAGAAGCTCGACGGATGGAGTCCCTCAAGGAGCCCCAGGGGGGCAACCCCAGCTCCAAGATCGGGCATCGGACGTAGAAGTACCTCTCCTTTTAGTTGTGGATAGAAGAGGGGGCACCTTTCAGCAACCTCTTTCTATCGAACTGGGGGGAGAAGTACCACCAGTCCTTCGTCGAAGGGTGGCACTTGAAGGTATAGAAATTTCTAAACAAGAAAAGGGTTGGTCGGACTTCGGCTAAACGACAGAGGAAAAGAAATCCTATCAGAAACCTAAAGGAGTTCGGAGCTACAGAAACTAGAGAAATGTTTAAAAAGGAAAAAAGAGCAACAACAAAAGGTGAAAGTGGAAGTCGAAGCCCGGCACGGAAAGCTTTCTGGTATAAGCAGAAGCAGCCAGGGGGAGGGGCGCTAGCCCGATCAGTTGGCCTGGGAAGCTCAAGCTCGTACTCCGGAGGAACCCCATACTGAATCTTAATCAGCGAGAGTTTGTCCGAAGTTACAGAACTGGGGATGGTGTCTGATACAAAGATCGGACGAGGTCCATCTACAGAACTAGGATTTTGTGGGGTTGAAACGGACGAACTTCTAAAACTACTAGAGGAGGAAGTGTTGGAGGACATTTTAAATCAAGTGAAAATCCCAAAAAATCCAAAAAAATTGAAAAAAATAAGAAACATGGCACTCGTAGAGAAACTGAATGGGCGGAACATGAAGGAGAAAAAATAAAAAAATAGCAAGAAAAAAAAAGATTCCGAAACTAACCTAGGCTGGTCCGAGAGATGTAGAAGGGCAGCGAGGGCGATGGAGGACGACCTGAAGGGTGCCTAAGGTCGAGAGGGATGCTGGAGGAGGATGAAGCTCTCGAGGAAGGAAAGGGAACCGAAGGAAAATCTCAGGCAAAGTGAAACCCCTCAAAGAGGGGGACAGGTTTAAATAGGCCTCAGGGTACGGTGCAATGATGATTGCAGATCTCTTTTGGTCGATCTACAATTGCCGCATGTCCCACTCATCATGGCAGATGGCTGACGACTGATAGAATCATTATTGCACCATACCTAGAGCAACGCTCTAGCGAAAATTTTGAAAAAATATTTTTGGGTCGCCTTGATTTGAAAAGACCCCAGCATCAACGTGCCAAATGCCAAGATATCTGGAAACAATCGAGTACGAAAATGAGGGGGCAACTTCGGCTATGAAAATTTTTTGTACTTTCTTCATTCGATACCCAAACTCGAAAGTAGGGGACTGGTGTTGGATATAAAATAACCCCAGTCAAAGTTCGTAAGAGGCCGACCCTCCCAGGACTCCTCCGGCTTCCGACCTTATGCGGTATCTTTCTGAACTCCCTCGGCCGTCCGAGCTTCCACAGTACCATCTGGACTCCCCCAGCAGTTGACCTTCCACAGTATCCTCCAGATTCCTCCAACGGATGAACTCCTATCGTGCCATCCGGACTTCTCCAATAATGATCTCCTTCATTCATCTATCGGATCGCTCCAAATGCTCTCTGGGCTTCACTATCAGTCGATTTTCTACAGTGATCGACTACTCTCCGAATCTCTTCCAGACATTCTCCTATCACGATCGACTATACTCCGAGCTTCTTTGGACTTCATCGATGTCCGAGCTTCTCTAGTAGCAGGACTTCTATAGTAGTTAGACTCCGTCCAAATTTCTACGGTGGTCGACACCTTCCGAATTTCATCCGAGCTTCTACGAGAATCAGACTCCATCCAAACTTCTATAGCGGATGGATTTAGACAAACTTTTATAACGGATGGGCTCCAGCAGCCAGATTTCTACTCCAAACTCCTATTGCAAGCAGACTTCATCCGAGCTTCTACGATAAGCGGTCTCCATCCGGACTTCTACGGCAACCGATCTTCATCCGAGCTTCTACGATAAGCGGTCTCTACCCAACTTCTACGGCAACCAGTCTCCATCCGAGCTTCTACAATAAGTGCCTTCTTCCAGACTCCTACAAGAATCAGACTCTGTCCGAACTTCTACAGCGGTTGGATTCCGGACGAACTTCTACAATGGACACCACTCCACTCTCGTAACAAACTCCACGTGGCCCCATCACTCTCTAGCGAGTCGCGACAACGGATGCCACTCCACTTTCTGCAACCAACTCCACATGGCCCCACCACTCTCTAGCAAGTCATGACAAAGGACACTACTACTCCCCGTAACAAACTCCACGTGGCCTGAACGGCCCACTACCAGACAGTTACGGACATCGCTGTCGATTGGTTACTCTGCATCTTGAATAAACTATTTTTCATAGAAAGCTTTGTGGCAAACTTTTTGTACCAGAATGCCTCCTTCGTAGCTTTCGATGCAGTAATATACTCTACCTCCATGGTGGAATCAGCAATCATCGTCTGCTTGGATCTCTTCCAGCTGACTGCACCACCATTGCAAATTAACAGACTCCCAGATGTCAATTTTGATCATCTATATCAGACATAAAGTCTGAGTCTGTATATCCCTGAATCTGGAGTTCTCCATTCCCAAAGACTAGAAACATATCCTTAGTTCTTCTCAAGTACTTAAGGATACATTTCACAGAAGTCCAGTGCTCTTCGCCTGGATTCGACTGATATCTGCTTGAACACTCACAGCATGGGCTATATCAGGTCGTGTACATAGCATGGCATACATGAGGCTCCCTATTATCGAAGCATAAGGGATCTTGCTCATACGTTCAATCTCCTTAGGTGTGCTTGGGCAATCTTCCTGGAGAGATGGGACTTAGATATGTAGCCAATTGGCATTAGGTCAAGTGGGAGTTTGTTAGATGTGTGCTCTAGATGCCAGATCGACTGACACATTCCTGTACAGATCTAAGGCAAATTTATAATTTTGACTATAAATAAATAAAAGGGTTATTCTTCTATCACATTGTGTACATTATGTCTGTGATACATCTTTTGAGTTAGTAGGAATGTAAATTCATATTTTCAAGAGTTAAAAATTTAAGGTATGAATTTACATAACTAACTCATAAATAGCTCCTGACCATAGGATCATCACGAGGATGGTGATCGATTCAGAAGGTTGGTGTATGATCGCTTTCTTAGGATAGATGTGTCTTGAGTCTACGGTGTAGAGATATCAAATGAGAGTACAGGTATTCATTGAGAATGAGAGTACTGAGTGTGACCACTTCGAGCAGTCATAAGGAAGTCTACCTTCTCGTCAATGACTAGCTCGATGCTGCAGTTGTGTGTCTATTTTTTGACCTGAGGTGCATCGACAGTTCACCTTGAGTATGTTATAGTTTGACTACACCATAACTTGATCTCCTAGCCATTTAGAATTCTGAGATGTATGTTGGCTGTAGCATATTCATTATAGGAACTAGGTCGCACCAAGATGGGATCTATCAACCTCGATAGATGAGAGAAGTAGTCCTATGATAATTGAAAGATCGAGTCCTTAAGCCCATGGCCATGACAGAGTGAAATAATGAAAAAATTTTCCATTAAGGTTTCACATCAGACTCAGATCGATCGATTAACTTATATGACTGATGTTGGGTTTGATGAGTTCATCTTAACCCTAATTCAGTCGGGACTCATGATAGAGGAACTCAATCACACAGGTAGCTGCACCGAGAGGTTCATCTTCAGTTCTGATGGGCTGCCACCTTATACTGCTAGTGTCACTATAATTTTGGGAGCAATTAGAATGATATTGATGATCGATCATTCTAATTATTGAATCAGAAGAGTTCTGGTCCATCGAAAGAAATTTCGATGATGTCGATGATAAGATCATGATATGTCTCATTACCATACAGAATTGAACCTAACTGGATCATACAAACAAGGGTTAGGATCTGGATGTCATCAATTGGGCTAACCCAATTGATTTGGATAAGATCCAATTAGGTTCAAGAAAATGTGCTAGCACACGATTGAGCCTAACTTTCTCCTCGTGTAATCTTTTTCTCTACTGAGCCAAATATGATTTGACTCATCCAGAGAACTTAAGAAGATTTTTCTCAGTCTAAATGAAGCTTGTCCAGCTCAGAAAAGGCATGTCTTAATTCATGAGATGAATTTAAGACAACACCTGCTAATTTCTAGCACCTGCCAATTTTATTTTAGGAAAACTATCAAAAGTTGACATATGGGTCTTAAACTGAAGAGGGTCATTGGAGGATTTTTATGGAGTGCCCACAAGCTAAGCCACATCAAATTGGATGCCATAATCAGATTATGGTGTGAGCCCAATTGGATTAAAGTGGGCCCCCAAGTGGATAAGGATTGGAGAGTCTTGATCAATTTAAACTCTTGGATGCCACCTCTATTTGTGCTTATCCAATGTTGGTCCATCTTTTGGAGATAAGGTGGGGTTTTTATCTAATATGATCAGATGACATCACTCTACCAATCAAAATTTTTTCTAAATTTATTAGAATTTTTTGATTGGTTGAATGATGTGGCACTGCGCAGCATACAGGGTCTATATAAACCCTACTGTGCCTAGGGTTTCGAGGTAGAAGTTATTTTATGCACAAAACCCAATAGCTACCATCCCTCCCCTCTTCTCTACATCCTCCCTGCTCTCCTTCCTCCTCTCTTCACATCCAAAGAGTTGGATGTCCATCTGGCAAAGATCCAAGACGTGGTGATGCCTGGAACAGAAGGCTGTAGGACTTCTTCAATAGGTTGCTGCTCCAACTTCAGGAAGACTTTTGAAGATCTTCCTAATCAGATTTTGATTTAATTTTTGGAGCATAGATTCATGAGGAGAAGATATTCTAGATCCTATCTAAGTAGATACCGGTAGAGGCCAGGCACTTGTGTGGCTACATCAGAACCTCAGGCTGTGCAGAGATCATTTACAGGGTAATCAGATTACCCTTGAGGTAATTCTTCTTTCATCATAGTTTTAGATTTAATTTTAGATTTGAAATATTAGATAATAAGATTAGATATTGATATTTAGATCTAAATACATATAGGATAAAAAATTTTTAAATTTATTTCATCCCAGATTTGGTGAAATCTGGAAGATCCTACGAGGAAAAGTAGTTTTCCTCCTTCAACTGGTATCAGAGCCAGGTTGTTGGCTCTATTTCAGATCTAATTTAGATCTAATTTTAATTTTTATTTATCTAATATTAAAAATTTTAGATATCACATCAATATAATAGGATCTAAAATTAAAATATTTAAAAATTAAATATAAGAAGATCTAACATGCATAAGATGCATGACTAGACTAGGATTAGTTGAATCCATAAATAGTCTTAAGTCTTATATTTTAATAAGATTAAAATATAATTAAATTAATTTATTCTCTATTTTTCTAATATTATAAGTGTTATAATTAGATCAGAAAATAAAAATAAAATTTTAGTTTTTCCATAAAATTGATCTGCTGCATGCCTAGACTAGTTGTAGAATTGTTCCAGTAACTTATCTAGAATAGATTTAATTTTGAATAGTTTAATTTAAATTTATTTTTTAGATATTACATGTGATGTATCAGATCTGAAAGTATATTAATTAGATTAATTTTTGATACATGAGATGTATACAAAGCATATATTAGTTAGATCTTAAATTGTATATGTGATATGTTAATTTAGATCTAACTATTTTGTAGTTAAATTTATATTTCTGATTAAGGTGTTCCTCATGACCGTTCGATCATAAGAATAAAGTAGATTTTAAGACCCTCTCTTTTTATTCAATGGGGTGTTCATATGATGTGTAGGGGTGCCGCACGTTCATCCTTAATCAAAAATCAAAACTTACTTTTCTACAAAACTTAGATCCTGAAACCCTAGGATTTATTTTACATGCTTTATTTATGAACCCAAACTTAATTAATTAATTATGCTTATGAAATTAAGTTAGGTCCAAAATTAAAAATTTTAGATCTAAGATATTTTCATAAAATTGGGTTCGGGCTTGGGTAGCTCAATTAGGTCTAGCAGTTGATCAAACTGAATCAAGAGTTGGTTAGGTGGGATCATGAAAACTAATAATTGACCAGCCTAATAGAATTAAGTCTGGGTCAAGATGAATCACATTTAGATGTGACTCGATCAAGTTAAGATCTAATTTGGCTCAGTGGTTAGAGCTGGATTGTAGGCTAACCTAATTAGTTCTGGTTCGATAATTTGGTGTCTAAGGTAAGTTGGGCAGATACGACCTACTGGTTTTTAATTGAGAGCTACTCGACTCGAATCATTCTTGTCAGTTAATGGCATATCCTTCCCATCGGTCTCACTTATCTGGCCATATGTATCGACTCAGTTCTGATTAGAGGTGGCTAACAATTCGAGCTAACCCATGCCACTAGGTTAGTCATAATTGTTATGACTATGTCAAGTCAAGTTTAATGAACCTAAATCAAATCTCTCTAAGAAAATATTAAGTCTAGGTCTTCCACCATTGTGGATGTGCGGGCCCTTCCCGGGGTTGATTATTCTCGACTGGTTACAGTGGCTCAATTGCACCAAGAAGATGCAACCATGTCCATTAGGCATTGGATGCTACGAATTAGAGGATGGGTTGGGCTCAATATTTGGATATGGTGAGGACCCAATCAGGAATCTAGCTCGTGCAAATGGTGGGTTTGGCTTAACTAAGAATTGGAGCAATATCCCAGACACGGTGAGCTTCATGAATTAGAGATCAAGTTTTAGGTGCACCATGATTAGAGAATCATTGGACAAGAGTTGTCCACTCATCGGTTGACCCATCACCAATAACTGTTAGGTGAGGTGGTAAGCCAGTTGGTGAGACCGCACCACCCACTAAAAATTACTGATCACAGAGATTTTCACATCTCTACCAAGGGAGTGTAGGGATCTAAGAAAATAGTGAGAGCCTAATTTGTTTAAAAATAAAACCCTAAACAAATTGGTTAAGTCTGATTACAAAATCTAACTAAAAATTTTTGACTCTCTACAGAAAATATGTCTGCCTCAAACCCCCTGACCAAAATATTAGACACCCATAGATTGACTGGACCCAATTTCAAAGACTGGTTGAGGAACTATAGAATTATTCTAGGTTCAAAAAATTGACTCATGTCTTGGACCAGGACCCACCTGCCATGCCAGTACATCTGACTGCTGAAAAGAGAGTGTCTCTGAAAAGTAGACGGATGATGATAACAAAGCAAGGTACTATATGTTGGGTGCAATGTCGATGACTTGCAGCGCCAACATGAGAACATTTTGACTATCCACCAAATGTTGGCTTACCTGCAAGAGTTGTTTGGTGAACAGAGTCACGCGCCAAGTATCAAGTCTGTCAAAGACTTTTTAAGGCCAAGATGCATGATGGGCAGTCAGTCCAAGATCTTGTTTGATAATGATCATAGATCTTGAGGAGCTTGAGAAGCTCGTATCATCTTAGACAAGGATTTTAAGATTGATGTGATCCTTCAGTCCTTGTTCGATGCATATGGTTAGTTCATCATGAACTTTCATATGCATAAGATGCAGTATACTTGGCCGAGTTAATAAACATTCTGGTTATGGCTGAGCTTTCTATGAAGGGTTCAAAAGGCTCAGTTCTTACTGTGGAGCGGACTTCTTCCAAAAGAAAGTCTTTTAGAAAGAAAAAGAAGTCTGCAAAGAAGCAGAAGGTGGATGGCAAGAAGAAGAAGACAGAACCGAAGAAGAAGGCTGCTGATAAGAAAAATATTTTCACTGCCAATCAGACGGTCATTGGAAGCGAAACTATCCTCAGTACCTGGCCACCCTGAAGAATAAGAAGGATGGTCCTTCTGGAGGTATGCTCATTTTAGAATCTAATCTTACATTTCTTCTGCATCCAGTTGGGCACTTGACTCTGGTTTTAGTGCTCATTTGTGCACTTCTATGCAGGATCTTGAGGAGAGCAGGAGGCTGAGGGATGGGGAGATGATCCTACGCGTCAGAAATGGAGCAAGAGTTGCTGCTGTGGCCATAGAAATCTATCCTCTGCGATTATCGTTAGGATTAGATTTATTTCTTAGAGATTGTTATTATGTGCCTGCAGTAAGCAGAAATTTAATTTTGTTTCATGTTTAGCACAAGAAGGCTATGTGATTAGCTTTCATAAGGATCATTGTAATATTTTTTATGAAAATAATAAAGTTGCAGATGGTTTTCTTATTAACGATCTCTATCAGCTACATATTGATGTATTTATATTTAATATTGAGCAAAATATGAATGCCATAGGAATTAAAAGGCCTAGAGATAGTCTAAATGATAAGTATTTGTGGCACCTAAGGCTAGGTCATATAGCGGAAGATAGGGTTAACAAATTGAAAAAATTTGGGCTATTGAGTCTGTTGACTTTCGAGTCATATCCAGTTTGTGAATCATGCCTTCAAGGCAAAATGATCAAGCTTCCTTTTGTGAGACATGGGGAAAGGGCCACAGACCTACTTGCCCTAGTACATACGGATGTATGCGGCCCATTTGATGTGCCGGCTAGAGGCAACTACATCTACTTCATTACCTTTACCGATGATATGTCTAGGTACGGATATGTATTTCTAATGAAACATAAGTCTGAAGCTTTTGAAAGGTTCAAAGAATTCAGACATGAGTAGAAAAACAAACAGAAAGTCCATTAAGGTTCTTCGATCAGATCGAGGAGGTGAATACCTTAGTCGGAAGTTCTAGACTATCTTAAGGACAATGGCATAGTCTCTCAATGGACTCTACCTGGAATGTCTCAACTCAATGAGGTTTTAGAATGGAGAAATCGGATCCTATTAGATATGGTTCGTTCCATGATGAGCTTCACGGACCTCCAGAATTTCTTTGGGGACATTATCTCATGACAGCAATTTATGTATTGAATAGGGTTTCTCTAAAACCGTTCCTACCACACCATATGAGATATGGCATGGTAAGAAGCCAAGTCTGAATCATCTCAGAATTTGAGGTTGTCGGCTCATGTCAAGAGACAACAGGTGGACAAGTTAGAGTTCAGATCTTTTAGAGCTCGATTCATAGGATATCCTAAAGAGTCATTAGGATACTATTTTTATATTCGGAAGATCATAATGTGATTGTGAGTCGAAATGCTATTTTTCTTAAAAATAGTTTATTCAAGATGGTGGCATCGGAAGAATAATTAAGCTCAAGGAGAATGTCTCCCAAGAGCAACGAGCTAAAGAACCTGAGGAACCTAATCAATCAGAACCAGTCTTAACACAACCTCTTCCACCTCGTAGATCGACTAGGGTTTTCCATCCTCTTGAAAGGTACTTAGGTACCATACAAGAGGATGTAGAGAAAATGTTCCTCACGAAAAATGGGTTCATGGTGATGATCCCAAGATCTATGACGAGGCGATATCAGATATCGACTCCGAGAAATGGTTAGAGGCAATGAGATCAGAAATTGACTCGATGCACTCAAACCAAGTCTGGACCTTGGTAGACCCACCTGAAGGTATTCTACCTATTGGGTGTAAATGGATCTTCAAGAGAAAGATAGGTGCAGATGGAAATGTAGAGACATTCAAGGCTAGGCCATAGCGAAAGGTTATAGTCAGTCGAAGGCATTGACTATCAGGATACCTTCTTGCCCGTAGCCATGCTAAAATTCATCTACACATTGCTTGCTATTGCAGCCTATTTTGATTATGAAACATGGCAGATGGATGTGAAAATGGTATTCTTAAATGGATATCTTGAGGAAGATATCTATATGGAACAGCCGCTTGGTTTCACATCCAGTGATGATGATCACAGGATCTGCAAGCTGCAAAGGTCCATTTATGGACTTAAGCAAGCATCTCGAAGTTGGAATATCATTTCAATGATGTCATCAAAATATTTCATTTTATCAAGAATGAGGACGAACCATATGTGTTCAAAAAGGTCAGTGGGAGCGTAGTTGTCATCCTCGTATTGTACGTAGATGACATCCTCCTAATTGGAATGATATTTTCATGTTGACCTCAGTCAAAGTATGGTTGTCTAAGAGTTCTCTATGAAAGATCTAGGAGAGGCATCCTTTATACTGGGTATTAAGGTCTATAGAGATAGGCCAAATAGGATGCTTGGACTTTCACAGAAGATGTACATAGAGGAGGTATAAAAAGGTTTAGCATGGAAAACTCCAAAAGAGGTTTATTACCTTTTAGACATGGCATTCATCTCTCCAAGAAGATGTGCCTAGCACACCTGAGGAGATTGAATGCATGAGCAAGATCCCTTATGCTTCGGCAATAGGGAGCCTCATGTATGCCATGCTATGTACAGACCTGATATAGCCCATGCTGTGAGTGTCACAAGCAGATATCAGTCGAATCCAGGCGAAGAGCACTGGACTTTTGTGAAATGTATCTTTAAGTACTTGAGAGGACTAAGGATATGTTTCTAGTCTTTAGGAATGGAGAACTCCAGATTCAGGGATATACAGACTCAGACTTTATGTCTGATATAGATGATCGAAAGTCAACATCTGGAGTCTGTTTATTTGCAATGGTGGTGCAGTCAGCTGGAAGAGTTCCAAGCAGATGGTGATTGCTGATTCCACCATAGAGGCAGAGTACATTGCTGCATCGAAAGCTGTGAAAGAGGCATTCTGGTACAAAAATTTGCCAAGAGCTTGGAATGATGTCATCAGATGCCATACCTCTTTACTGCGATAATAATGGTGCCATAGCCCTAGCTAAGGAGCCAAGATCTCACCAGAAGTCCAAGCACATCGAGCGGTGATTCCATCTGATCCGTGATTACCTGAAAAAAATTATGTTGAGGTCAAGAGAGTCGACTCCACAGATAATATGGCAGACCTACTGACAAAGCCATTAGGCCAGCAGAAGATCGAAGTCCATCTTAAGAAGATGGGACTTAGATATGTAGCCAATTGGCATTAGGTCAAGTGGAAGTTTGCTAGATGTGTGCCCTAGATGCCAGATCGGCTGACACATTTTGTATAGATCTAAAGGCAAATTTGTAATTTTGACTAGAAATGAATAAAAGGATTGTTCTTCTATCACATTATGTACATTGTGTCTGTGATACATCCTTTGAGTTAGTAGGAATGTAAATTCATATTTTCAAGAGTTGAAAATTTAAGGCATAAATTTATATAACTAACTCATAAACAGCTCCTGATAATAGGATCATCACGAGGATGGTGATCGATCCGGAAGGTTGGTATACGATCGCTTCCTTAGGATAGATGTGTCTTGAGTTTATGGTGTGGAGACACCAGAGTGAGAGTACAGATATTGTTGAGAACGAGAGTACTGAGCGTGACACTTCGAGCAGTCATAAGGAAGTCTACCTTCTCGTCAATGACTAGCTCGATGCTGAAGTTGTGTATCTAGTTCTTTGACCTGAGGTGCATCGACAGTTCCCTTGAGTGTGTTATAGTTTAACTACACTATAACTCGATCTCCTAGCCATTCAAAACCCTGAGGTGTATGTGTAGGGTTTCATGGTGGGCATGCACAGTGAAAACATAATGGATTTCAAAATTTTATAAAAAAATTATAAATATTAAATCTTAAACTAGTATCTCCTTGATGATTAACAATCATATATAACATGAATTCAAGATTAAATTTAAGTTATAGAAGAATACCTGCAGCACTTAATCCAAATTTTGGCAGAACCTCCACCAGGCCCCAAGTGTTCACCCTCCAACAGTAATCCACACAGGCTATGATAGGACACCAACTCTTTGAGATGATTCCTCCTCCAAAATTCTCACTCTAAAAATTTTTTTGGACACCAGAACTTCAAGACACTCTTCCTCTTCTCCTAGCCTTCTATCCCTACCTTTTTCTCTCCTTGTCTTCCTTAATTCTCTTCCTAGACTCTTGTCCTAAAATCAGACTTGTCCTTTCTATTTTTGGACTTATCCTAACAAGAGAAGGAAAGACTAATTGGACAATAGGGAGAGGATGTTAGAAAGAAAGAAGAATTGGAAATCTGAATGAATCCAATCCCCCGGCGCACCCCCTTTAAATACTTAGCGATGGGTTGCCTTCGGGAATTTTTCATGCCCCTTCCACGTGCCATCTCTGATCCATCAGAAAATCTCACATCTTCTGATGAATTCTCATTCCTATCTAAAAGTTTTTGACACATGGCAATCATCGGAAAAAAATCCAAGAGACGCTTCATGCAGAAGGACTCTTCGAATATTTTTCTCGATGATTCTCCGATGAGTCATGCAGCTTCCCATGGCATAATTTTTTTCCACCACCCATCAATGTAATTTGATCCATCCAATGGCCAAAAATTAATGCACTAACATGAGAATGTCGTAGAAAAAAAATTCAGATTAAGAAGTGGCGTGACAAATAGGTTAGAGTCCTTCACAAGTTGGACTCTTGGTCAGACGCATGGATCAGGCTGACAGGATTTCTAACTTCAATGAATTTTCACTATTAAACCAGAAGAATTTTAACTTTAAAAAAATTACTCATGCTTAAAATAAAGTTAGAAATCATCCAAAAATTTATTTCATCATAGAACATAGGATAAGCTTGAGGATGAGGCATCCCATCTCATGGGATGTGAAAACTGTTTCCGCACACAAAAACTGCACCCACGCACAAGAAAAATTCTTGACTCATGGAAACTTGGTTTCCTGGGTCCAAATTTTTGGTACATGCAGCCAAGGGCTGAACCAACTTAAATTAAAATTTATTTGAATTAATTTAGCTTTAATTAGCCCAATATGGAATCAATTTTAAACCCGATTCGAAACAAGGAGCTAGTTTTTTGCAACATGTGCTAGCATGTCAATTTTGCAAACATGATCTAATCCAATTAGACCCCTAATCAATACCCTTTGTGTGTGACCCATTGGGTTCCATATCTAGCCAGTAATAGGTTTGAGTTCAAGTCAATTTGATTTGATTAGAATTTAATCTAACCGATCTAGATCCAATCGAGCTAACCCGATTTCAGCAATTAGAACTCTTTCTAATTGGTGATTGAATTAAACTCTTTAATTCGATCAAACTATAAGACAAGATTGACGTCTAGCAACGTATCATGTCTACCTGAAAGATATAAATTTTTGATAGAAATATCAAAAATACCTTCAGTGGAAAGTTACTGTGCAATTTGATCCTGCGATCTCCTTGCACCCCGAATATGACTCTGGATATGGAATATGTCAAATCTAATATCATACTCATATTTTCTCAATCTTATATGATGATTCAATTAATAAAATATTAGAAACTCTTTCTAATTTTTATTCTACTTTGATCAAGGCTTCCTGAATCATCAATCGATCAGAACAAGTAGGATGCGATTTCATGTTGACCTACTCAAACCTCCATACACATTCTACCATATCTAGAACACCCCATACATGACTAAGTCATGAATGAGTATGAACCAAAAAATATGGATTCATGTATACAAAGTTCTATGGTAGTCTCAGGTCAAAGGATTACATGCACAACTCCACTATAAGAAAACATCTCTTGACAGGTAAGTAAATTCCATAAGATATTTCTTAAGTCGGATCAATTCAGTGAACTCATTCTCTAATGAGCACCCACTTCCTTGTATTAGTGTCTCACACAAGTGGCATATGAGATCTGCCACCCTCTCCATCGAGCATACATAAAAGTGCTAATCTATCCAGAACATTGATCCCTACTTAGTGCTCCTATGATAAGGAATATTCTAAATCAAATTTTTAAGATTTTAGGTCTCATAGGTATGATCTCATCATAACCCTAAACCCATTTTTCTGATTTATGGAGTTCATCATAATCATTACTAAAGTAAGATGCAGCATATGATGAAAAATATCTTTTATTATTTAAAGAGTCAATACATAAGTCTGGAAGATTACAAGAAAAATCCATCAAAATACAAATTTTGATTAGCTTGTAGGGCATATTCCTTTCAATCTCCCACTTGCACTAAAGCCAATCGCCCTTATATTTTATCCCCATACAATCGAGATGGCGATCGAACTGCTGCTGTGGTAGAGCCTTAGTGAATGGGTCTGCTATGTTATTCTTTGTTTCTACTCGTTCAATGACAATATCTTATCTTTCGATTATTTCACGAACGAGATGGAAGCGTCTTAGAATGTGCTTGGATTTATGATGAGACCTTGGTTCCTTTACTTGAGCAACTACTCCAATATTATCATAGTAAAGTGGTACTAGATTTTTAATCTCAGGAACGACACCCAACTCAGTGATGAACTTCTTCATCCAGACGGCTTCCTTGGTGGCTTCACTTGCAGCTATATATTCTGCCTCAGTGGTTAGTCAGTTACAGTCTGCTGCTTGAAACTTTTTCAACTAACAGCTCCACCATTAAGAGTAAAAACATACCTGAAGTGGACTTGCTATCATCAGGGTCTGATTGGAAACTAGAGTCAGAATAACTTTCTAATTTTAAATCAGATCCTCCATATACCAAAAAATATCTTTAGTCCTTCTTAGGTACTTAAGAATATTTTTTACTACTTTCCAATGATCTTTTCCTGGATCAGCCTAAAATCTACTAACTATGCCTAAGGCATAGGCAACATCAGGCCTAGTACATAGCATAGCATATATGATCGACCCTACTGTCGAAGCATAGAAATAGAACTCATTCTATTTCTCTCTTTCGATATTTTAGGAGACATCATTTTAGAGAGATGTATGCCTTGACTCTTGGGTAAATAACCTCTTTTACTTCCATCCATGCTAAACTTCTTTAGCACTAAGTCATGTACCTGGATTGGGACAAGCCTAACATCCTCTTAGATCTATCCCTATAGATCTTTATACCTAGTATATAGGATGCTTCACCCAAATCCTTCATGAAAACCTTACTTGATAGCCATGTCTTGACCGATTGTAACATTGGAATATCATTCTCAATAAGAAGTATGTCATCCACATATAAAACTAAGAAGACAATGGCACTCCCACTAGTCTTCTTGTATACACAAGGTTCATCCACTTTTTTGATAAAGTCAAACTCTTTGACTGTAAAATCAAATTGGATGTTCCAACTCCTCGAGGCCTATTTTAATCCATAAATAGATTTCTTAAGCTTGCATACCTGATTTTCTCTCTCTTTTGAGACAAACCCTTCTGACTGAGACATGTAAGCCTCTTCCTCAAGATAACCATTAAGGAAGACGGTCTTCACATCCATTTGCCAAATCTCATAATCATGGTATGCTGCTATTGCAAGCATAATCCGTATAGATTTGAGCATGGCAACAGGTCAAAATGTTTCATCATAATCAATACCCTATTTTTGCCTAAAATCTTTAGCTACTAATCTAGCTTTATAGGTTTCAACTTGGCCATCTGCTCCAATCTTTTTCTTATAGACCCATTTGCATTCGATAGGGTCACACCCTCTAGTGCATCAACCAAAGTCCACATTTGGTTGGCATACATGGAGTCCATTTCGGATTTCATAGCCTCTAGCCATTTGTCTGAGTCCCTTCTCATGATGGCTTCCATATAGGTCAAAGGTTCATCATTCTCAATGATGTGGGCTTCATTATTCTCAATAACGAATCCATACCTCATAGGTGCATTCCGCACCCTATCCAACCTTCAAAGAGGAGGTTACTTTATATTTGTACTTCATTAATAGATATTTTTGGTTAAGGATCATCTTGTGCTTGCATTTGTAGGTCTTGAACTTCTCCAAGTTCAATTTTTTTTCCACTGCCTCTTTCTAAGATAAACTTTTTTTCATAAAAGTGGCATATTTACTGACAAACACCTTATGTTCAGTAGGATAGTAAAAGAGGTATCCTATACTCTTTTTAGGATAACCTACAAACAAGCATTTATCTGCTCTAGCACTCAGCTTATGTCCAAAATTTCTTTTAACATAAGCTGGATAGCCCCATATCTTAAAATACTTAAGATTAGGCTTTTTTCTCTCCATATCTCATATGGAGTGCTTGGCACAGATTTTGAAGGTACTCTATTCAGGATATAGACAGCAGTTTCTAGGGCATATCCTCAGAAAGAAATTGACAAATCTGTAAGGCACATCATAGACCGCACCATATCTAATAAAATGCGATTCTCTTTTTGCTACACCATTTAGCTGTGGTGTATAAGGAGGAGTCCATTCTGAGAGAATTTTATTTTCTTTAAGATGATCTAAAAATTTATTGGATAAGTATTCTTCTCCTCAATCAGATCGAAGGATTTTAATATTTTTTTTAGTTTATTTTTCGACCATACTTTGATACTCTTTAAATTTATCAAAGGCTTTGGATTTGTGTTTCATAAGATACACATATCCAAACTTAGATAAATCATCAGTGAACGTTATAAAATAAGAGTATCCTCCTCTGACTTCTGTTGTCACAGGACCACATACATCAGTATGTACAAGTCCTAATAACTCACTTGTCCTTTCTCCATGTCCACTAAATGGAGTCTTAGTCATTTTTTCCATAAGACAAGATTCACAAGTAACTAATGATTCATAATCGTAAGGATCAAAGAACTCTTCTTTGTATAACTTGTTAATCCTTGTCTCACTTATATGACCAAGTCGACAATGCCAAAGTAAAGTATTATTCAACTCTTCTCTCTTTCACTTTTTACTTTCATTAATATAAAAAATATTATCATTAGATAGAATTAGAAGATCATTATTAATAATGCCATGACAAATAATTTCATTAGAAAAAGAAATTGAGCAACTATTGCTCTTTCCATTTATTTCATAACCTCATTGCAATAGTAATGATACAGAAATAATATTTTTAATGATCTTAGGCATATAATAATAGTTTTCTAGCTCTAAGATCTTTTCAGAATGTAACTTTAACATATATGTTCCTACAGTCTCTGCTTGGATTGACTCTCCTCCAGCACCGTAGAGCTCGAAGTCATCCTTCTTCAGCACTCTAATATTCTGCAGCCCCTGCAACGACTTGCAGATATGAAAACCGTAGGCGGTTTTCAATACCTAAGAGTCTGAATTGGAAGAACTTAATGAAAAATTATATGTATCTCATACATACTTTTGGTGCATCGCTTGCACCTGCCTTTACAGTTGCAAGATATAATTTGTAATTTCTTTTTCAGTATCCTGCTTTGCCACAATGAAAGCAGGTACCTTGTCCGGAGACTTTCTTTCCCTTCTTCTTCATCTTGCCACCCTTAGGATTCAGTGCTTTCTTTGAACCCTTAAAACCTGACTTCTTCTTAGAGGTTTTACCCATAAGAAGAAGTGGAGCCTTTTCTTTCTTAATATGGCTCTCAGCTATCTTAAGCATATTTAACAGCTCAGGCAAGGAGGTATTCAGTTTGTTCATATGATAGTTCACAACAAACTAAGCGAATGACTCAGGGAGAGATTGCAGGATCAAATCCTGACTTAATTCTCCATCCATCACAAAACCAAGTTGACCCAATCTAATGATCAGATCAATGACCTTCAGGACATGATCTTATATGGATGATCCCTCAGTCATTCTAGCATGGAATAACTGCTTAGATATCTCATATCTAGTAGTTCTACTTTGTTCTCCATACAACTCTTTAAGATTGAAGAGTATGGATTGAGTATCCATGCTCTCATGCTGCCTCTGCAACTCATTGCTCATAGAGGCCAGTATGATGCACTTGACAGTCAAACTATCATTCTTTCACATCCTGTATGTGGATACCTCCTCTTCTGTGGCATCATCCCCAATCTCTTGAGTTCAGGGATGTCAAGAATATAGGAGAGCTTCTCCTGAGTGAGTACGATCTTTAAATTCCTCAATCAGTCCACATAATTGGGATCGATCAATTTGTTGGAATCTAAAATTCTTCGCAATGATAGTGAAGATGCCATTTGTAGAATTTAATCTACAATAACTAAAAAATATTACATAAGCAAACAACTCATATTGACTCATACAATTAAATAAGGTCTTTAGATTTAATTGTACCTCCCACTATTTTATCGAACATCATAACCCTCTACTATGATGAACGAGACATATTTAATATTTATCTTAGTGGGATTGAGAATCTAATTTCTCATAATGATCTTGTGTTTACACAACAAACTCTTATGAGTTCATAGGTAGGAAACTCCTTCCAATTGCATCTCATGCAACTTTCAATATTATATCTAGACCTCTAAAATATTATTAGCCTTATGTTAACACAACAAGCTATAATATTTTAGTTAAGTTAGACCCTTCATTTCAATATAGTCAAATTCTAATATAACTGCCCTTGTGTTAACACAACAAAGCAGTATATTCAAAATTGCCGTAAGCACCTTCTATGCATCAGGATTATGTTATATCAATCCTTATGACAAGCCTCATATTAACACAACAAACTAGCCATAGTTCATGATGTAACATTAACCTAGCATGAAAGAAGTGTTGAAGCACGATCCTGGCTCTTCTCATGGACCTTGGGTGCAGCGGAACTAGCAACGAATAGATCTGGAGACTTCTGGACTCGATCAAAGGCCCTTGACGAAATCAGCCTGGTTGCTGTCTTCTTCGTCAGCCTTTCGTTCCAGATGAAGAACGCCTCTGAAATTACTTCTAAAAAATTCAAGATCTAGTACCCAACCAGATCAGGCCTGGACCAAGGTCTTCCAATTCATAGATCTCGAATCAAGGCATTCGAGATAGGAAAGAAGGTAGATGGAGACAGACCTTGCAGATCTGTCCTGCTGCAGCCTTTCCTGTAGATCTGTTGATGGAGATCTCACCCGCACCTCAAACGACCTCATATCAACTCTAGATCTGATAGAAACTTGTATCAACCTCTTTACAAGAGATCCTAGGTCCTAGACCTGGAGTTTGGGTGGCTATAAGAGAGGAGGGGAGCAATCTAGTTGGCGGCTGCAAGGGGGAAGGGGCTAGCGCCTCCTTGCTTTTCTTTCCTTTTTAGGACCTGGCGGCAAGAAACCCTAGGGTTTCTTGCTCCTAGGGCATGGAGAATGGCTGGAGAGAGAGGGAGAAGAGAGAGAGAGACTTGGGAGAAAGAGTTCTATATTTTCTTGGTTTAATCAAACCTATACATGTACATGTATATATAAACACAGGGTCAAGTGACCCAAACCCAAAACTCCCTTGACCAACTCTATGAAAGATTAGGTTAATCCAAGCCCATGTACACCCATGACTCGATCTAATCTCACCTATCTTGGGTCCAGACCTGGCCCATAAATAGTTGGTCCCTTGAGGCCCACATAACCTAGACCTCAAGAACCCGAAAGGCCCACAGCCTTTCAACCTAGGGCCCAACTAGCCCTAGAGCCTCCATGAATCCCTCATGAATGATGGACCTTGGCCTTAGCCTTGGTCCCCTGGGCCTTAGGCACACCATCTGGATCACAACAATCTCCACCTTGGTGTCCCAAGGCCTCAACCAGCTCCACTCTATCCATCAGCTGAATCAGCTCAACACATCTCTGAAAGCTGTCCCGTGGAAGTACCTTCGTAAGTGCATCAGCTGGGTTCTCCTTGGTGTGTACCTTTACTAGCTCCACCTCGCCATCCTCCACAAGCTCCCTGATCTAATGATACCGAATGTCAATGTGCTTTGTCCTTGCATGATAGACTGAGTTCTGTGCTAGTAGAAGTGCACTCTGGCTGTCACAGTGCACTCTAATGGCCTCCTGAGTAAGGCCCATCTCCGTCAACAAACCCTTCAGCCAAATTACCTCCTTAGCTGCTTCTGTCAGTCTGATGTATTCTGCCTCTATAGTGGATAGGGCCGTGATAGGCTGCAGACATGATCTCCAAGAAATAGGACCTCCATACAGGCTAAAGATGAAGCCTGTCGTAGACCTCCGGGTATCCACATCTCCACCGAAGTCTGCATCTACATAACCGCCAATCAGGTCCTGAGCCTCCCTGGACATGTCAGAGTATCCCACTACACCTCCTCGCTGTCCGTAGCAGATGCCAACTCCAACTGAACCTGCCAGGTATCTGAATATCCACTTCAGAGCTCTCTAGTGCTCCCTGCCAGGCTGCGCCATGAACCTGCTAACCTGACTCACTGCATGAGCGATGTCTGGCCTACAACAGACCATCGCATACATCAAGCTCCCAACTCTTGAAGCATAAGGGACCTTCTCCATCTCCTGAGCCTCCACCTCAGTCTGTGGTGCCATGGTCTTCGAGAGTCTAAAGTGACCGACAAGTGGTAGCTCCACTTGCTTTGCTTCCTTCATCCTGAACCTCTCTAAGACCTTCTGTATGTAGCCCCCTTGAGATAGATGCAGCACCCTCTGGGCTCGATCTCTGAAAATCTCCATGCCTAGGATCTTCCTTGCAGGCCCAAATCCTTCATCTCAAACTCCCAAGATAAGGATGCCTTCAGATCCTGCACAACCTTCCTACTCTTGCATGCTATAAGCATGTCATCCACATACAAGAGTAGGAACAACCTAGAACCATCCTCAAGAGACTGAACATAAACACAGGGATCAAACTCACACCAGGAAAGTCCAATGCTGCGCATATAGGAGTCGAACCGCTTATACCATTGCCTCGACGACTGCTTCAGCCCGTACAGTGACTTCTGCAACAAACAAATCTTTCCCTCTGATCCTGGATCTCTAAAATCGGATGGCTGCTCCATGTAAATCCTCTCCTCCAAATGCCCACGGAGGAACTCCATCTTGACATCCATCTGCTCCAGCTCTAAATCCTGAGCTGCTACAATGCTCAGCAACACTCTGATAGAAGTATATCTGACGATGGGAGAGAAGACCTCGCTGAAGTTGATGCCTTCCTTCTGAGAGTATCCCTTGGCCACTAACCTCGCCTTGAATCTGATACTTCCTTGCTCTGAAGGCCCTTCTTTGCGACTGTAGATCCATTTGCAGCCAATGGGCCTCTTCCCCTGTGGCAATTGTACCAATCGCCATGTCTGGTTCTTGTGGAGAGACTGCATCTCCTCGGACATCGTCTGGACCCACCGCTCTCTATCCTGGCTCTCAATAGCCTTCTGATACGTATATGGGTCTCCATTCACTATCACCAGGGCATATGACAACATCTCCTCGAAGCCATATCGGTCCGATTGCCTGATGGTCCTCTTGGGCTTGTGTAGGGCAACACCGATATCAGTCCTCGATCCAGCTCGCTCCTGCTGGACCTCTCCGCCTCGATCATCCGTCTGAGTCCTCTCCACCTGTGGAGACACTTAGGTAGGTTCTCTACCTGAATATCATGTCCTCCAGTAGTACCTGCAAGAGGCAAAATCAAAGAGGTTAGCTGTCCAGCAGTGCCCTGCTGGACCTCCTCTTGCTCCCGCTGCTCCATGCCTGCTCGCCTCCATAGGACTGACTCTTCATCAAAAGTCACATCTCGACTAATGATGACCTTCTTTTCCAAGGGATCCCATAGCCTGTATCCCTTGACTCCTCGTGGATAGCCTAGAAACACCGCCTTGCATGATCTGGCATCTAGCTTGCTCTGCTCACCAGCTCCAATGTACACATAGGTCGTGCACCCAAATACCCGTAGATGACCCAGCTCAACTGTCCTCCAAGATCACACCTCCTCTAGAAGCCTACCATCCAACCTGATTTGAGGTGACCGATTGACCAAGTAACCCGCTGCGTCTACTGTGTCAACCCAGAACTCCTTTGAAAGCCCTGCCTGCAGCCTCATGCATCGTGCCTTTTTCAGAAGTATTCTATTCATCCTCTCGGCCACCCCATTCTGCTGTGGAGTCTCCTTAACTGAAAGTGTCTCCTGATCTCACACTCCTCACAGTAGTCCTGGAACTCTCTGCTGGTGTACTCTCCGCCATTGTCTGACCTCAGACACTTCACGCTCCTTCCCTGCTCCTTCTCACCTCAGCTCTCCAGATCTTGAACTTGGTGAAGACCTCTGACTTCTCTCTCATGAAGTAAATCCAAAGTTTCCTTGAGAAATCATCAATCAGAGTCATGAAGTATCTGGCCCCATTCCTAGCTAAAACTGGTGCTGGTCCCCACATATCCGTGTGTACTAACTCCAGAGGGGCTGCACTGCGGGCTGTACTGATGTTGAACTGAACTCTCTTCTGCTTTCCATCTGGCAAGGTTCACAGATCTCCCCTGTAGCACCATCCTCCAGATCAGATATGAGTCCTCTCCTGCTCAACTCCCTCAACCCCTTGTCACCCATGTGGCCTAGGTGGTAGTGCCACATCCTGTAAGCCCCCTGCTGGTCCTGTGCTGCAGCTACTGCATCAGACTCTCCGATCACCACAGATCCTCTATGCGATAGAGGTTATTGTCCAACCTCCTGCCTCTCATCACTACCATAGCTCCATTGGAGATGTTCAGTACTCCACTTCTAGCCCTACTGCTGAAGCTGTATCCACTGTGCTCCAAGTAGCCTAGTGACACCAGATTCTTTTTCAGCTTCGGGATGTGCTTTACATTTGTCAATGTCCTCACAATCCCATCAAACATCCTCACCCTGACTGTCCCTATCCCAACCACCTTGCAAGGATGATTGTCACCTAGAGTCACTGATCCCTCATCTGTCTTGGTGTATATTGCAAACCAAGACCTGTGTGGTGTGTAGTGATGTGAGCATGCAGAGTCTAGTGTCCACTCCTCCGTGTAATGCTTGTGACCATTTGATACCACAAGTAGATCATCTCCACCTGCTACCCAGCAACTGCACTCACTGATTCTGAGCCACTTCTTTCTCCCTTCTTGCTCTTCCATAGTGGACATTCTCGCTTGAAGTGCCCGAACTCATTGCACTTAAAGCATTTCATCTCTTTTTTCCCTTCCTGGACTTGGACCGCCCCCTAGACTTGCTTCTACCTCTGCCTCTATCTGTCCTCTCCCCTACTACCAAACCCTCCTTGGGAAGCCCGATCTCTGGTCAACTTTTCTCTTTGCTCATTAGACCTCAGCACCGATACCATGTCCTCATATTCCAGAGTCTCCATGCCGTAGAGAAGTGTAGTCACCAAAGAGTCATATGATCCTGGCAGCGAACACAAAAGCAACAGGAACTTGTCCTCCTCATCCAGCTTCACCCCGATATTCATCAACTCCGTGCACAACTGGTCGAACCTCTGAATGTGGCCAATCACATCAAATCTCTCCTGCATCCGAAGACTGTACAACCTCTTCTTCAGCATCAGCTTGTTGCGCATATTTTTCCCCATATACATGGTGTGCAACTTCAACCAAAGGCCCTTCAGGGTCTTGTCTTCCAGCACTGAATACAACACCGCATCCGCCAAACATCCTCTGATCACCGAGCATGCTTTCTTCTCCAACGATGCCCACTGTCTATCTGTCATTCCCTCAGGCTTCTCATCCAAAGCCTGATCCAGATCTGCTTGCACCAGAAGATCCTCCACCAGATTTTTCACATTGAAAAATTTTTCTTGCCATCAAACTTCTCAAAATTAACCTTCATATTGCTTCCCATGACTGGATCCAAGCCAAACAAGCAATATAAAATCAAGAAGTGTAGAATATACCTTGATGGTACCTTGCTGAAAATTTTCAGCACTTGGGATCTTCAACTTCTTGTGCTTGGAACTGCTTCCTCACCATCATGGCTCTGATACCAACTATTGAAGCACGATTCTGGCTCCTCCCATGGACCTTGGGTGCAGTGGAACCAGCAACGAATAGATCTGGAGACTTCTGGACTCGATCAAAGGCCCTTGACGAAATCAGCCTGGTTGCTGTCTTCTTCGTCAGTCTTTCATTCCAGATGAAGAACGCCTCTGAAATCACCTCTAAAAAATCCAAGATATGGTACCCAACCAGATCAGGCCTGGACCGAGGTCTTCCAACTTGTATATCTCAAATCAAGATGTTCTAGATAGGGAAGAAGGTAGATGGAGACAGACCTTGCAGATCTATCCTGCTGCAGCCTTTCCTGTAGATCTGTTGATGGAGATCTCACCCGTGCCTCAAACGACCTCAGATCAACTCCAGATCTGAGAGAAACTTATATCAACCTCTTTACAAGAGATTCCAAGTCCTGGACCTAGAGTTTGGATGTCTGCAAGAGAGGAGGGGAGCAATCTGGTTGGTGGCTGCAAGGGGGAAGGGGCTAGCGCCTCCTTGCTTTTCTTTCCTTTTTAGGACTTGGCGGCAAGAAACCCTAGGGTTTCTTGCTCCTGGGGCATGGAGAATGGCTGGAGAGAGAGGGAGAAGAGAGAGAGAGACTTGGGAGAAAGAGTTCTGTATTTTCTTGGCTTAATCAAACCTATACATGTACATGTATATATAAACACAGGGTCAAGTGACCCAAACCCAAAACTCCCTTGACCAACTCTATGGGAGATTAGGTTAACCCAAGCCCATGTACACCCATGACTCGACCTAATCTCACCTATCCTGGGCCCAGACCTGGCCCATGAATAGTTAGTCCCTTGAGGCCCATATAACCTAGACCTCAAGAACCCGAAAGGCCCACAGCCTTTCAACCTAGGGCCCAACTAGCCCTAGAGCCTCCATGAATCCCTCATGAATGATGGACCTTGGCCTTAGCCTTGATCCTCTGGGCCTTGAGCACACCACCTGGATCATAACAGGAAGGCCCTTAATAGTATTTTCAATATTAGGGTTTTTCAATATCAAGATCGCTTAATCAAATTGACCAGGTAAGTAAGGTGGGGGTCCTCCCGTTGCTTTTCTTAGACACCAATAAATTGATCAGGTCAGACAATGGAACCAATTAAAAAACCACCTATAGCATTTTCTTAGACACCAATTGATCAATTGATCAAGAATTAGTTAACCCATAGTTGCATATCACTACCACTTAATATAATTTTCTAATGAGGGCTTTTATTTGGTCTCATGCATATTCTAACTACATAATACCCATTTATATATAAATATTAAAACTTTCTACATGTGCAAGTGTAATATATGGACATTCATCATCCTAGGACAACCTTGCAGCATAACCCCGTTATGCTAGGACAACCTTATGTCAAGATGATGAAGTGGTGAATGATATATGCATTATTTCATATCATCATATGAAAGCATAAATCATTTTATAGTATAAATCATACTATGGATCACATAAATATTATGTATATATAATTGAACCAAACAAGGTCGGCTCTGATACCACTATAGGGTTTCATGGTGGGCATGCACAGTAGAAACATAATGGATTTTAAAATTTTAATAAAAAAATTTAAATATTAAACTCTTAAACCAGTATCTCCTTGATGATTAACAATCATATATAACATAAATTCAAGATTAAATTTAAGTTATAGAAGAATACCTGCAGTGCTTAATCCAAATTTTGGCAGAACCTCCACCAGGCGCCCAAGTGTTCGCCCTGCAACGGTGATCCACACAGGGCTATGATCAGGACACCAACTCTTTGAGATGATTTTTCTCCAAAATTCTCACTCTAAAATTTTTTTGAACACCAGGACCTCAAGATGCTCTTCCTCTTCTCCTAGCCTTCCTATCCCTACCTTTCTTCTCTCCTTGTCTTCCTTAATTCTCTTCCTAGACTCTTGTCCTAAAATCGGACTTGTCTTTTCTATTTTTGGACTTGTCCTAACAAGAGAAGGAAGAGACTAATTAAACAATAGGGAGAGGATATTAGAAAGAAAGGAGGAATTGGAAATCTGAATGAATCCAATCCCTCGACGCACCCCTTTTAAATACTTAGCGATGGGTTGCCTTTGGGAATTTTTCGCACCCCTTCCATGCATCATCTCTGATCCATCAGAAAATCTCACTCCTTTTGATGAATTCTTATTCCTATCTGAAAGTTTTTGACACATGGAAATCATCAAGAAAAAAATTCAAGAGACACTTCATACAGAAGGACTCTTCGGAATATTTTTCTCGATGATTCTCCGATGAGTCACGCAGCTTCCCATGGCATAATTTTTTTTCACCACCCATCAATGTAATTTGGTCCATCCATTGGTCAAAAATCAAGGCACTAATATGAGAATGTTGTAGAAAAAAAATTCAGACTAAGAAGTGGCATGACAAATGGGTTTGAGTCCTTCACAAGTTGGACTCTTGGTCAGGTGCATGGATCAGGCTGACAGGATTTCCAAATTCAATAAATTTTCACAATTAAACCAGAAGGAATTTTAACTTCAAAAAAATTTCACATTCTCAAAATAAAGTTAAGAATCATCCAAAATTTTATTTCATTATGGAACATAGGATAAGCTCGAGGATGAGGCATCCCATCTCATGGGATGTGAAAATTGTTTCTGCACACAAAAACTGCACCCACACACAAGAAAAATTCTTGACTCATGGAAACTTAGTTTCCTAAGTCCACATTTTCGATACATGCAGCCAAGGGCTGAACCAACTCAAATCTAAAGTTGATTTGAATTAATTTAGCTTTAATTAGCCCAATCTGGAATCAATTTTAAACCCGATTCGAAACAAGGAGCTAGTTTTTTGCAACATGTGCTAGCATGTCAATTTTGCAAACATGATCTAATCCAATTAGACCCCTGATCAATACCCTTTGTGTGTGACCTATTGGGTTCCATATCTAGCCAGCAATAGGTTTGAGTTCAAGTCGATTTGATTTGATTAGAATTTAATCTGACCGATCTAGATCCAATCGAGCTAACCCGATTTCAGCAATTAGAACTCTTTCTAATTGGTGATTGAATTAAACTCTTTAATTCAATCAAACCCATAAGACAAGATTGTCATCTAGCAACGTATCATGTCTACCTAAAAGATATAAAATTTTTGATAGAAATACCAAAAATACCCTTCAGTGGAAAGTTATCGTGCAATTTGATTCTGCGATCTCCCTGCACCCCGAATATGACTCTGGATATGGAATGATGTCAAATCCAATATCATACTCATATTTCTCTCAATCTTATATGATGATTCAATTAATAAAATATTAAAAACTCTTTCTAATTTTTATTCTACTTTGATCAAAGACTTCCTGAATCATCAATCGATCAGAACAAGTAGGATGCAATTTTCTCTTACCAGGAGTGATCGATTCTATGTTGACCTACTCACAACCTCCATACATATTCTACCATATCTAGAATACCATGTACATGACTAAGTCATGAATGAGTATGAACACAAAAATATGGATTCATGTATACAAGGTTCTATGGTAGTCTCAGGTCAAAGGATTACATGCACAACTCCCACCATAAGAAAACATCTCGTGACAGGTAAGTAAATCCATAAGATGTTTCTTAAGTCGGATCAATTCAGTGAACTCATTCTCTAATGAGCACCCACTTTCTTGTATTAGTATCTCACATAAGTGGCATATAAGATCTGCCATCCTCTCCATCGAGCATACATAGAAAGTGCTAATCTATCCGGAACATTGATCCCCTACTCAATGCTCCTATGACTAGGAATATTCTAAATCAGGATTTTTAGGATTTTAGGTCTTATAGGTATGATCTCATCATAATTCTAAATCTATTTTTTTGATTTATGAAGTTCATCATAATCATTACTAAAGTAAGATGCAGCATATGATGAAAAATATATTTTATTATTTAAAGAGTCAATACATAAGTCCGGAAGATTACAAAAAAAATCCATCAAAATACAAATTTTGATTGGCTTGTAGGACATATTCCTTTCAGTATGTTGGCTGTAGCATATTCATTGTAGGAACTAGGTCGCACCAAGATGGGATCTATCAACCTCGATAGATGAGAGGAGTAGTCCTATGATAATTGAAAGATCGAGTCCTTAAGCCCATGGCCATGGCAGAGTGAAATAATGGAAAAGAATTTTCCATTAAGGTTTCACATCAGACTCGAATAGATCGATTAACTCATATGACTGATATTGGGTTTGACGAGTTTACCTTAACCCTAATTCAGTCGGGACTCATGATAGAAGAACTCAATCACACAGGTAGCTGCACTGATAGGTTCATCTTCAGTTCTGATGGGTTACCACTACATACTGCTAAGTGTCACTGGTGGATTTTAGGAGCAATTAGAATGATATTGATGATCGATCATTCTAATTGTCTGAATCAGAAGAGTTACTGGTCCATCGAAAGGAGTTTTGATGATGTCGATGATGAGATCACGATATGTCTCATTACCATACAGAATTGAATCTAACTGAGTCACACAAATAAGGGTTAGGGTCTGGATGTCATCAATTGGGCTAACCCAATTGATTTGGATTAGATCCAATTAGGTTCAAGAAAATATTGCTAGCACTCGATTGAGCCTAACTTTCTCCTCGTGTAATCTTTTGTCTCTATTGAGCCAAATGTGATTTGACTCATCTAGAGAACCTTAGGAAGATTTTTTTCAGTCTAAATGAAGCTTGTCCAGCTCAGAAAAGGCTTGTCTTAATTCATGAGATGAATTTAAGACAACACCTGCTAATACATAGCACCTGCCAATTTCATTTTAGGACATCTATCAAAAGTTGACATATGGGTCTTAAACTGAAGAGGGCTCATTGGAAGATTTTTGTGGAGTGTCCACAAGCCAAGCCACATCAAATTGGGTGCCATTATCAGATTATGGTGTGAGCCCAGTTGGATTAAAGTGGGCACCCCAAGTAGATAAGGATTGGAGAGTCTTGATCAATTTAAACTCTTGGGTGCCACCTCTATTTGTGCTTATCCAATGTTGGTGCCATCTTTTGGAGATAAGGTGGGTTTTTATCTGATATGATCAGATGATATCACTCCACCAATCAAATTTTTTTTAGAATTTATTGGAATTTTTTGATTGGTTGAATGATGTGGCACTGCGCAGCATACAGGGTCTATATAAATCTTGCTGTGCCTAGGGTTTCGAGGTAGAAGCTATTTTATGCACAAAACCTAATATCTGCCACCCCCTCCCCTCTTCTCTACATCCTCCCTACTCTCCTTCCTCCCCTCTTCACGTCCAAAGAGTTGGACGTCCATCTAGCAAAGATCCAAGGCGTGGTGACACCTGGAACAGAAGGCTGCAGGACTTCTTCAATAGGCTGCTGCTCCAACTTCAGGAAGACTTTTGAAGATCTTCCTAATCAGATTTAGATCTGATTTTTGGAGCATAGATTCATGAGGAGAAGATGTTCAGATCCTACCTAAGTGGATACTGGTAGAGGCCAGACGCTTGCGTGACTACATCAGAACCTCAGACTGTGCAAAGATCATCTACAGGGTAATCAGATTACCCTTGAGGTAATTCTTCTTTCATCATAGTTTTAGATTTAATTTTAGATTTAAAATATTAGATAATAAGATTAGATCATAAATTTCATATCCTCGATCATGAACATTCTTAATTTCAGATCTGAAAAATTAGATTTTCAGATCTGAAATCATCTTCATGATCTAATAAAATTCAAATTTCAAATTTAAAAATAACTTTCAGATCTAAAAACTAGATCTTAACCTTGCATTAATGAGATGGCTCTGATACCACTTGAAGAAAATCTCATCTCATGGGTTCTAGTATGTATGAAAAAATTTAAAAATTTAATCTAACTATTGGGTATAAAATAACCCCAGCCGAAGTTCGTAAGAGGTCGACCCTCCCAGGACTCTTCCGGCTTCCGACCTTGTGCGGCATCTTTCTGAACTCCCCCGACCATCTGAGCTTTCACAGTACCATCTGGACTCCCCCAGCAGTCGACCTTCCACAGTGTCCTCCAGATTCTTCCAACGGATGAACTCCTATCGTGCCATCCAGACTTCTCCAATAATGATCTCCTTCATTCATCTATCGGACCGCTCCAAATGCTCTTTGGGCTTCACTATCAGTCGATTTTCTACAGTGATCGACTACTCTTCGAATCTCTTTCAGACGTCCTCCTGTCACGATCGACTATACTCGAGCTTCTTTCGAGCTTCATCGATGTCCGAGCTTCACCAGCAGCAGGACTTCTATAGTAGTCAGACTCCGTCCAAATTTTTACGATGGTCGACCACCTTCCGAATTTCATCCGAGCTTCTACGAGAATCAGACTCTGTCCGAACTTCTGCAGCATATGGATTTCAGATAAACTTCTACAACAGACGGGCTCCAGCTGCCAGATTTCTACTCCGAACTCCTATTGCAAGCAGACTTCATCCAAGCTTCTACGATAAGCGGTCTCCATCTGGACTTTTTGGCAACCGATCTTCATCCGAGCTTCTACGATAAGCGATCTCCATCCGGACTTCTACGGCAACCGATCTCCATCCGAGCTTCTATAGTAAGCGACCTTCTTTCAGACTCCTACAAAAATCAGACTCCGTCCGAACTTCTACAGCGGTTGGATTCCAGACGAACTTCTACAATGGACACCACTCCACTCTCGATAACAAACTTCAAGTGGCTCCATCACTCTCTGACGAGTCGCGACAACGGACACCACTCCACTCTCCACAACAAACTCCACGTGGCCCCACCACTCTCTGGCAAGTCACGACAACGAACATCACTACTCCCCGTAACAAACTCCACGTGGCCCTGAACGGCCCACTACTAGGTAGTTACGGATGTCACTGTCAATCGATTACGCTCTTCCATCAATAAAAGAGACCTCCAGATACTTCTCCTCTAAGCTCAAAACTCTACCTCAAACTCTGCTAAAATTCCATTCGAGTACTCTATTTTTGTTGAAGCAGAGTACTGACTTGAGCGTCGGAGGGTTTTGTCGGAGCACTCCCAACTCAGTTTAGACTTTTCTTGCAGGTCCCGATGGCAGTCGCGATCCCCTCGACTCCAGCTTCTCCGGCATCGACAAAATTTTGCACCAACACTAATAAAGATCATAGTAGAATAAAAATTTTAGATCTAAATTTTTAATATCATTCTAGGATAATCATTCAGCATAACTTTTAACTATTATGCCAGAACAATCTTATATCAAAATGATTTAAAAATTTAGATCAATAATTAGATATAATCTAACTAGCATGCATAAAGAGATTATATCTCAAATAAAATATCAGGGATCAATATTAAATACAAGATTAAAGAACTAAAAGAAAAATTAAATTTCATACCTTTGCATGGGTAAATCTTTACTATGATTCGATGGTCCGTGCATTCTTCGAGGTCCTATCGTAGCCCATAAGTATCCGACCTTTATACATATCCACCAAGGTTGATCTGATCAGAAGATCTCAATCTCATCGAGTGCTAGCTCCCTTACAGAGATCGCTTCCTAGATTGTTGAATCGATTTGATCTTTTGATTCTCTTCTCAAAAGAGTCAAATAAATCTATAGGAAGATGATAAAATCAGATCACATCTGATTTTTTTTCTATTTTTCTCTTCTTAAGAGAAAATTAAGGATCAATCTAATCTCTTTCTTCTTCCATCTTGTCCAACCCTTGGACTAAATTTAGGAAAGGTAGAGAAGAATCATCCATCTCATGGATCAAAAAAAAATCAGATCAAATTTGATTTTAAGCATATCCAACTCTTGCACATCTTTGGGAGAGAGAAAGAGGGAGACATGTCTAACTCTTGGACAACAGAGAGGAGAATCTTTGTGTCCATCTCATGGACCAATTAGGGGAGAGAAAAATCAAATCACATCTGATTTTTATGTCCAACCTTTGGACATCTATGGAGAAGAGGAAAGAAGGGATGAGGGGGAAGGTGTCAATCACCTTGGGCATCCCTCCTTTTCTCTCTTTTCACATTGATCCTCATCATGCCAACCCCTTGCTCACCATCCTTTGATTTTGATCTCCTCTTATCCCTTAAGGGAGGCACCCATCTTATCTCTATTTAAACTTAGGTTAGTTAGAGATTTGAAATAGAGATAGAGTTGAACTAGAAATCCTAGTGGCTGCTCATAACTCCTCTCTTCCCTATTTATCTCCATGCCATATTTTCTACATAGAAAACTCTTAGGCATGAAGGCTATGTGGGGTGTCGAAACCAAAAGAAGAGTCCTTTTGCATATTGTCCTCTTATAGATAAGGATAGGTTAAACCCAATCTAAATAGGTTTGGATCAAGTATTTATTAAGTTTAATCTCATTAGACTTATGAATCATAGTCTAAGTCAAACTCAAACCAAAACTAATTAAATTAAATAGAATTTAATTTGACTAGGATCCAATCCTAATATTTGATAAAATCAAATAATATTACAATAATTATAATTAAATCTTTCTATAACTTACTAATAGTTAGAAGCTCTTTATGTAACTTTTATATTTAAATCCAGTCATCAATCAATTTGATAATTGACTCTTTTTGTGATTCAAATTATGATTCACCAATTAGATTGATCAAGACCTCTTTTACATGTAACCTCGTGTTGGGATGTGTTGGTGCAAAAATCTGCCTGCACCGAAGAAGCAGGAGTCGAGGGAGTCGCGGTCGCCGTCAGAACCTGCAAAAGAAGTCTAAACCAGAGTTGGGGTTGCTCCGGTAAGATCTCCGACGCTCAAGTCAGTTCTCTGCCTCAATAAGAATGGAGTGCTCGAACAAAATTTTGGTAGAGTTTTGGGATAGAAAATAAGCTTAGAGAATAACGTATCTGGGGTCCTCCTTTTATAGGCAGAGGGGGCAACAGACTGATAGCGATGTCTGTAACGTCTGGCAGTGGGCTGCCCAGGGTCAGGAGGAGTTTGTTGCGAAAAGTAGTGGAGTGGGATCGTGGCCATCCCCGGGACATGCCACGTGGAGTCTGTTGCGGGGAGTGGAGCGGCGTCCATTGTCGTGACTTGCCAGAGGGTGGAGGAACTGCGTGGTATCCGTCGCAGGAAGTGGAGCAGAATCGTGGCCATTATTGTGGTCTTCAGGAAGTGATGGAGCCGCGCAGAATCCGTCGCAGGAAGTGGAGCAGAGTCATGGCCGTTACTGTGGCCTGCCAGGGAGTGATGGAGCCATGCGGGATCTGTTGCAGAAGTGGAGCAGAGTCATGGCCGTTACTGTGACCTGTCAGGGGGTCCAGGTCTCGTTGGAGTCCCGTCCCCGCAGAAGCCGGATGGGGATCATTCGTCGAGGAGTCTCGGCCAAGGCCGCTCGCGATAGAAATTTGAAGTAGATCATTTGCAACGAGAACTCGGAGTGAGTCGCTTGTGGTAGGAGCTCGGAGTCCGGCTCCCGTAGGAGTCCGGACGAATCTTCCTGCAGTCGAAGTCGGGGATGAAGTCGGCTCTCGTAGGAGTCCGGCGAAGTCTACCTGCAATTGAAGTTGGGGGCGGAGTCCGGCTCCCGTAGGAGTCCGGACGAAGTCTACCTGTAATTGAAGTCAGAGGCGGAGTCCGGCTCCCATAGGAGTCCGGATGAAGTCTACCTGTAATTGAAGTTGGGGGCAAGTCCGGCTCCCGTAGGAGTCCGGACGAAGTCTACCTGTAGGTGAAGTCGGGGCAAAGTCCGGCTCCCGTAGGAGTCCGGGCAGAGTCTCCCTGCAGCCGGAGTCGGGGATGAGATCGGCTCCCGTAGGAGTCCGGGCGAAGTCTCCCTGCAGCCGGAGTCGGAGATGAGATCCGGCTCCCATAGGAGTCTGGGCGAAGTCTACCTGCAATTGAAGTTGGGGCGAAGTCCGGCTCCCGTAGGAGTCCGGACGAAGTCTACCTGTAGGTGAAGTCGGGGCGAAGTTCGGCTCCCATAGGAGTCCGGGCGGAGTCTCCCTCAGCTGGAGTCGGGGACGAGATCCGCTCCCGTAGAGTCCGGGCGAAGTCTCCCTGCAGCGAGTCGGGGATGAGATCCGGCTCCGTAGGAGTCCGGGCGAAGCCAACCTGCAATTGAAGTTGGGGGCGAAGTCCGACTCCCGTAGGAGTCCGGACGAAGTCTACCTATAGTGAAGTCGGGGCGAAGCCCGGCTCCCGTAGGAGTCCGAGCGGAGTCTCCCTGCAGCTGGAGTTGGGGACGAGATCGGCTCCCGTAGGAGTCCGGCGAAGTCTCCCTGCAGCCGGAGTCGGGGATGAGATCCGGCTCCCATAGGAGTCCGGGCGAAGTCTACCTGCAATTGAAGTTGGGGGTGAAGTCCGGCTCCCTTAGGAGTCCGGATGAAGTCTACCTGTAGGTGAAGTCGGGGTGAAGTTGGCTCCGTAGGAGTCCGGATGAAGTCTACCTGTAGATGAAGTAGGGCGAAGTCGGCTCCCGTAGGAGTCCGGCCGGAGTCTCCCTGCAGCTGGAGTCGGGGACGAGATCCGGCTCCTTAGGAGTCCGGGCGAAGTCTACCTGCAATTGAAGTTGGGGGCGAAGTCCGGCTCCCATAGGAGTCCGGACGAAGTCTACCTGTAGGTGAAGTCGGGCGAAGTCCGGCTCCCATAGGAGTCCGGGCGGAGTCTCCCTGCTGCTGGAGTCGGGGATGA
>NC_025996.2:91946901-91965668 GCF_000442705.2 Elaeis guineensis
GATCCGGCTCCCGTAGGAGTCCGGGCGAAGTCTACCCGCAATTAAAGTTGGGAGCAAAGTCCGGCTCCTGTAGGAGTCTGGACGAAGTCTACCTGTAGGTGAAGTCGGTGAAGTCCGGCTCCCGTAGGAGTCCGGGCGGAGTCTCCCTGCAGCCGGAGTCGAGGATGAAGTCCGGCTCCCGTAGGAGTCCGGACGTCGTGAAGAATCGATCGAGCTGGCGGGGGCTTGTCCGTCGGCAAAACTCGGGAGCATTGCAGAGGCTCGGCCGCCAGAGAGGCTCGGAGAGATGTCGTCGGAGGTCGGAAGTCTGTAGGATCCCGGAGGGTCACTCCTATCACGAACTTTGGCTGGAGGTATTTTATACCTAACACCAGTCCCCCTACTTCGAGTTCGAGTTTCGAATGAAGGAAGTACAGAGAAGTTTTCACAGCCGAAGTTGTCCCCTTGAATCCTGTGCACGATCGCCCTCAGATATTCTGGCATTAAATGTGCGCGTGCTGGAGTCTTTTCAAATCGGGGCGATCCGAAGGGACCTTTCGAATTCCGCTGGTACGTTGGCCAGGCATGGTGCAGTAATGGCTCTGTCAGCTGTCAGCCACTTTTAGCCGCCTGCGGTGGTGAGTGGGAACGTGGCGAGCGTGGGTCGGCCTGGGAGATCCGCGATCATTATAGATCGGATCCCAGGGTCTATTTAAACCCGCCTTTCCGCCTTCAGGAGTTTCATTCTGTCTGAGAGTTCATGTCTGCCTTCCCTCTGAGAACTCTGACCCTCTTTGGCATCCACCTTGGCCCTAAGCGTTCTTCGAGTCATCCCTGTCCTCGCCCCTCTGCATCCTTCGGAGCGATCTAGGTTAGTCCCGAAACTTTCGTTCCTCTTCTGGCCATTTAGGGGCCTTTTCTCCTCTATTTTTCTTCTGTTGCATTCCTCTAGTTTGGTCCCCCGCAAACCTTTCGCCCCTTGTCCCGCCTGATTTTTTCAAGATCTTTGGGCCCTTATTCGAAATGTCTTCCGGCACCTCCGCCTCTAGTGGTTCCGGGAGTTCGTCCACCTCAGCCCCCCAGAATCCCCACACTGTAGACGAACCCACATCTGGGGCTGGTCTTCGCTCGATTTTTGCATCGGGTGCCATTCCTTGTTCTCTGACTCCAGACGAACTTCTACTGGTAAGGGTTCAGTATGGAGTTCCTCCGGAGTATGATCTGGAGCTTCCTGGTCCCTCCGACCGAGCTAGCACCCCCCATCCAGTCGTTTCTGCCTGTATCAGGAGGCTTTCCGTATCGGACTCCGGCTTCTGCTTTCGCCCTTCATCATCGTCCTTTTCTGTTTCTTAGATATTTCTTTAGCTTCAGTTGCGCCGAATTCTTTTAGGTTTTTGATAGGGTTCGTCTCCCTTTGCCACATAGTCGAAGTCCAGCCATCTCTTTCTTTGTTTAGGTATTTTTACACCTTCAAGTGCCACCGCTCGACGAAGGACTGGTGGTATTTCTCCCCCCAGTTTGGCAAGAAGGGGTTGCTGAAAGGTGCTCCCTCTTCAATCCACAACTGGAAGGGAAAGTACCTCTTCGTCCACTGCCCAACTTTGAGGCTGGGGTTGCCCCCTTGGGGCTCTCTGAGGGACTCCGTCCGTCGGGCTCCTAGCCTGGGGGAGGACGACCTTCAGGCCGCCCGGAAGCTTCTTGGTTATTCGGCTCCTTCCCTTCCCAACCTTCTGAAGGAGCAGTTTTTGTTCAACATCGGCTTGAGTCCCCAGGATCCTGCGAGTATCCCACCTTTCCTTTTCTCTTCTTTTCTCCTGCTCTTCTTCTTCTCTCTTCTTCTTCTTCTTTTCTTTCTCTTTTTCTTTCTCTTTTTTTTTTCTTTTTTTTTTTTGCATGTCATTTCTTCTTTTTTCACCTCATCACTGATCTTCTTTTTCTCTCTTTTTTTTTTTACGAATGGACGTCGAAGTAGCACGGATACTCGCCAGGGGCCTCAAGGCCCACAAAAGAAAAGGTGCCACGACCTTCGGATCAGCAAAGAAGGCCAGAACGGAGGAGACGAGCTCGGTCGCACCTACCCAGGCGGCCCTCGTGATCGACGTTCCTTCAGACGTCGAGCCCCCAGCTCCCCGGGCCTCTTCAAGGAGCTCTCCCGCTGAGGTCCCTACCTCAAGGGACCACATCGAGGTGGTGCCTGGGGCCGAGAGGGGGAGGAGAAGGAAGTCAGTGGCCCACAGGGTGAGTAGCCATCGGGCTGCCATCGAAGAATCCCACGGTTCTGAAGAAGAGCCGGGGAGAATCCCTTCAATGACAGAGACTTGATAAAGCGGTTGATTGACGGCTGCATCCTGCCCGAGGTCGTCCAGAGGATTGATCGCGTCGATCCTGAATATCGGGTTTGGAACTCCCTAGGGTCCTTTCTCGAGGTAAATAGATCTTCATTTAATTAGCTTCTCGACCTCCGTTCTGACCTCCTAGCCGCCCTTGCAGATCGGGCACCAGCTCCTTGCCAATATCGAGGCGATGAATCGAGCGAGGAGGGATGCCATCCAGGCGGAGGAGAGTCACCGGGCCGAAGTTGCCTGTCTCAAAGAGAAGGCTGCCGAGATAGTCACCCTCCAAGAGGCCCTGGAGAGAGAGAAGCAGGCCCTGAAAAAAGAAAAGCAGACCTCGGAGGAGACGGTGAGGAAGGTGGAGGCCGAGGTCGCAAACTTGGCGGAGCAGATCCCGATCCTGGTCTCGGAGGCCAGGGCTCTAGCGGTGGAGGAGTTCAAGGCCTCTGTGGAGATGAGAGATCTGAATGTCAAGTTCGGCCAAGAAGCATTCATCAAAGGATTCGAGCTCTGTCAAGAGAAGGTGGTCAAGAAATTTCTCGAGCTCGACCTCAGCTTCTTGGGCGAGGAGTCTGAAGATGAAGCCGGTCCCTCTCCCACTGCTACTGCCACCGCAGCCCTCCTTCCAGGGACACCGAGCTCCACAACTCCTACTTCAGAGTCTGAGACCTCTGACCTTGTATTTTTTTTTACTGTAATTTTTCTTTTCCTTTTTGTCTTTAAGAAACATTCAATCAATAAAGTTGAATTTCTCCCTATGGAGGGCTTCTCCACTCTTCCTTCCTCCTCCTTTTTTATTTTTCTTTCTGCAATGGGACGCGCCTTGACGCTTTTGTCTCCCGATGGCAGTGTCCTGCCGAAGCGCTTCCCTGCCACAGAGGATTTCGCTGAAGTCCACAATCCAGCGTCTGAAGAAAGAGGTTCTTCATTTAACAAAAAGGTCGAAGAAGATGGATGGCGAGCTTCGCAGGTTGAGGGAGAGCCACTTTGAAGCCACCCGCTTCTGAAACCTCCACGTGAAGGGGATCATGGAGTACAGTCGGAGGAAGGCAAACTTCGAGAAGGAGCTCGAAGAACACAAGAAGTGCACCAGCGATCGATCTTGGGCTCAAGCTGCCAAGATCAGTTCCCTCAGAGTGGAGTGTCGGCTGCACAGAAGAGGATTAGCCAGTTGGAAGGAAGCTCATCCCAGCTTCCGACTCGGACCGACAGTGATTGAGAATGGTCGAAGAAGGTCTCCGACCTTCAGCAGCAGCTCCAGGATGCCGAGGCGAGCTATGATGCGTACCGGGTCGGCTGGTGCAGGCAGGTGGACGAATACAGGGGGAAGCTCAAGATGGTGACCGACGAGGTTGCCCGCCTTCAGAGGCAGCTAGCTGGAGGGGCTCAGCTTGCTCCCGCTCGAGATTCCAGCGAACTCCAATCCTTGAGAAGAATCGTAGAAGAGCTATCTGTCGCCCTTGGGGAGGGGAAGGCCGAGCTGCAGCAATTGAAGATCCAGCTGGTATGCGAGCAGCAGGCTGTCAAGGATGCGGAGGCAGAATCCGAGGTCCTGAGAAAAAGGCATCGAGAGACAGAGAATGAAAGCCAGCAATTTCATCGAAGATACATGGAGATACTAATGAGAGAGAAGGAATTGGAAGCAGAAGTTGAAAGTTTAAGGCATTTCTGACGAGGGTCGAAGCCGAAAGTTCGAGATCGGAGGAAGTCGGGCCCCCTTAGGGCTCTTTTTGTCTTTCGTCCTTCTATATGTCTCCTTTTGCCGCTTGTTTGTTTGTTGGTGTCATAGCTTTTCTTTTTCTTTTTGATGCCGATGTCGTCTAGAGGTTCTTGGTCATCGCCGCACCGGCTTGCTTGTCTTGTCATCTTTCTTCTTCAGCCTCAAGGGCTTTGTAATATATACTTAATTAATGCAAAGAGAATTTTTCGTTACCTCCTTTACACATGTGTTGAATTATCATTTGCCGAGCTTCCTTCGACTTTTGCATTGTCCGATATCGATGCCGCTCGGAAGTACCCGATCGCCGTCGCATTGACCCACCCTTCTGTTTATGGTCGCTGATTTGTCCGGGACCACTCAGGTCTGACGCCCCCTTTCGAAGTTCAAGCTTGGAGGTCCGGGCTTATCATCGCTCTGAGGAAGCCGCCTTATCTCTGGCTCGTGTTTAGAGCTTTCTTGAAGGTCGGGGATTCTGATAAAAACTCCAATCCTTGCTGAGATGAGGTTCCTTGCATCTTTGATGCAATTTGTTTTCCATTCATCGCTGATGCAGTCTGTCGCTTTCCTTCTTAACTCCCCTCCCCTTTTTCCTTTTCTTTTTTCGAGTGAGGGTTTTCCCTCTGCTCTTGGTGGGGTCGCGGGAGCGTGAAGGGGTCGCTGGGAAGGTTTCCTTCTTCCTATCTGGTCTTAAACGACCAGATCTCGACTGGCGTTAGGACGAGGTTCTTCCCCTATTTCTGACATAGTCGATTTCAGCTCAGGTTAGGATGAGGTCCTCCTCTTGTCGCTAACAGGGCTATGGGGGTGCATATGGGCACTGCGGGGCCTCTCCTCCCATCCGGTCTGAGTGTAATCAGACCTTCGACTTTGCTCATGTTAGGGCGAGGTTCTCCTCCTATCCCTAACATGGCTGTGGGGGTACATGTGGGCGTTGCAGGGCCTCTCCCCCCATCCGGTCTAAGGAGAACTGGGCCTTCGACTTTGCTCATGTTAGGGTGAGGTTCTCCTCCTGTCCCTAACATGGCCGTGGGGGTGCATGTGGGCGCTGTTTGGCCTCTCCCCCCATCCGGTCTAAGAAGAATCGGGCCTTCGACTTTGCTCATGTTATGGCGAGGTTCTCCTCCTGTCCCTAACATAGCTGTGGGGGCACATGTGGGCATTGCGGGGTCTCTCCCTCCATCTGGTCTAAGAAGAACCGGGCCTTCGACTTTGCTCATGTTAGGGTGAGGTTCTCCTCCTGTCCCTAACATGGCTGTGGGGGCGCATATGGGCGTTGCGGGGCCTCTCCCCTCATCCGGTCTAAGAGGAACTGGGCCTTCGACTTTGCCCACATTATGGTTTGTTTTTGTTGTCCGAAGGGGTCATCCCCTGTCGTCACAAGTCCATGCCAAAAAAGAAAAGATGTGCAGATCTGAAAGGAATCTTGATTTAAAGTAGAGTCGTTCGTTACACATTTACAAGTTTTCGAATCTCGGGGCCGTGGAAGGTCTGCTTTCTGTCAAGGTCCTCCGGAGATGAAGTTGATGATCCTAATTGGAGGCCAATCTCTGGGCTGCTCTTCCCCCCTCGGTGGCTCAGGCTGCGGCAGGGCCCTTGGCCGATCTTCTCTACCCTCAGGCCAGTGTCGAATGAACCTATCGAGTCGATCTCGTCGGATGAGCTCCTCGATCTCATCTCGGAGCTGGATGCATTCCTCTGTGTCGTGGCTGTGGTCGCGATGGTAGAGGCAAAACTTGTTAGGATTGCACTTTTCGAGGTGCGTGCGCATCCTCTCTGGCCTAGGGAGCTGCTCTCTGACCTCCATCAGCACCTGGGTTTTCGATGCATTGAGGGGGGCATAGTTGCAGAATCTTCCTGGGGGAGAGCCCCGCCGAGCCCGACGTTCCGGGCTTCTCTGCCTACGAGCTCGAGGAGGAGTCTGGACGTGCTTGTGCCCGAGAGGAGTTCGAGAATGTGGCTGAGCTTCTCTCGGCCCTTTTTCGACTGTGGGCTTACTCGAGTCTCCCGCCTGTCGCTCTCTCATTGTCTCCTCGTCCTTTATTTTGAAGGCTTCTTCCGCTCGGGCGTACCCTTCAGCCCGAGCCAACAGGTCAGCAAAATCCCTGGGGTACTTCTTTTTCAGGGAGAATAAAAGGTCGTTCTTCTGAAGGCCACCTTTCAGGGCGGCCATCGCCATCGATTGGTCCAAGTTCCGGACCTCCAGTGCGGCGACATTGAAATGGTTGATGTAGGCCCGAATGGACTCCCCCTCCCTCTGCTTGATGTTGATGAGGGACTCTGAACCCTTCCGGGGACGTCGGCTGCTAACAAAATGAGCCACAAACTGGTGGCTCATCTGATCAAAGGAAAAGATGGTACTCGGCTTCAGCATCGAGTATCAGTTTCTCACCGCTCCCTTTAAGGTGGATGGGAATGCTCGCATAGAATGGCGTCGGGCGTGCCATGAAGCAGCATCATTGTCCGGAAGGCCTCCAGGTGGTCAACTGGGTCTGAAGTCCCGTCTTAGCTTTCAAATTGAGGAAGTTTGAAGTTTGGCGGGATCGATTCTTGCATGATCATTTGAGAAAAGGGAGGGTCAGTACAAATGTCCTCACCATAAGCGAGGGGAGCGTGGCAGAGTATTTCGATCCGCCGGCTCATCTCCTGGAGCCTCCGGTCCAGGAAATCCTCTCGACTACGGGTCTCAAGGGTCCTCTGGCAGAATGGAGGTAGAGATCTTCCAAGGATGGAATCGTGGTCTGATTGAGGGCTCTCCACCCTTGGATTCATCTTTTCGGGAAAGATGGGGTGGCTGGCCCAAGCGGCCCATCCCACCATCGGATTTTGAGGTTCTGATGATGCTCTTTCCAGTCGTACTGATGCCTGCGGTTGCTGCTGCTGTTGCATGGCCTGCACAGCTTCAGTGAGGTCTCTGACCTGCTGCACCAGTAGGTCGAATTGCTCCATGCCAACCGCCATTGTCGGAGGAAGAGGAGGAGGCTGGAAAATCGAAGGTGAGGTCAGAGCCTGAGATCTGGCCGCAGAGGCCGTGGATCGTCGGGTGGATGCTTTGCGGGGAGGCATCGGGCAAAGACCTAGTGGGGGAAGGAGGAGTGGGTGTCGAAAAAGATGACCGGAGGTGGTCCCGTTAAGCGCTCCTTTAAGAACAAGGGTGCTGTGAAGACACAGAACCTTCCTCTAGCGTCAATCCTGTTGGTGCAAAAATCCACCTGCATCGGAGAAGCTGGAGTCGAGGGAGTCACGGTCGCCGCCGGGACCTGCAAAAGAAGTCTAAACCGGAGTTGGGGTTGCTCCGGCAAGACCCTCCGACGCTCAAGTCAGTTCTCTGCCTCAACAAGAATGGAGTGCTCAAACAAAAATTTTAGCAGAATTTTGGGATAGAAAATTAGAGCTTAGAAAATAACGTATCTGGGATCCTCCTTTTATAGGCGGAGGGGGCAACAGACTGATAGCGATGTCTGTAACCGTCTGGCAGTGGGCTGCCCAGGGTCAGGAGGAGTTTGTTGCAAAAAGTAGTGGAGTGGGATCGTGGCCATCCCCGGGATATGCCACGTGGAGTCTGTTGTAGGGAGTGGAGCGGCGTCTGTTGTCGTGACTTGCCAGAGGGTGGAGGAACCGCATGGTATCCATCGCAGAAAGTGGTGCAGAATTGTGACCATTATTGTGGTCTGCCAGGGAGTGATGGAGCCGTGCGGAATCCGTCGCAGGAAGTGGAGCAGAGTCATGGCCGTTACTGCGGCCTACCAGGGAATGATGGAGCCGTGCGGGATCTATTGCAGGAAGTGGAGCAGAGTCGTGGCCATTACTGCGGCCTGCCAGGGGGTCCAGGTCTTGGTTGGAGTCCGATCCCCGCAGAAGTCTGGATGGGGATCATTCGTTGAGGAGTCTCGGCCAAGGCCGCTCGTGATAGAAATTTGAAGTAGATCATTTGCAGCGAGAACTCGGAGTGAGTCGCTTGCGGTAGGAGCTCGGAGTCCGGCTCCCGTAGGAGTCCGGACGAAGTCTTCCTGCAGTCGATTCAGGGATGAAGTCCGGCTCTCGTAGGAGTCCGGGCAAAGTCTACCTGCAATTGAAGTTGGGGGTGGAGTCCGACTCCCGTAGGAGTCCGGACGAAGTTTACCTGTAATTGAAGTCGGGAGCAGAGTCTGGCTCCCGTAGGAGTCCAGACGAAGTCTACCTGTAGTTGAAGTTGGGGGCGAAGTCCGGCTCCCGTAGGAGTCCAGACGAAGTCTACCTGTAGGTGAAGTCGGGGCGAAGTCCGGCTCCCGTAGGAGTCCGGGCGGAGTCTCCCTGCAGCGGGAGTCGGGATGAGATCCGGCTCCCGTAGGAGTCCGGACGAAGTCTCCCTGCAGCCGGAGTCGGGGATGAGATCCGGCTCCCGTAGTTGTCCGGGCGAAGTCTACCTGCAATTGAAGTTGGGGGTGAAGTCCGGCTCCCGTAGGAGTCCGAACGAAGTTTACCTGTAGGTGAAGTCGGGGCGAAGTTCGGCTCCCATAGGAGTCCAGGCGGAGTCTCCCTGCAGCTGGAGTCGGGGATGGGATCCGGCTCCCGTAGGAGTCCGGGTGAAGTCTCCCTGTAGCCGGAGTCGGGGATGAGATCCGGGTCCCGTAGGAGTCCGAGCGAAGTCTACCTGCAATTGAAGTTGGGGGCGAAGTCCGGCTCCCGTAGGAGTCCGGACGAAGTCTACCTATAGGTGAAGTCGGGGCGAAGCCCGGCTCCCGTAGGAGTCCGGGCAGAGTCTCCCTGCAGCTGGAGTCGGGGACGAGATCCGGCTCCCGTAGGAGTCTGGGCGAAGTCTCCCTGCAGTCGGAGTCGGGGACGAGATCCGACTCCCGTAGGAGTCCGGGCGAAGTCTACCTGCAATTGAAGTTGGGGGTGAAGTCCGGCTCCCATAGCAGTCCGGATGAAGTCTACCTGTAGGTGAAGTTGGGGCGAAGTCCAGCTCCCGTAGGAGTTCGGATGAAGTCTACCTGTAGATGAAGTCAGGGCGAAGTCCGGCTCCCGTAGGAGTCCAGGCGGAGTCTCCCTGCAGCTGGAGTCGGGGACGAAATCCGGCTCTCATAAGAGTCTGGGTGAAGTCTACCTGCAATTGAAGTTGGGGGCGAAGTCCGGCTCCCGTAGGAGTCCGGACGAAGTCTACCTGTAGGTGAAGTCGGGGCGAAGTCCGGCTCCCATAGGAATCTGGGCGGAGTCTCCCTGCTGCTGGAGTCGGGGACGAGATCCGGCTCCCGTAGGAGTTTGGGCGAAGTCTACCTGCAATTGAAGTTGGGGTGAAGTCCGGCTCCCATAGGAGTCCGGACGAAGTCTACCTGTAGGTGAAGTCGGCGAAGTCCGGCTCCCATAGGAGTCCGGGCAGAGTCTCCCTGCAGTCGGAGTCGAGGACGAAGTCCGGCTCCCGTAGGAGTCCGGACGTCGCGAAGAATCCGATCGACGCTGGCGGGGGCTTGTCCGTCGGTAAAACTCGGGAGCGTTGCGGAGGCTCGACCGCCAGAGAGGCTCGGAGAGATGTCGTCGGAGGTCGGAAGTCGGTAGGATCCCCGGAGGGTCACTCCTGTCACGAACTTCGGCTGGGGGGTATTTTATACCTAACAGGATGCATAGGCGATTTCATGCATGTATTTTAATTTTTTTTGAAAAAATTACAGTGGAAGATAATTAGATTAATCAAGTTAATCTAATATGCATATAATCTAATTATCAAATCAACCTATTCTAAGATCTATGATATGTTATATTGCATATAAAGTCTAAAAAATACTGAAGATAAAATCAGCATGCATGCATGTGAGTAGTAGATCACATCTACTTCTAATATGAATTCAAAACTCGATACTTGAGCATGGTCAACAATTATCACTATTGAGAATATGGTAGATAAGGTCCTTGCTGGTTACTCATAGTCGCACATACGTCCGACCTCTACAAAAAATCCCCTCGAAGCCCTGAGCTGATCAGTCTTCTTGGGAGCGCTAGCTCACGCGAAGACCTTCTTCTTGATCGATTAGATTCTTTCTTCAAATCTCTAAAATCTTTTTAGAAATTAAAGATGAACTTCTAGAGGAGATAAAGTGGTGAAAGAAAGATGGAGAAGAAAATAATTTTTTTCTATTTTATTCTCTCTTTCCAAACCCAAAAGATCAAAAATCTGAAATTCAGGTTTTTACACACACCTCAAGAGAGAGGACCCTCCTCTCTATTTTTCACATCATGAACCATGTCTAAATTTTCATCACATAAAGAGCTCTCTTCTGGTATCTTACACATATAGAAGAAACCATGAAAACCCCTTTTATAGGCATGTAAGGAGGTGAGGTATAGAGTCCTAGTGATCTGGACTCTTACAGGATTCTACTTCCTTTCACAATTTCACATCCCAAAACATATCAAAAAAATATGGGATGCTCTTCCCATATTTTTTTATGGTAAATAGTTCTCCAACTAATCTCTTACCAATATCTCCTCAAAATATCATATATATAAGGATAAAAAAATTTATTGGCGTGGAGAGGTTGATCTGGATGAGAATAGATTCTCCTGATAAGGAATATTTTGAAATCTAATTTTAGAATCTTTCTTTCATCAAAACCAATAATATTTATATGTCAGATAGATAAGAGAAAGAATGTTTTGGTGTGAAAAAATCTCACATAAAATAATTTTATGCATGGAGATATATGACGTGCAAACTGCATTGGCGCGAGAGAAGAGCCCTATTCCAATAAGGACTCTAAGTTTTCTTATTTGAATCCAAATCAAATCACATTTATTTAGCCCAAATAAAATATATAAAATCCAATATAATTAGTTCATAAATTTTTAATAAATTTTAATCAAATTAAAAATTGATAGAACCAAAGTCCTGATCAAATCAGGGATAATTCTCCCTTAGCAATTAGGTCATCTCATAACCTAATCGAGTCAAACCTAATTGAGTTCAATTCAATTAGATTTTATTTAATCCTCTTTGCTCAATCAAATTGAACTAATCAGTAATCTAATTATTAATTAATCCTTCATTAATTTACTAACACTTGATAAATTAATTTATTGTAACTTTTGCATAAAGTTAATCATCAATCGAATTGATGATTAAGCCCTTGAACGATTCTCAATCGTTGATCAGCCATATAATCAGTCAGAAATTTTTTTTGAGTGTGACCCCATTGGTTTGAACCTAAGCCAGTAGCACAGAAATAACTTTCTGAACCAATCGATGTAACCATCTACAATGATGACCCAATGTTCGGATAGGTCCAATGATGATGAAGCAACATTCAAGAATCTATTGGCGTATGATTACCGTATAATTCATCCCTTTAACTCTAATGCTCGAGGATGACTTAAAATTTAACTGTCAATCCTAGATAAGTCATCCATATTATATTTCAATCTTTTTTAAATCCATCATAATGATTATTCAGGTCCAATTTTTGCTAAATTGAAATACACTGATGTATATATCCTACTAATTCAGAGGGGTCAATCCTATCTTGACTCACGCACCGACTTGACAAGTACTTGACTGTATCCAAAAATCTTCTGTCACTGATTTAGAAATTCAATTAGTCTGGCACAAAGTATAGTGAGTTACTTACAAGTCACCATGGTGATCTCAGATCGGAGGGACACTTCTACTCATATCCTTCACAAGCTACTCTTGACAGCAGAGTGCTCCACAGTTGGTCACGTTCAGTGATGATATGCTCCTACATCCTACTTGCATGCCATACCAGTGTCCCCACACCATTTAATTATGAGGACAACCAATGCATATAGCACACAACAACCTATACTTGATATCTTATCATCCTAGTAATAGCGTATCAGTGGTCGTGAACCAATTTAAGGACTACACGATAAATTCTTCTTTATCCATTAAAGTAGTCTTAAGAACATCATCACAACATAGGAGTTCGTTAGAAATATAATCTTGTGATAAAAAATATTATATAACTTTTATTATTTATCAATTCATATACATTTATAATTAGTACAATCATCAAACGATTGGCTTTAGGACATAATTTTTGATACTTCTACTTGGACAAAAGCCAATCAGTATAGTATAATATATCCATCTTCGATCTATCATCTCAGAACTCTTAAATACTGAGGCTTTAGTAAATGAGTTGGTCAAGTTCTTTTTTTTTCTGATTTCTTGTTGGAGTTTTATAGTTTATTCACACATAATTTTAAAAATAAGTACACAGCAAAATTTTAAAATTTTTAGATAAAATCTAATTTAATCTAAGCATGCATAAGATCAAATCTTCAAACCATAAACAGGATCATCATATGTGATATAAGATGCAAATATAGAAATCAAATAGAAAAAAATAAATATAAAATATAACTAATCATGGATCAATCTTCAATGCAAACTGATGATCATGGATATCTTTTGAAGGTCCCTTGTAGCCGCACAAGCGTCCGACCTCTATGGGTATCCAAAACTTATCTAATAAATTTTTGATCTCATCGGAGTGTTAGCTCCCTTACAAAAATCATATCTTGATGGTTGAAAATTTTTTTTTTCTCAAGATACTCTGATAGAACAAGAAGATGTAGGAGGATCTTGATCTCTATGCTAGAGATCATAAGAAGAATCTTTTTTCTCTTTTCTTCTTAAAATCTATGCACCAAATCTCTACAATAAAGATGTAAGAATTTTATCCAATTTTTTGAAAAGAAGAGAGGAGACATCCATATCCAAACATGGACAAGAGGGAGAGAAGATGATGTCCTAACAACCAACTCTTGGTTGCTGCAAAAAAGAAGAGATCAAACAACATACCTTATGCCTTAGACCATACAGCTGCCCCTTCTCTCTTGAATTTTTCTCCATGCACATCCTCCCCTTTTGGACATCCCAACCTGATCTAAATCCCCCCATTAACCATCCCATATTTTGGTGAATTTAGAGGCCTTGGATGAGAACTATTTTCATTAAGAGATAGAGTCCAGACCTCCATGGACTCTTGCATTTTGGATGCTCCCACCTTAAGGAATTCACACCCAGGTTTACACAGGAATAAGGGTGATATCTCTTCTCTCTTACATGCTAAAAAGGAGGAAAAAAGGGGCATCCAATTTGGTTGGATGAGGCATCCAAAACAGGTTGAGGCGTGGGATATATTTGGCGTATGGAATCAAGGTGTTTAAATCTCATGGGACTCTTCATTTAAATGGCTTTTTTAAACCCAATAAAACACCAATAAGTCCTAATCATATTAGGATCAGATTAGACTCAAATAGATAAAATCCAAATCTGATTTAGAGCCCAATCTATTTAGATTTTATGTCTTCTAATTGGAGGATCCTAGTCCAATTGGACTCTTTCTAGGTGCTTGAGTCAAACTCAATTTTTAATCTAATCCAATTAGAATTTGGTGCACCTAAGAAAATAAGAATTTCTAGTCCAATTAGGAATACAAACATCCTAGTCTAATTAGAAATTGGATCAAACCCAAATCTTAATTCAACTGAAACTAATCGTCCGATCCTTTTGGGGTTATCCTATAATCCTATTGAGGTTGATCAAATCAAATCCATAATGAGTCAAATTAAATTCAATCAAATTAGACTTGATGCAAGCCTCATTGCTCAATCAAATTAGTCAATTAGCAATCTTATTGCTAATTAATCTTCTATAACTCACTAACTCTTTAGTAAGTTACATACTGCAACATTTGCATTGGATCAATTATCAATCAAATTGATAATCAAATCTATTACGATTCATAATCGTAATTCAATCATCTGATCAGTTAAAAGCTTCTTTTGTGTGTGACCCTATAGGTCTATTCTGTCTGGTAGTGAGATATATTATGATCTCTATCATTATATCATTGAAACTCTTTTCAATGGGTTGGACAATTTCAACTTTGTCCACCAAAGATCATTGATCATCAAGATGATCCTCATGAGTCTCACAATCCACCAGTGACACCTAGCAGTATGTAGTGAAACCAGTAGAATAAAAAATGATGAACCTTTAGGTCAGTTAACGCATGATACAGTCCTCTATCATGAGTTCAACCAGATGGTAGGTCATGGATGAATCGTGTAACCTCAACATCGGTCATATGATAGATTCAATCAGCTTAAGTCCATATGTGACTATGAAAACTCTTTTCATCAATCACACTGCTATGGCCATAGACTTAAGGACTCAGCCTTTTAAATCTCATAGGACTACTCCCTTCTGCTAGGATCGATAGATCCCATCTTGATGCACACCCTACTCCTACAGTAGATCAAATATCACCAACATCCACCACAAGGGCCCCTTGAGATCCATGTTGATGGTCAGTCAAACTCCAGCAGCCCACTGGAGCAGTAGTGCTATCTCAGATTAAAGAACCAATCATACAACTACAGCATCAAGAAAGTCCCTAATGAGTGAGCAGACATCATGTGACTTCTCGTGTTGGTCACGTTAAGTGCTAGTTGTTCTCTAACAACCACCTGCACTCTCGCTCCAGTTCTCTACACTGCAGACTCGAGACCTTGTTAATCCCTTGGATGATTCATGGACATATAAATATGAATGGTAATATAACTATCCAATAAGTACAAAATCATGTCCTAGAGATATGAAATATGTCAGCCAAGATTGGCTTCTAGGGCATACATCCAACAATCTCCTACTTGCACTAAAGCCAATCTGTCATGTACCAAGCTCCATCTCACAAGACAGGCTATAGTCTTAGGCTAGCTAAGTGACTTACCATGGATCATCCACATCACATGTGAGTTTGCTTTCTGTACCTCTATATATTTCTACTCGAGGTAGTTGTGGTTTAGCTGCTCTATGTGCTTGGATATCTGGTGAGACTAGGCTCCTTAGCAAGGGCTATGATACCTTTTCTTTGCAGTATAGTGTCATGATATCTGATAGCATGACAATCAATTCTGCAACTAACATTAAAATCAAAATGTATCTTACACATCTACTGCACTCACTTTCATTGATCGATTACTTGAAATCCTTCTAAGATATCGACATAGGAATATACCTCATGATGTAGACATTCTACCATCAATATCAGATATAAAATCTGAATTGGTATATCCTCCCACTCCTAGCTTTGATCCTTCATCAAATTAAGAGCATATCCTTAGTTCTTCTTAAGAGCTTAAAGATATTTTCACAGCAATCTAGCACTCTCAATCTGGATACAACTGATATCTACTTGTGATAATCATAGTAATAACTATATCAGTTCAAGTACATTACATGGCATATATCAATATCCGAGATGGTAGTAGACCCCTCTCCAAGATTTTTATGCTGAATCCTTTCAGCATCTAGTCTCTGTATTTTATTTGTGAAAACACAAGCATCCAATTGCATCAATCTCTATAGATCTTTAGGACACTCGCTTTATGTCTTTTATGAAAAATCTATATTCAACCATATTTTAATCGATGTTAGTTTTGGACACTCTCACTGATCCTTTTGAAACCCATAATTCCTCTCTGATCAAATAATTTGATCATATCATCAAAATGACTTGTTCCAATTCCAAGATTACTGTGGTCCTTGTAATCACCTAACACAAGAAGTAAATCTATAGGCTATTCCATATAGAAATCTTCAGAAATCTCTACTCAGGAAAGCTATTTCATATCTTTTTCTTAGAATCGATGTCGTACATCACCTCATTGTAGATTCTGGGATCATCTCTATGCTTCCATCTTCCATGAGAATCGACTTTCTCTACATCCTCTGCTAAGTATACCCGAGTACCTTTCGAGAGGATTAGAGATCCTACTATGTGTATGAGGTAGAGGAATATACGTCTACTGGCTCATCATGATAAATAGGTTCTTAAGGTCCTAAAGCTCGCTGCTCTTCAAAGACACTCTCTTTGAGTTTAACTTTTCTCCCACTACTTTATCTTGGTTAAATAATTTTTCAAGAAGATAGCATATTGGGTTACAATCACATTGTGATCCTTTCAGAAAGTAATATCTCAAACTCTTTTAGGATGAGCTTTATAGACCAATCCTCTAACATATCCACCTGCTGTGCTAAATACAGGATGGACATCCTTGAATCTCAAAATAACCAAGATTCAGTTCTCACCATGCCACATCTCATACAGTGTGGTAGGAATAGGTTCAGAGAGAATATAAATTCTATAGAAATAAAGCATGTTCTAAAGAAACATAAATCAGTAAAGTTTATTATGGACCAGACTATATCTCATATAGTTTTTTGACTCTTCTTATCTCATTGAGCTGAGATATTCTAAGAGCAGTCCAATATGAAACTATGCCATTTTATGAGACAATCAAAAAAATTTTTTATTGTATTGCATCCTTAATCTAATCGAAGTACTTTTAAAAATTTTTGATTTATTTCTCTACTTACATCTAAATTTTTTGAACCTTTTAAAAATTTCATATTTGTATCTTATATACAAAGTAGAGATAACTTCTTGATTAGCACATCATATAAGCTATACACATCAAATATGTATAAGGATAAGTATCTCAGTGGTCCTTTTCTTCTTGTCCCATAAGAGTAGCTTGGTCATATTTTCTCAAAGAGATAATACACAAACTAGATTTGACTCAACAGTCAATGAGCCCAAAAGCCCATATTTTTCAGTTTGTTAATCATTTCTTCTCCAATATGACTTAGCTATAGGTTCCACATATACTTAAGCTTATCTTAATTTGGATCTCTCAGATCTAATGGTATTCACTACTTGCTCAAATAAGTTCACATATGTATCACCATGAAAATGATAGAGACCATCTCTAAGAACTAAATTCAAATGATGATCATGAAGGATAGATATCCATGGCTGCAGCAGCAACTGTTGCCCTATAGCTAATTCAAAAGTTACTTCCTCAGCCCTCTATCTGAAGGAGGAAAACCATTTTTTCTTGTAGGATCTTCCAGACTTCACCAAATCTGGGGAAAATAAATTTAAAAATTTTTATCCTATGCTATTTTAGATCTAATGTCTGTTAGATCTAATCTTATTATCTGATATTTAAAATCTAAAATTAAATCTAAAACTATGATGAAAGAAGAGTACCTCAAGGGTAATCTGATTACCCTGCAGATGATCTCAGCATAGTCGAGGTTCTGATGTAGCCACACAAGCGTCTGACCTCTACCAATATCCACTCAGAAAGGACCTGAAACATCTTCTCCTCATGAATCTACACTCTAAAAATCAGATCTAAATCTAATTAGGAAGATCTTCAAAAGTCTTCCTGAAGTTGAAGCAGCAGCCTATTGAAGAAGTCCTGTAGCCTTCTATTCCAGGCATCACCACGCCTTGGATCTTTGCCAGATGGATGTCCAACTTTTGGACATGAAGAGGGGAGGAAGAGAGCAGGGAGGTGTGGAGAAGAGGGGTGGAGTCACAACTATTGGGTTTTGTGCATAAAATAACTTCTACCTCGAAACCCTAAGCCAGAAGGGTTTATATAGACCCTGTATGCTGCCAGTGCCACATCATTCAACCAATCAAAAAATTCTAATAAATTTTAAAAAAATTTGATTGGTAGAGTGATGTCATCTGATCACATCAGATAAGAACTCCACCCTCTCTCCTAAGTTGGCACCAACATTGGATAAGCTCAAGCAAGGTGGCGCCAAAGAGTCCATGTTTATCAGGACTCTTTGGTTCTTATCCATTTGGGATGCCCACTTTAATCCAATTGGGCTCACACCATAATCTGATTATGGCACCCAATTCAACTAGGTTTTGGTATGTGACACTCCACAAAAATCTTCCAATAAGCTCTCTTCAGTTTAAGACCCATATGTCAACATTTGACAGATGTCCTAAAATAAAATTGGCAGGTGACAGGAATTAGCAGGTGCTTGTCTAAAATTCATCTCATGAATTAAGACAAGCCTTTTTTGAGCTGAGAAGCTTCATTTAGACTGAGAGAAACTTTAAAGGTTCTCTGGGTGAGTTAAATCATATTTGGCTCAGTAGAGATAGAAAAGATTACACGAGGAGAAAGTTAGGCTCAATCAAGTGCTAGCACAATTTTTTGAACCTAATTGGATCTAATCCAAATCAATTGAGTTAGCCCAATTGATGACATCCAGACCTAACCCTTATTTGTGTGACCCAGTTAGGTTCAATTCTATATGGTAATGAGACATATCGTGATCTCATCATCGACATCATCGAAACTCCTTTCGATGGATCAGAACTCTTCTGATTCAGACAATTAGAATGATCGATCATCAATATCATTCTAAATGCTTCCAAAATTCACTAGTGACACTAGTAGTATGTAGTGGCAATCCATCAGAACTAAAGAAAACCTCTCGATGCAACTACCTGTGTGATTGAGTTTCTCTATCATGAGTCCCGACTGAATTAGGATTAAGGTGAACTCGTCAAACCCAACATCAGTCATTTGAATCAATCGATCGATCTGAGTCTGATGTGAAATCTTAATGAAAAACTCTTTTTCATTATTTCACTCTGCCATCGCCATGGGCTTAAGGACTCGATCTTTCAATTATCATAGGACTACTTCTCTCATCTACCGAGGTTGATAGATCCCATCTTGGTGCGACCTAGTTCTACAATGAATATGCTACAGCCAACATACACCTCAGGATTCTAAATGACTAGGAGATCGAGTTATGGTATAGTCAAACTATAACACACTCAAGGTGAACTGTCGATGCACCTCAGGTCAAAGAACGAGACACACAACTGCAGCATCAAGCTAGTCATCGATGA
>NC_025996.2:91965768-92008910 GCF_000442705.2 Elaeis guineensis
GGGCTCCTACGGGAGCCGGGCTTCATCCACAGCACCGACCGCAAGCAAGCTCCGCCCGGACTCCTACGGGAGCCGGGCTCTATCGCCAACCTGACTACAGAGCAGCCCCGCCCGGACTCCTACGGGAGCCGGGCTCCGTCGCCAACCTCAACTGCTGGTAAGCTTCGTCCGGACTCCTACGGGAGCCAGACTTCGCCCCTGACTTTAATTGCAGGTAGATTCTGACTGGGATCCTACGGGAGCCGGACCTCGCAACCGTAAGGAAGACTCCGCCCGGGCTCCTACGGGAGCCAGGCTTCGTCCACAGCACCGACCGCAAGCGAGCTCCGCCCGGACTCCTATGGGAGCCATGCTCCGTCGCCAACCTCAACTGCTGGTAAGCTTCGTCTGGACTCCTACGGGAGCCGGACTTCGCCCCTGACTTTATTTGCAGGTAGATTCCGACCGAGCTCCTACGGGAGTCGGACCTCGCAACCGTAAGGAAGACTCCGCCCGAGCTCCTACGGGAGCCGGGCTCATCCACAGCACCGACCGCAAGCAGCTCCGCCCGGACTCCTACGGGAGCCGGGCTCCGTCGCCAACCTCAACTGCAGAGCAGCCCCGCCCGGACTCCTACGGGAGTCGGGCTCCGTCGCCAACCTCAACTGCAGAGCAGCCCCGCCGGACTCCTACGGGAGCCGGGCTCCGTCGCCAACCTCAATGCTGGTAAGCTTCGTCCGGACTCCTACAGGAGCCGAACTTTGCCCCTGACTTTAATTGTAGGTAGATTCTGACCGGGCTCCTACGGGAGCCGGACCTCGCAACTGTAAGGAAGACTCCGCCCGGGCTCCTACGGGAGCCGGGCTTCGTCCGCAACTCTGACTGCAAGCGGGCTTCGCCCGGGCTCCTACGGGAGCCGGGCTTCGTCACCAACTTCAACCGCTGACACTTCAGCCGACAGGTCTGCACTCCCTGGCGTGATGCAGCAACGGCCACGACCCTGCTCCACTTCCTGCGACGGATCCCGCACGGCTCCATTACCCCCTGGCAGACTGCTATGATGCCCCCAATCCTGCTCCACTCCCTGCAGCGGATACCACGTGATTCTTCCACCCTCTAGCAAGTCGCGACAACGGATGTCGCTCCACTCCCTATGGCAGACCCCACGTGGCGCGCTCCGGCGATAGCCACGGATCCGCTCCACTACTCTTCGCAACAAATTCCTCCTGACTCTGGGTGGCCCACTACCAGACGGTTACGAATGTCACTATCAGTCTGTTGCACCCTCAGCCTATAAAAGGGGAGACCCAGATACGTTATTCTATAAGCTCTCATTTTTTACCTCAAAACTCTGCTAAATTCTCCGTTCGAGCACTCCATTCTTGTTGAGGCAGAGAACTGACTTGAGCATCGGAGGGTCTTGCCGGAGCAACCCCACCTCCGGTTTAGACTTCTTTGCAGGTCTCGACGGCGACCGCGACTCCAGCTTCTCCGGCGCAAGCAGATTTTTGCACCAACAGGAAGGTAGAGCTCGGCAAAAATATTGATTTCAGATTTTTTGAAAAGGAAGGGTTTACTATCGGATCAAAAATTAAGGATCAAGGTTGGAAATTCTACTGCTCCCTAAAAGAAAATACTTATGTGGATCTTGTTAGAGAATTTTATCTGAATTTGAGATACAGCAATGAAACAGTAAAATCCACAGTGAAGGGTGTAGACATTAACCTAGATCCTGTGCTTTTGGGGGAGATAGTTCATTTACCTTGTGAGAGGTATATAAACATGGAACTCCCAGTTAAAGAGGAAGGAATAAATGTTATCCTAGGGAGAACCTTCACTGGAAGCCTGAACAAATTAGAGGCAAAGATTCTTTCCATTGAGATGAGACTGCTATACCACATGGTAACTAAGTTATTTTTTCCTAGAAGTGTAGACATGATCTTCTCTCTGGTCGGGACATCTGCATTATGTATCATGTTATTACTTAAACCCCTCTGAACCTCCCGGCACTGATGTTTGAGGCTATGAGAGAGACCTTGAATAGGTCCAAGGCACACTTGCCTTTTGGTATGGCTCTCACTTTAGTATTTAGGAGGTTCGGAGTTAGCTTTGAGGGGGAGGTAGTAGCTAGGCTATCTCAGTTCGACACTATCAACCGCCATACTTTGCACTGCATGAGATTTTTCAAAACTGATGGAGGTTGGACAAAAGGTGTGGAAGAGAGAGCTGAGGACAGAGCAGAGGAGGAAAGACCATCCTCACCCCTCCGTGATCATAGAGCAGCTTCACCAGATATTTAGTTTATTTCTGATCACGAGGCTGGCCCATCAGAGTCTACGAGGAGACATACTTCAGTTCCACAGCGAATAGTAGAGCACATCCTTCAGAGATCAGATTAGCTGATGATCAGATGGAGATGATATCTCAGCGTATAGCTTCCATACTATCTCATCAGTTGGGTACTTCAGTTTTTGGATAGGGATCGACATCTCATGATGTATCTGATCAGACACTGATCTCTCACATCTTCATTATTTTCTAAATGATTTCTGATCAGTCAATACGCATTGAGCAGCTTAAGGATTGTATATTGAGACTGACTGGCAAAGTACTTAACTTGCAGGGGCAAGTGTTAGCTCTAGCCCATCCACAACCGCATGAGGACATCACTGAAGTCTCAGACCTATCTGCGGAGGCGGCCAGACTGCGAGGAGTCTTAGAGAGTGATTTTGACTTTTTGAGGAGAGAGATCAGGGGCTCTAGTGAACATGCTTCCACTCAGTTCAGTGCACTGCTACTATCTGTTTCGAGAGCTCTGAACCTTCTGGACACCATCAGACTCTCACTCGTAGCTCAGTCCTTTACTTCAGTTCAGTGCACTGCTACAATCTGTTTCAAGAGCTCTGAACCTTCTGGACACCATCAGACTCTCACTAGTAGCTCAATCCTTTGCTTCTCAGCCTTCAAGATCTTCTCACCCGTCCACTCATGCTGGCACCTCTACCCGTGGTAGAGGCAGACGCAGTCGAGGTCGAGCTCGTGGACATGATCCTTCATCCCCTCACCCCATCTCTGATTCATCAGACTCCGATCCATTCAGTCATGATATTTATTAGATCCAGTGTAGTCTGTCCTTTCTTTAGTTTTTGTCTAGGATCTATCTTGTGGGCCATGTAATGTAATGTTAACTGATTGACTCTTGGATAGTTTCTATCCATGTCTTTTGTACTCTAAGTTAACACTTATGTATTGAAACATCTATGTATTCAGTCACCTTTTAGATATATATATATATACTTTGACTTTCAATGAATATCTCTGAATGTGATCAAATTGAATTACTTTTAATTATGAGATTTGTGCTGTGAAATACTTGAATAGCAATATCTTTTAAATGAGCAAATTGGTATATCTTTTACGTTTGCTATATTGAGGGGAGTAAAACAATAAATAATAAAGAAACAAGCAATCAAAGAAAGAAGCTAAAGAAGTAAAATTGATCCCATCAAAAAGAATGAATAGAGAAAATATGTCCTTTAAAAAGGGAAGCAGAGAATCTCAATTGATGCTATCAAAAAGAGGGAGTAGAATCGAAATCGAGATTGAGCAATAAGAGCAATAAAGATTGAACAATAAGCAAAAATCTAAAAATCGAGATTGAGCAATAAGAGCAATAAAGATTTAACAATAAGCAATAAATCAAGATTGAGAAATAAGCAACAAAGAATGAGCAATAAGTAAATTGTTAAGTAAATGGGCACATGTGTCATATGCCAAAGAATCAAAATCAGCTTTTTCTTTCCAGGCAAATGCACTTATAAGCAAATTTAAATTTATAGCAAATTCCAAATTTGTCTTTAAACTGCTTCTGATGCATTTCATTCTAATACTTGGCTATAATATTTAAGTGATGCATCTTCATAAATTTGAAATTCATGTTCAATGCTTTATACATGCTTTAGCTCAAATATTTTGTCATCATCAAAAAAGAGGAGATTGTTGCTCCTTGAATTGATTTTGATGATTACAAAATATTTGAGGGGGTTTCTAATGATTTTGTCTTGGAAAAAGACTTATTGCATTTTAGGGGCAAAATTATAATTTTACTAAGACCTGATTCGGAAGCCTCAAGAGCAAGAACAAAAGATGTGCAATCTATTGGAGGCAATTTTAATATTTTTGAAAGTATATTTTGTATGAAAATCAGATTTTTATTTTTGAGTCGACCCCATGAGTCGACTCATGACTAAAAGGGCTGAACGGCATACAAAAATTTTGGCTGGCACACTCTGTGAGTCGATCCCATGGGTCGATCCCTTGGCATGAGTCAACCCTATGAGTAGACCTCTGCTGCTTTACAGGCCAAAATTATAGAATAATCATTTTCTGCTCTATTGCTCCTTAGATTGATTTTGATGATTACAAAGCAGTTGAAGGGGTACTAATGATTTTTGTTTGAAAAAGACTTATTGCTCTTCAGGGGCAAAATTATAATTTTAACAAAACTCTAATTTGAAAGTATCAAATGATAGAACAAAAGATTTATGATCATTGGTGAAAATTTTATTATTTTTGGACTTGTATTTTGAAAGATATGCATGTTTGAAAATCATGAGTCGACCCATGAGTCGACTCATGGCACATGAGATGACTGGCACGCTGAAATTCTTGGCTGGCACAGACTTGGCACACCCTGTGAGTCGACCCATGAGTCGACCCCCAAGGCATGAGTCGACCCATGAGTCGACCTCTACGGGTTTTAAGCCAGTTTTACAGAATCTTGCATCCCGTTCGATTCTCTGATGTTTTTCCACAGAGGTCGACCCATGAGTCGACCCCCAGGCATGAGTCGACCTAGGAGTCGACCTCTGTGACGGGATTTTTCCACAACGGCTAGTTTTTAATCCATTTTAAATACTTTTAATGCTCATTTAATGTGGTCTAACGGCTCTTTTTTAGCCTAGAATGTTTTCACTATTTCTTTAAGCTATAAAAGGGACAAAAAGGTGAGAATCAACAAGAAGAATCAAGAAGAGAGATTTTGAAAAAAGAATTTCAAGCAAACTTTTCAGCCCTAAGCAAGAGCTCACTCAAAGCATTCAAGAAGCCTTAATCCAAGCTCACCAACTCCTCAAGTGTACATTCAAGTCTCCAACCACCTTGAGGAAATCAAAAGAGTCTTCTTCTCTTTGAGTAAAGTGTATTTAAAGCATCATATGCTCATTAAAGGAGCTTTCTTTGTACTTACTTGTGCTATTCATTGTTATACTTTGTTTGAGTTATTGTTTTTGTTTTGAAAGGGTTCCAAAATAAGGGAAGGTTGATCCGAACCTAGAATCGGAGTGTATTGGGTTGGCTTGTATCCAGAAAATAAGTGATCTAGCTTGGGATAGCTAGAGTCGAAGTTTCTGACATTTGTATTCGGGTTGAATATAAGATTAGTGGATTAAAATTCCCAAGTAGGAGCTTGGGGAGTGGATGTAGGTGCAAGGTTGGCACCGAACCACTATAAATCTTTTTGTTTGTGGTGTGTCTAATTGCTCTTCTTTAACTCTTCATTATTCTCTTATATTCTTGCTTTTATCCATTAGTCTTGAATTAATTTTACTCTCCCTATTTATTTAGCTTTGTCAAATATTTTTTATAAGTCATAAGTTAAGCTTAAAATTTTTAGAAACCCAATTCACCCCCCCTCTTGGGTTGCATAGCTGGGCAACAAGTGGTATCAGAGTCCGGTGCTCTAGCCCTACTTTGATCTAAACAATCAAAGAGCCAAAGATCTATGGCACCTCAAGTCGGCACTTCTCTAGCCGAGGGGCAATCCACCAACCGACCTCCACTTTTCAATGGGTCTAATTACACCTATTGGAAAGCTCGGATGAAAATATTCATTCAAGCACTCGACTACGATATGTGGAGTATCATAGTGAACGGTCCTCACACACCCACTAAAATTATAGATGGTGAGGAATCAGCCAAACCCGAGAAAGAATGGGATGAGGTTGATAAGAAAATGACCTAATTAAATGCTAAAGCAATGAATGTTCTTTATTGTGCTCTTGATGCTAACGAATTTAATCGCATTTCTACTTGCTCATCTGCTAAAGAAATATGGGATAGGTTAGAAGTAACCCATGAAGGAACCAATCAAGTAAAGGAGTCTAAAATCAACATGCTTGTGCATAAATATGAATTGTTTAAAATGGAGCATGGTGAGTCCATAACTGAAATGTTTACTCACTTTACTGATATTATAAATGGTTTAAAGAGTCTTGGTAAGTCCTATACTAACAGTGAGCTTATAAGAAAAATTCTCAGGTCCTTACCAAGAACTTGGGAAGCCAAAGTGACCGCCATCCAAGAAGCCAAGGACTTGAACATTCTATCCTTGGAAGAGCTTCTTGGATCATTGATGACTCATGAGCTAAGCATGAAGCAACTTCAAGAGGAAGAAGTCAAAAGGAAAAGAACAATTGCCCTCAAATCTACAGCTCCACCAGATGAAGAAACTGATGACACTGAAGATGAAGAACAGGATGAAGAAATGGCACTCATTATCCGAAGATTCAAAAAATTTTTGAGAAAAAAGAAACAAGGGATGAGGAAGAGGCCATTCACAAAAGGGAAACAGAGCAAAGAAAAGGAGAAAGACCAACCCCTTATCTGCTACGAGTGCAAGAAGTCGGGACACTTCAAATTCGAATGCCCACAACTGAAGAAGGGTCTCAAGAAGTACAAGAAGAAGGCCATGATGGCCACTTGGAGTGCGAGTGATGACTCAAGCTTCGAAGAGGAAAACTCGACTGAACAAGCTAACCTGTGCCTTATGGCACACGAAAATGAGGTAATATCAGAAACTCCTAGTGACTTTACATTTAAAGAATTACATGAAACTTTTTATGATTTAGTTGATGAATTAAAGAAACTAGAGATGGAGAACAAAGATCTAAAATTAAAAAATCAATCTTTATTGAAAAAAATGAAAGCATTTCAATTGAAAAATCCACCCTGCTTCAAGAAAATCAAAGTTTAAAGAATGAAATTGCCAAGTTAAAATCATTAGTTGAAAAATTCACCTTGAGTTCAAATAAACTTAATATGATTCTTGAAAATCAAAAGGCCGTATATGATAAGGCTGGACTTGGCTTTAACCCCTTAAAGAAATAAAAATATCTAAAAAATATTTATGTAAACTCTTTAAGTAACAAGTTTTCTAATATTACTTGCTTCAAATGTGGTAGAGTAGGACATAAGTCATACACTTGCTTCTCTAACAAGTCTGCAAATTCAAATATAAAAAAAATATGGGTTCCAAAAGGAACCATTATGACTAACCAAAAAGGATCCAAGAAAGCTTGGGTACCTAAAATAAAAATTTGACTTTTGCTTGCAGGTGTGTCTAGCATCCCAAGGAGGAAAAAGGAAATGGTATCTTGACAGTGGATGCTCGAGATACATGACTGGTGATGAATCCCAATTCATCACTCTTGATGCTAAGAATGGAGGGATGGTCACCTTTGAAGACAATGGCAAAGAAAAGATCATCGGTATAGGTAACATTGGTATCACTCCCTCCAAATACATTGAAAATATTCTTTAGTAGATGGTTTAAAGCATAACTTACTAAACATTAGTCAATTTTGTGATAAAGGATACAAAGTTATTTTTGAATCATCTGTTTGCATTGTAACTAGTCTATTAATGATGGCATTAAATTTATTGGACACAGACATGGTAATGTTTATATGGTAGATTTAAATGATCTAGGCAAAATAAACATGCAATACCTAGTATCCTTGAATGCTAAAATTAATGAGACTAGTTGGCTTTGGCATCGCAGACTTGCACATATTAGCATGCATTCTCTTTCAAAATTAATTAAGAAAAATTAGTTCTTGGTTTTTCAAAATTGAATTTTGAAAAGGATAGAATTTATGATGCATGCCAACTAAGTAAACAAACAAGAGTTTTATTTAAATCCAAAAATATTGTTTCAACCTCTAGACCTTTAGAGCTTTTGCATATGGACTTATTTGGATCTACTAGAACCACTAGTCTAGGAGGAAAATGATATGGCTTTGTAATTATAGATGATTACTCTCGTTTTACTTGGGTTTTCTTTTTAGCACACAAAGATGAAACTTTTCATATTTTTACTAAATTTTATCGAAAAGTCACTAATGAGAAAGGATTTTTAATTCAAATATTCGAAGTGATCATGGAACTGAATTTGAAAATCAAGACTTTGAAAACTTTTGTGATGAAAAAGGAATTGGTCATAACTTCTCTGTTCCTAGGACACCCCAATAAAATGGGGTAGTAGAAAGAAAAAATAGAATCTTAGAAGAAATGGCCCGTACCATACTATGTGAAAGCAATCTTCCAAGATATTTTTGGGCGGAAGCAATTAACACAGCATTTACATTTTAAATCGTGCTTTGATTAGACAAATTTTAAAGAAAACCCTCTATGAGCTTTGGAAAGAAAGAAAACCTAATATTGCATATTTTCATATTTTTGGATGTCGATGTTTTGTATTAAATAATGGTAAAGAAAGACTTGAAAAATTTGATGCAAAATCAGATGAAGCAATCTTTCTTGGTTACTCCTCCACTAGTAAAGCTTTTAGAGTTTTTAACAAAAGAACTTTAGTAGTAGAGGAGTCGATACATGTTGTCTTTGATGAATCTAACGATCTTCCTTCAAGGAAGAATGAAGGTGTTGATGATGCAGATCCTCTTATAGATGGAATGAAGGAGATCATTCTGAAAGATTCAACAATTCAAGAGGATGAGGAACATGAAGACAAACAGGATGAGGGAGGTGAAGAACATCAAGAACAACCTCAAGGTACAAATGACCTACCCAAAGAATGGAGGTATGTTCACAATCACCCTAAGGAGTTAATTATTGATGATCCTATGCATGGGGTAAAAATTCATTCTTCACTAAAGATGTATTTAATCATTGTGCTTTTGTCTCTCATCTTGAACCAAAAACTATTGAAGAAGCTGAAAATGATTGTAATTGGATTAATGCAATGCAAGAGGAACTTAATCAATTTGAAAGAAATAATGTATGGACTTTAGTATCAAGATCTAAAAATTATTCAATAATTGGCACAAAATGGGTCTTTAGGAACAAATTAGATGAACATAAAATGTAATAAGAAATAAAGCAAGATTGGTTGCTAAAGGTTATAATCAAGAAGAAGGAATTGATTTTGATGAGACCTTTGCACCTGTTGCTAGATTAGAGGCCACTAGACTTCTACTTGCATATGCTTACTTTATGAAATTTAAATTATTTTAAATGGATGTCAAAAGTGTATTTTTGAATGGTTATATTGCTGAAGAAGTCTATGTAGAACAACCTCCAGATTTTGAAAATCATACTTTTCCTAATCATGTTTTTAAATTAAACAAAGCTCTATATGGTTTGAAACAAGCACCTAGGGCTTGGTATGATAGGCTAAGCAAATTTTTACTAAATAATAGTTTTTCAAGAGGTAATGTAGACACAACCCTCTTCATTAAAAGAAATCAAAATGATATGTTAATTATACAAATATATATTGATGACATTATTTTTGGGTCTACTAATGAATCTCTTTGTCAAGACTTTGCTAAGCTCATGCCGGGGGAGTTCGAGATGAGCATGATGGGAGAACTTATATTCTTCTTCGGACTCCAAATCAAACAAACAAAGGAAGGAATCTCCATCACCCAAAGCAAGTACACCAAGGAATTACTCAAGAGATTTGGAATGGAGAACTCCAAAGCAATTAGCACACCCATGAGCCCTCATGTAAGCTTGACAAGGATGAAGAAGATAAATGTGTAGACTTAAAATATTATAGAGGTATGATTGGCTCTCTATTATATTTAACTGCAAGTAGGCCTGATATCATATTTAGTGTTTGTCTGTGTGCTAGATTTCAATCTAATCCTAAAGAGTCTCACTTGAATGCTGTTAAAAGAATCCTTAGATATTTAAATGGTACTCAAACTCTAGGATTATGGTACTCTAAGGACTCATTAATTGACTTAATAGGATATTCAGATGCTGATTTTGCTGGATGTAGATTAGATAGAAAAAGCACTAGTGGAACTGCCAATTTCTTGGAGTTAACCTAATCTCCTGGTTTAGCAAGAAATAAAATTCGATAGCACTGTCTACGGCTGAGGCCGAATACATTGCAGTCGAAAGTTGTTGTGCTCAAATCTTATGGATTAAGCAACAACTCGAAGATTTTGGTATCAAACTTAATGAAACACCCATAAGATGTGATAACACTAGTGCCATAAATCTTACTAAAAATTCAATTCAACATTTAAGATCTAAACATATTGAAATAAGACATCATTTTATAAGAGAACATGTTCAAAAAAAGATATAATTCTTGACTATGTTTGCACTGAAAATCAATTAGCCGATATCTTTACAAAGGCCCTAAGTGAGGATAGATTCTGTGAAATTAGGAGAAATCTAGGAATTCTTGATCCATTTGCTTAAATATTTCTCTAATTCCAAAGAATCGATGTCAAAATATCTTTGAGCTCAATTTCTATCATCTCTCTTGGACCTAAATGCTCAAGATTATCCTCTCACAACTTTCATGAGCAAAAATTCTTCTCCCAAAATTCTAATTTTTTCAAATTTATTCATATTTTTCTGAAATTTTGTGAATCATGAGTCGACCCCCTAGGATCGACCCAATGGCATACTTGAAATTTTCGGCCAACATTCCACGGGTTCATTTCTTTTTAACTAAAAGCACGTTCATGAGCCGACCCCTCTTCTTCGTCTTCCTCCCTCCAAAACTCATCATCCTCATCTTCGTTCTCTCCAAATCCAAAGTTTTAGCCCAAGATCTTTCTCCCATCACCTCTCCACCTCAAATCGCCCCTTGGAAAGGGCTTTTCGCATTTTTCTCCCTTGATTGAAGCGGTTGGAGCGTGCCCTAGCTTCCACCATTCTTCTCCAAATCGAGATTTCTCTTCGCCAAAAATCCCTTTCCATCCTCTAATAACCCTCCTTCTCCTCACCCATTTGATCTTCCAAGTCTCCTTGCTTGCTCTTGTGGTGAGAATGGCTCCAAAAATGAAACTCCCTCAAAGAAGGAAATCAGTCCGTGAGCTGAAGAAGGCGTGCGCAGGAAAAGCAAGCTTCTCAGACCTCCTCTGCTCCCACTCCTACTTCAGCATCTGCACCAGGTTCCTCTCAGTCTCATCTCAGCCCTAGCAAAATTCCACTTCTGACAGAAAGGTAGAAACCGACAAAATATGGACTTCAGATTTTTTGAAAAAGAAGGTTTTTCCATTGGTTCAAAGATCAAAAACCAAGGTTGGGAATTTTACTGTTCTCTCAAAGAAGTTACATATTAGATTTGGTTAGAGAGTTTTATCTGAATCTGTGCTATGGCAATGGAACAGTAACTTCTATGTTAAGGGAATTGATATCTGCTTAGATCCTATTATTTTGGGAGAGATTCTACATTTGCCCTGTGAGGGATATTCAAACATGGAACTCCCAGTGAAGGAAGAAGGGATCAATTGATTTTAGGAGGAACCTACTCGGAAGTCTAAATAAATTAGAAGCCAAGATCTTGTCAATTGAAATGAGAATTCTACATCAATTAGTAACAAAGCTTTTCTTCTCGAGAAGTGGCAGACATGACCTCCTTTCTGGTCCGAGACATATGATATTGTTTCATGTGATCACCCAAACCCCCTTAAACCTCCTTGCTTAATGATTGAGGCCATGAGAGAAACACTGAATAGATCCAAGGCACATCTGCCTTTTGGTATGGCCCTCACCCTGGTATTCAGGAGGTTTGGAGTTAGTTTTGAGGGGGAGGCATCTGCTAGGCTTTCTCACCTGACACCATCAACCAACACACTCTGCACCGCATGGGATTCACTAGGATTGATGGTGGTTGGATCAAAGGTACAGAAGAAAGAGCTGAGGAGAGAGCTGGGGATAGAGTTGAGGACAGAGCTGAGGAAGAAGGTCCCTCATCACCTCTCCATGACTTCAGGGCAGCATCTCCAGACATCCATTTGTTTCAGATCCAGAGGCTGGCCCTTCAGAGTCCACCAGGAGGCACACACCAGTTCAGCAGCCAGACAGCAGAGCACCTCCCTCAGAGTTCAGATTGGCTGATGATCAGATTGAGCTGATTTCTCAGCATGTGGCTTCCTTGCTTTCTCGTCAGTGGAGCACTTCAGCTTTTGCACGGGATCCACATCATTAGATGCATCTGATCAGACCTTGATCCCCCATATCTTCACTGTATTTCAGATGATCTCAGATCAGTCTGTTCGGATTCAACAGCTCGAGGATTACATTTTGAGACTGACTGGGAGAGTACTTGACTTGCAGGGGCAAGTATTAGCTCTGGCCCATCCTCAGCCACAGGAGTGCACTATTGAGGTCACAGACCTAACTGCAGAGGCAGGCAGACTTAGAGGTGTATTGGAGGGTGGATTTGATTTCTTGAGGAGAGAGATCAGAGGCTCTAGTGAGCATGCTTCTACATAGTTCACTGCACTGCTTCAGTCTGTTTCGAGAGCTCTGAACCTTCTTGACACCATCAGGCTTCTCTTGCAGTCCAGTCTATGGCTTCTCAGCCTTCAGGATCATCTCGCCCATCTACTCGTGCCAGCACCTCCTCTCGTGGCAGAGGCAGACGGGGTAGAGGACGAGTCCTTGGTCGTGATCCATCATCTCCCCACCCCATCTCTGATACATCTGATTCTGATCCATCTAGTCATGAGCTCTACTAGATCCTTGTAGCTAGCCTTGTCTGTTGTTCTTTCTAGATCTATCTTTTGGGCCATGTAATGATATTAACTGGTTGACTTTTATATTATGGAATATGTATTGGAACAGCTATGGTACCAATCACTTTTTGATTATGTATCTACTCTTTGACTTTTAATGTATGTCCTTTAAATTGAGTTCCTTTCAATTATGAGCATGCTTAAAATACTATGAATTGCTAGTACTCAATGGTATATTTTATTTTATGATTGCTGTATTCAGGGGGAGTAAACATTAATGTCAGTAAAATTAATGATTAGCACAAGAAGTTTGAAGAAATAAAAAGAGAGAGAGAAAATGTATTCAAAAAAAGAGGGGGAGTTAACAATGTTTGATGATGTCAAAAAGGAGGAGAAATTAAAGAAAAATATCAAAAGCAAGATTAATAAAAGATTTAAAAATAAAATGAGTGGATTGGGAGAAATTAAAGAAAAGTATCAAACTTTACAATTACTTCTTAGACATGCTCTGATACACTTAAAATTTGACATGCTCTGATATACTTTAAAATTAATTCTTAGACATGCATTGATACACTTAATTTTTAAACATGCTCTGATACCAAAATTAAATAATCAAATAAAAATTAGCAAATTTTTAAGATGTTAAGAAAATTAAAAAACAAGCAAATGAGATATTTTCAAACACGCAATTTTCAAATCCTAAGGTAAATTCTGCTTTGCTCTGATAACAAAAAAAATTTTCTGCTCTGATACCAAAATCACATAATCAAATGAGCAAATTTTCAAATCATTAAGCAATAGGCAAATTATTTATGCAAATGGGCACATGTATCACATGCCAAAAGAATCAATCTTCTTTTCAAGCAAATGTACTTATAAGTTGGTAGTAAATTTTCTATTTATCTTCAAACTACCTATAATGCATTTCATTCCTTTGAAATTCATGATCATTGATTTATATAAATGCTTTTGTTCAAGTATTTTGTCATCATCAAAAAGGGGGAGATTGTTGCTCCTTAGATTGATTTTGATGATTACAAAGCAGTTGAAGGGGTACTAATGTTTCTCACTTGAAAAAGACTTATTGCTCTTCAGGGACAAAATTATAATTTTACCAAAATCCTGATTTGAAAGTATCAAATGATAGAACAAAAGATTTGTGATCCACTGGTAAAAATTTTATTGATTTTGGACTTGTATTTTGAAAGATATGCATGATTGAAAATCATGAGTCGACCCATGAGTCGACTCATGGCACATGAGATGACTGGCATGCTGAAATTCCTAGCTGGCACAGACTTGGCACACCCTGTGAGTCGACCCATGAGTCGACCCCCAAGGCATGAGTCGACCCATGAGTCGACCTCTGCGGGTTTTAAGCCAGTTTTACAGAACCTTGCATCCCGTTCGATTCTCTGATGTTTTTCCACAGAGGTCGACCCATGAGTTGACCCCCAGGCATGAGTCGACCCCTGTGACGGGATTTTTCTGCAACGGTTAGTTTTTAACCCATTTTAAGTACTTTTAATGCTCATTTAATATGGTCTAACGGCTTTTTTCAGCCTAGAATATTTTTCACTATTTCTTAAAGCTATAAAAGGGACAAAAAGGTGGAAATCAAAAAGAAAAAAAGAGAGAGGATTCAAGAAAAGAGATTTTAAAAAAAGGGATTTCAAGCAAAACTTTTCAGCCCTAAGCAAGAACTCACTCAAAGTATTCAAGAAGCCTTTAATCCAAGCTCACCAACTCCTCAAGTGCACATTCAAGTCTCCAACCACCTTGAGGAAATCCAAAAGGTCTTCTTCTCTTTGAGTAAAGTATATTTAAAGTCATATTCGCTCATTAAAGGAGCTTTCTTTGTACTTATTTGTGCTATTGATTGTTATACTCGGTTTGAGTGATTGTTTTTATTTTGGAAGGGTTCCAAAACAAGAGAAGGTTGATCCAAACCTAGAATCGGAGTGTATTGGGTTGGTTTGTATTCGAAAATAAGTGGTCTAGCTTGGGATAGCTAGAGTCGGAGTTTCCGACGTTTGTATTTGGGTTGAATACAAGATTAGTAGATTGAAATTCCCAAGTAGGAGCTTGGAGAGTGGATGTAGGTGCAAGGTTGGCACCGAACCACTATAAATCCTTTTGTTTGTGGTGTGTCTAATTACTCTTCTTTAACTCTTCATTATTCTCTTGCATTCTTGCTCTTAGCCATTAGTCTTGAATTAATTTTACTCTCCATATTTATTTAGCTTTGTCAAACATTTCTCATAAGTCATAAGTTAAGCTTAAAATTTTTAGAAACCCAATTCACCCCCCCTCTTGGGTTGCATAGCTGGGCAACAATGTATCACAGACACAATATACACAATGTGATAGAAGAATAATCTATTTATTGATTTATAGTCAAAATTATAAATTTGCCATTAGATTTGTAGAGGAATGTGTCAGCCAATCTGGCATCTAGGGCACATATCTAACAAACTCTCACTTGACCTAATGCCAATTGGCTACATATCTAAGTCCCATCTTCTCAAGGTGGACTTCGATCTTCTGCTGGCCTAATGGCTTTGTCAGTGGATTTGCCACATTATCTGTGGAGTCGACTCTCTTGACCTCGACATAACCTTTTTTGAGGTAATCACGGATCAGATGGAATCATCGCTCGATGTGCTTGGACTTCTGATGAGATCTTGGCTCCTTAGCTAGGGCTATAGCACCATTATTGTCACAGTAAAGAGGTATGGCATCTGATGACATCACTCCAAGCTTTGCGGCAAACTTTTTGTACCAGAATGCCTCCTTTGCAGCTTTCGATGCAGCAATGTACTCTGCCTCCATGGTGGAATCAGTAATCACCGTCTGCTTGGAACTCTTCCAGCTGACTGCACCACCATTGCAAATGAACAAACTCTCAGATATCGACTTTCGATCATCTATATCAGACATAAAGTCTGAGTCTGTATATCCCTAAATCTGGAGTTCTCCATTCCCAAAGACTAGAAACATATCCTTAGTCTTTCTCAAGTACTTAAGGATACATTTCACAGAAGTCCAGTGCTCTTCATCTGGATTTGACTGATATCTGCTTGTGACACTCACAGCATGGGTTATATCAGATCGTATACATAGCATGGCATGGCTCCCTATTACCGAAGCATAAGGGATCTTGCTCATGCATTCAATCTCCTCAGGTGTGCTAGGACACATCTTCTTGGAGAGATAAATGCCATGTCTAAAAGGCAATAAACCTCTTTTGGAGTTTTCCATGCTAAACCTCTTTAATACCTCCTCTATGTACATCTTCTGTGAAAGTCTGAGCATCCTATTTGGTCTATCTTTATAGACCTTAATACCTAGTATAAAGGATGCCTCTCCTAGATCTTTCATAGAGAACTCCTTAGACAACCATACTTTGACTGAGGTCAACATGGGAATGTCATTTCCAATTAGGAGGATGTCATCTACATGCAATACGAGGAAGACAACTGCACTCCCACTGATCTTTTTGAACACACATGGTTCTTTCTCGTTCTTGATGAAACCAAATATTTTGATCACATCATTGAAACGAGTATTCCAACTCCGAGATGCTTGCTTAAATCCATAAATGGACCTTTGCAGCTTGCAGATCCTATGATCATCATCACTGGATGTGAAATCAAGCAGCTGTTCCATATAGATATCTTTCTCAAGATATCCATTTAAGAATACCGTTTTTACGTCCATCTACCATATTTCATAATCGAAATAGGCTGCAACAGCAAGCAATGTGCGGATGAATTTTAGCGTGGCTACGGGCCTGAAGGTATCCTGATAGTCAATACCTTCGCGCTGACTATAACCTTTCGCTATGAGCCTAGCCTTGAATGTCCCCACATTCCCATCTGCACCTATGTTTTTCTTGAAGATCTATTTACACCCAATAGGTACAATACCTTCAGGTGGATCTACCAAGGTCCAGACTTGGTTTGAGTGCATCGAGTCAATTTCTGATCTCATTGCCTCTAACCATTTCTCAGAGTCAATATCTGATATCGCCTCATTATAGGTCTTGGGGTCATCACCATGAACTCCATTTTCTGTGAGGAATATTTTCTCTACTTCCTCTTGTATGGTACCTAAGTACCTTTCAGGAGGATGGAAAACCCTAGTCGATCTACGAGGTGGAAGAGGTTGTGTTAGGACTGGTTCTGATTGATTGGATTCCTCAGGTTCTTTAGCTCATTGCTTTTGGGAGACATTCTCCTTGAGCTTAATTATTTTTTCGATGCCCCCATCTTGAATAAATTTTTTTCAAGAAAAATAGCATTTCAACTCACAATCACATTGTGGTCTTTCAGAATATAGAAATAGTATCCTAATGACTCTTCAGGATATCATATGAATTGAGCTCTAAAAGATCTGAACTCTAACTTGTCCGCCTGTTGTCTCTTGACATGAGCCGGACAATCCCAAATTCTGAGATGATTCAGACTTGGCTTCTTATCAAACCATATCTCATACGGTGTGGTAGGAACGATTTTAGAGGAAACCCTATTCAATACATAAATTGCTGTCATGAGATAATATCCCCAAAGAAATTCGGAGAGGTCCGTGAAGCTCATCATGGAATGGACCATATCTAATAGGATCCAGTTTCTCCATTCTAAAACCCCATTAAGTTGAGGCATTCCAGGTGGAGTCCATTGAGAGACTATGCCATTATCTTTAAGATAGTCTAAAAACTCCTGACTAAGATATTCACCTCCTCGATCTGATCGAAGAACCTTAGTGGGCTTTCCTGTTTATTTTTCTAAATCATGTCTGAATTCTTTAAACTTTTCAAAAGCTTCAGACTTGTGTTTCATTAGAAACATATATCCGTACCTAAACATATCATCGATAAAGATAATGAAGTAGATGTAGTTGCCTCTAGCCGGTACATCAAATGGGCCGCACACATCCGTATGTACTAGGATAAGTAGGTCTGTGGCCCTTTCCCCATGTCCCACAAAAGGAAGCTTGGTCATTTTGCCTTGAAGGTATGATTCACAAACTGGATATGACTCGAAAGTCAACAAACTCAATAGTCCAAATTTTTCTAATTTGTTAACCCTATCTTCCGCTATATGACCTAGCCTTAGGTACCATAGATACCTATCATTTAGACTATCTCTAGGCCTTTTAATTCCTATGGCATTCATATTTTGCTCAATATTAAATACAGATACATCAATATGTAGCTGATAGAGATCGTTAATAAAAAAACCATCTGCAACTTTATTATTTTCATAAAAAAATATTATAATGGTCCTTATGAAAGCTAATCACATGGCCTTCTTGTGCTAAATATGAAACAGAAATCAAATTCCTGCTTGCTGCAGGCACATAATAACAATCTCTAAGAAATAAATCTAATCCTAACGGTAATCGCAGAGGGTAGGGTCCCATGGCCATAGCAGTAACTCTTGCTCCGTTCCCGATGCATAGGATCATCTCCCCATCCCTTAGCCTCCTGCTCTCCTCAAGACCCTGCATAGAAGTGCATAAATGAGCACTAGAACCAGAGTCAAGCATCCAACTGGATGCAGAAGAAACTGTAAGATTTGATTCTAAAATGAGCATACCTCCAGAAGAACCATCTTTTTTGTTCTTCAGGGTGGCCAGGTACTGAGGACAGTTCCGCTTCCAATGGCCATCTAATTGGCAGAGGAAATATTTTCCCTTATTAGCAGCCTTCTTCTTTGATTCTATCTTCTTCTTCTTGCCATCCACCTTCTGCTTCTTCGCAGACTTCTTTTTCTTTCCAAAAGACTTTCTCTTGGAAGAAGTCTACTCCACAGTAAGAACTGAGCCTTTTGAACCCTTCATGGAAAGCTCAGCCGTAACCAGCATGTTCATTAACTCAGCCAAGATACACTGCATCTTATGCATATGAAAGTTCATGATGAACTGACCATCTGCATCGGACAAGGATTGAAGGATCACATCAATCTAAAAATCTTTGTCTAAGATGATATCGAGCTTCTCAAGCTCCTCAAGATCTTTGATCATTGTCAAACAATGATCTTGGACTGACTGCCCATCATGCATCTTGGCCTTAAAAAGTCTTTGACAGACTTGATACTTGGCTGCGTGATTCTGTTCACCAAACAACTCTTGTAGATGAGCCAACATTTGACGGATAGTCAAAATATTCACATGTTGGTGCTGCAAGTCATCAGACATTGCACCCAATATGTAGTACCTTGCTTTGTTATCATCATTCGTCCACTTTTTCAGAGACGCTCTCTGTTCAGTAATCAGACGTGCTGGCATGGTAGGTGGGTTCTGATCCAAGACATGAGTCAATTTTTTGAAACCTAGAATAATTCTATAGTTTCTCAACCAGTCCTTGAAATTAGGTCCAGTCAATCTGTGGGTGTCTAGTATTTTGGTCAGGAGGTTTGAGGCAAACATGTTTCCTGTAGAGAGTCAAAAGTTTCTAGTTAGATTTTGTAATCAGACTTAACCAATTTATTTAGAGATTTTATTTTTAAACAAATTAGGCTCTCATTATTTTCTCAGATCCCTACACTCCCTTAGTAGAGATGTGAAAATCTTCGTGATCAGTGATTTCTAGTGGGTGGTGCGGTCTCACTGACTGGCTCATCACCTCACCTAATAGTTATTGATGATGGATCAATCAATGAGTGGACAACTCTTGTCCAATGATTCTCTAATCATGGTGCACCCAAAACTTGGTCTCTAATTCATGAAGCTCACTGTGCTCGAGATATTGCTCCAATCCTTAGTTAAGTCAAACCCACCATTTACATGAACTAGATTCTTGATTGGGTCCCCCACCGTATTTGAAATATTGAGCCCAACCCATCCTCTAATTCGTAGCATCCAATGCCTAATGGACATAGTTGCATTTTTTCGATGCAACTGAGCCACTGTAACCAGTCGAGAACAATCAACCCTGGGAAGGGCCCGCACATCCACAATGGTAGAAGACCTAGACTTAATATTTTCTTAGGAAGATTTGATTTAGGTCTCATTAAATTTGACTTGACATAGTCATAACAATTATGACTGTTGCCCAGCTATGCAACCCAAGAGGGGGGGTGAATTGGGTTTCTAAAAATTTTAAGCCCAACAGATAACTTATGAAGAACAAAACAATGGCTTTAAATCAATATTAGTTAACTAAAGCAGTATTGCAAGGATATAATAAAGAAATAAGATAAAGCGATAAAGCACACCACAAACACAAGGATTTATAGTGGTTCGGTGCTAACCTTGCACCTACGTCCACTCCCCAAGATCCCACTTGGGAATTTTAATCCACTATCCTTTGTATTCAACCCGAATACAAAACGTCGGAAACTCCGACACTAGCTATCCCAAGCTAGAATACAAGACGTCGGAAACTCCGACCCTAGCTATCCCAAGCTAGAACACTTGTTTCCCGGGTACAAGCAAACCCAAAACACTCCGATTTCAGGTTCGGATCAACCTTTCCTTGTTTTGGAAATCCTCCAAAAATAAGAGCAAAAACTCACAAAGAGTAAGAATATTTAGAGCACGGATGAATACAATAACAGCTCCTTAAATGAGCAAATATAACAATAAAAGCTTTACTCAAATGAAGAACCCCTTTTTCAGATTTTCTCAAGATGAATGAACGGTTGAACGCTTGAGAAGAGGTTGATTGTTGATTGAAGATCTCTTGAAAGCTTTGAACGATCTCTAGATCAAGGTTGAAACGATAGGCGTGAAGAATTCTCTCCTTGAAAGATCTTCCTTTTCTCTTTCACAATCTCTCTGGTATATTGTGGATCCTCTCTCTTCTTCTTGAATATTTCGTTGATCTCAGATTTAGGATCCTCTCTTCTCTTTTGATCTCACGTTTGATCTCCCGATTTCCACCCTTTTTCTTTGCACTTTGATCTGCTATTTAATCTGCAATTTTCTTTCACCATTTTAAGCATTTTATGGCATTAGTAGCAAGAGAAAACAATTTAGGCAGATAAAGAGCCGTTAGAGGATTTTTAGAAAGCATAAATGGCAATTAAAATGGGCAAAAAAATAGCCGTTGCTGACATTTCCCGTCGCAGGGGTCGACTCATGAGTCGACTCATGCATCAGGAGTTGACTCATGAGTCGACTTCTGTTGCAAAGACCAGAAACTTGGATTTCTGGATTTTTTGGCCCAAATCAGCAGAGGTCGACTCATGAGTCGACTCATGCCTTGTGGGTCGACTCATGAGTCGACTCACAGGTCGTGCCAAGCCAAAAATCCAGCATGCCATGGGAATTTTTTTCGTGCCATTCAGCTCATAGTGCCATGAGTTGACTCATGAGTCGACTCATGCACTTCAAACCTTCATAACTTCAAAAATATAAGTCCAAACACAATAAAATTTTCATCAATAGATTTCAAATCATTTGTTCTACCAAATGGTACTATCAAATCAGGATTTTAGTGAAATTATGATTTTGCCCTTGAAGAGCATAAGGACTTTTTCAATTGTTTGTATCCCTTCAATCTGCTTTGTAATCATCAAAATCAATCTAGGAGCAACAATCTCCCCCTTTTTGATGATGACAAAACATATGAACAAAAATATTTATGTTAATGCATTAATTTCAAAAGAATCCATTATGGGTGTATATGCTTGAAAAGAGTATGATTCTTTTGGCATGTAATATAAATGCAAAAATAGTTTGTCCATTTTCTTAAAGATTTGAAAAGGGTATTAGATCATTTTGAGTTCAAGATATTTCAGAGCAAGAGAAGATAAATAACTTTTTCTATGTATCAGAGCAAAAATAATTTTTACAATGATATCAGAAAAGATTTTATAATGAATCAGAGCAAGAAAATTTTTAATGTATCAGAGAAAATTTCAAACAGTATCCGAGCAAATGTTATAATGTTTTAGAGAAACCTTCACACTGTATCGGATCAAATGTTATCATGTATCAGATCAAGTTGAAAGAAATTGTAGGATGTATCAGAGTAAAACAAATTTCTTATTGATGTCTCAAGGTGAGTAAAATTTCAAAAGCAAGTTTGAATATCAGAGCATATATATAAAAAATACTTATTTGCATTGTACTCATGATTTTGCTTTTGATGGATTAAAGTTCTGTCTGATACCAAATTTCGATACCAAAATTTCTCAAAGTTTTGTTTAATCTTTCAATCCTTGTTTTTGTCTAATTTCTCCAATATTTGTTTAATTTCTTCAATATTTGTTTTAATTTAATTTCTCCCCCTTTTTCTCATAATTTAGGGTTTTGCTTTTTGTCTAATTTCAATTTTTGTTTAATTTTAATTTCTCCCCCTTTTTGACATCATCAAACATAGTTAACTCTTTCTTTTCCTTTTCTGAAAATATTCTTTAATTTCTTCCTCTTTAGAGTTTTTCACAGATGTTTGCTCCCCCTTAATATAGCAATTATCAATAGCAAACAACAATAAGGAGAAGATAATATTTCAACAGATGTAACGGAGATTGAAATATAACCAAAATATAATCATTACAAAGAGGTAGAAATATAGGTAAAAGATGATTCCATTAATATCATAATTGTTTCAAAAAATTCAACCAGCTAAATGTCAATACATGGCCCCAAGTTATAGATCCTAGAACAAGACACTAACTCCTAGAATCTAGTAAAAATCAAGATAAGTCAATGATCGGAGTCATCAGATATAGTATGAGAAGATGATGGATCAGAAGTGCGTCCTCTACCCCGTCTGCCTCTGCCACGAGTAGGAGAACGAGATGAACTTGGAGGCTGAGAACGCTGAGATACTAGGGCTGATACCATGAGTCTGATAGAATCAAGTACGTTCAGTGCTCTGGAAACAGATTGAAGTAGAGCAGTGAACTGGGTGGTAGCATGCTCACTCGATCCTCTGATCTCTTTCCTCAGTAGCTCATATCCACCTTCTAGTGCTCCTCTGAGCCTTCCAGCCTCTGCAGTGAGGTCTGTGACCTCAATGGTAGACTCCTGTGGCTGGGGATGGGCCAATGCAAGGACTTGCCCCTGCAAGTCAAGAACTCTGCCAGTAAGTCTCCAGACTGTATCCTCAAGCTGTTGTATCCTGACGGACTGATCTGAAATCATCTGAAATATAGTGGAGATGTGGGGAGTAATGGTCTGATCAGAAGAAGTAGCTCCAGGTGCAAAAGAAGTACTACTCCACTGGCTAGACAACAAAGAAGCCACACGCTGAGATATATGCTCGATCTGATCGTCAGCCAGTCTGAACTCTGAATGAGGTGCTCTGCTCTCTGGCTGATACACTGGTGTGGGCATCCTAGTAAACTCAGAAGGGCCAGCCTCAGTATCATGAATGAACTGGGTATCTGGTGAAGCTGCCCTGAAATCATGTACAGGAGAAGATGGACCTTCTTCTTCTACTCTGCCTTCAGTTCTGTCTTCAGCTCTTTCCTCAGCTCTCTCCTCAGCTCTTTCTTCAGAGCCCTTGATCCAACCACCAACAGTCTTTGTAATTCTCATTCGGTGCAGGCTGTGTTGGTTGAAAGTGTCCACATGTGAGAGCTTGGTAGGTGTCTCCCCCTCACAGCTAACTCCAAACCTCCTAAAAACTCTAGTAAGGGCCATACCATAAGGCAAGTGTGCCTTGGATCTGTTCAAAGTTTCTCTCATGGCCTCTATCATAAGTGTAGGGAGGTTTAGGGGGGTCTGAGTGATGATATGAAACATGACACATACATCTCTGCCAGATAGTAAGTCATGTCTACCACTCCTAGGAAAGAATAGTTTTGTCACAATCTGATGCAGGACCCTCATCTCAATGGACAGTAGCTTTGCTTCCAATCTGTTTAAACTTCCTGAAAAATCTTCTCCTAAGATAATTCTGATCCCTTCTTCTTTAATTGGGAGTTCCATATATGAGTATCCTTCACTAGGCAACTGAAGTATCTCTCCCAATATCCTAGAATCCAAACAGATGTCAATCTCCTTTACAGTTGAAGTCACAGACCCGTTTCCATAATTTAGGTTCTGGTAGAACTCTCTGACTAGATCAACATAGGTGACTTCCTTAAGAGAGCAATAAAGTTCCCATCCTTGATTTTTGATCTTGGTAGCAAAAGTAAAGCCTTCTTTCTCAAAGAACCGAAAATCTATATTTTTCCCGGTTTCTACTTTTCTATCAGAAAGAAGATTTACACTGGGGCTTATGGAGGGTTGAGAGGGACCTTGAGCAGGTACTGAAACTGGATTGGGAACAGTGGAAGACTGAGCATGCCTTTTCTTTCGGACAATTTCCTCAGGCTCTCGGATTGATTTCCTTCTTTAGGGAAGTTTCATCTTTGGAGCCATATCCAATAAGGTAGCAGACAAGAAGACTTGAATTCAGTGGAGGAGGGATCACAAAAGAGTAAAGAAGAATTTTGGTGGAGAAAAGAAGTGGATTTTGAATGAACGGTGAAGTTCTAGGGCACGTTCCACCCGCGCCTAATACTGCGAGAAAGCACAGAAAAATCCTTTTCAAGGAGGCGATTTTTGGTGGAGAGGAGGAGGGAGAATTGCCTCAGAATTGATCCTTGGATTTGGAGCAAAAAGAGTTGGAGAGGACGGCTTTCGGAAGGAAGACGACGAGAAGATGAGTCGTCTCATAAACAAGGTTTCCCGTTTTAAAAACAATGAACCCGATGGAAGTTGGTGGGATTTACAAGTTTGCCATTGAGTCGACTCATGGGGGTCGACTCATGAAGTTCAGAAAATCAGGAAAAATGCAAATAAATTCCAGAAAAATTCAAAATTTTGGAAGAAAGAATTTTGCTCAATGATAAGTTTTTAGAGTGATAAAACTGAGCTTTTGGAACCAGGATAGATGTTGAAAATTGAGCTCTAAGAGTTTTTGACATCTATTCTTTGGAAATTGAGAAATTTCAGATAAATGGATCTAGAATTCCTAGATTTCTCCTAATTTCACAGAATCTTTCCTCACTAAGGGCCTTTGTAAAGATATCAGCTAATTGATTTTCAGTGCAAACATATTCAAGAATTATATTTTTGTTTTGAACATGTTCTCTTATAAAATGATGTCTTATTTCAATATGTTTAGATCTTGAGTGTTGTATTGGATTTTTAGATAGATTTATAGCACTTGTATTAGCACATCTTATTGGTGTTTCATTAAGTTTGATTCCAAAATCTTCGAGTTGTTGCTTAATCCACAAGATTTGAGCACAGCAACTTCCGACTGCAATGTATTCGGCCTCAGCCGTAGACAGTGCCACCGAATTTTGTTTCTTGCTAAACCATGAGATTAGGTTAACTCCAAGAAATTGGCAAGTTCCACTTGTGCTTTTTCTATCTAATTTACATCCAGCAAAATCAGCATCAGAATATCCTAACAAATTAATTTGTGAGTCCTTAGAGTACCATAACCCTATAGTTTGTGTACCATTTAAGTATCTAAGGATTCTTTTAACAGCATTCAAATGAGATTCCTTAGGATTAGATTGATATCTTGCACATAAGCAAACACTAAACATGATATCAGGCCTACTTGCAGTTAAATATAATAATGAGCCAATCATACCTCTATAGTATTTTAAGTCTACGCTTTTACCTTCATCATCCTTGTCAAGCTTACATGAGGGACTCATTGGTGTGCCAATTGGTTTGCAGTTCTTCATTCCAAATCTTTTGAGTAGTTCCTTGGTGTACTTGCTTTGGGTGATGGAGATTCCCTCTTTTGATTGTTTGATTTGGAGTCCGAGGAAGAAGGTGAGTTCTCCCATCATGCTCATCTCGAACTCTCCCTGCATAAGCTTAGCAAAGTCTTGACAAAGGGATTCATTAGTAGACCCAAAAATTATGTCATCAACATAAATTTGTATAATTAGCATATCATTTTGGTTTCTTTTAATAAATAGAGTTGTATCCACATTGCCTCTTGAGAAACCATTATTTAGTAGAAATTTGCTTAGCCTTTCATACCATGCTCTAGGTGCTTGTTTTAGTCCATATAAAGCTTTATTTAATCTAAAGACATGATTGGGAAAAGCATGATTTTCAAATCCAGGGGGTTGTTCTACATATACTTCTTCAGAAATATATCCATTTAAAAATGCACTTTTAACATCCATTTGAAATAGTTTGAATTTCATAAAGCAAGCATAAGCAAGTAGAAGTCTAATGGCTTCTAATCTAGCAACAGGTGCAAAGGTTTCATCAAAATCAATTCCTTCTTCTTGATTATATCCCTTAGCAACCAGTCTTGCTTTATTTCAATTACATTTCCATGCTCATCTAATTTGTTTCTAAAGACCCATTTTGTGCCAATTATTGAATAATCTTTAGGTCTTTTCACTAAGGTCCAAACATTATTTCTTTCAAATTGACTGAGTTCTTCTTGCATAGCATTAATCCAGTTATGATCATTTTCAGCTTCTTCAAAAGTTTTAGGTTCAAGTTGAGATACAAAAGCACAATGATTAAGTACATCTCTAAGTGAAGAACGTGTTTTTACCCCATGCATAGGATCACCGATAATTAATTCCTTAGGGTGGTTGTGAACATACCTCCATTCCTTGGGTAAGTCATTTGTACCTTGAGGTTGTTCTTGAATTTCTTCACCTTTCTCATTTTGTTCATCTTCTTGATCCTTGTCTTCTGGAGTTGCTGAATCTTTTAGAGTGATCTCCTTCATACCTTCTATTAGTGGATCTGCATCATCAACACCCTTATTCTTCCTTGAAGGAAGATCGTTAGATTCATCAAAGACAACATGTATGGACTCCTCAACTACTAAGGTTCTTTTGTTGAACACTCTAAATGCTTTACTAGTGGAGGAGTAACCTAGAAGGATTGCTTCATCTGATTTTGCATCAAATTTACCAAGTTTTTCTTTGCCATTATTTAATACAAAACATCGGCAACCAAAAACATGAAAATAGGCAATATTTGGTTTTCTTCCTTTCCAAAGTTCATAGGGGGTTTTCTTTAAAAATTGTCTTATTAAAGCACGATTTAAAATGTAACATGCTGTGTTAATAGCTTCCGCCCAAAAATATTTTGGAAGGTTGCTTTCACAGAGCATGGTATGGGCCATTTCTTCTAAGGTTCTATTTTTTCTTTCAACTACCCCATTTTGTTGGGGTGTCCTAGGAGCAGAGAAGTTGTGGCCAATTCCATTTTCATCATAAAAATTTTCAAAGTCATGATTTTCAAATTCTGTTCCATGATCACTTCTAATATTTTGAATTGAAAACCCTTTTTCATTAGTGACTTTTCGATGAAATTTCGTGAAAATTTGAAAAGTTTCATTTTTGTGAGCTAAAAAGAAAATCCAAGTAAAACGAGAGTAATCATCAATTAATACAAATCCATATCGTTTTCCTCCTAGACTAGTGGTTTTAGTTGGTCCAAATAAATCCATATGTAAGAGCTCTAAAGGTCTAGAAGTTGAAATAGTGTTTTTGGATTTGAATGATACTTCTAGTTTGTTTACCTAATTGGCATGCATCACAAATTCTATCCTTTTCAAAATTCAATTTTGGCAAACCGAGAACTAAATCCTTTTTGATTAATTTTGAAAGAGAATGCATGCTAATATGTGCAAGTCTACGATGCCACAGCCAACTAGTCTCATTTATTTTAGCATTTAAGGAAACTAGGCATTGCATGTCTAATTTAGTTAAATCATTCAAGTCTACCATATAAACATTGCCATGCCTATGTCCTATAAATTTAATGCCATCGTTAATAGGACTCGTCACAATGCATACAGATGATTCAAAACTTACTTTATACCCTTTATCACAGAATTGACTAATGCTAAGTAAGTTATGCTTTAAACCTTTAACAAGTAAAACATTCTCAATGTATTTGGAGGGAGTGATACCAATGTTACCTATCCCGATGATCTTTCCTTTGCCATTATCTCCAAAGGTGACCATCCCTCCATCCTTAGCATCAAGCGTGATGAATTGTGATTCATCACCAGTCATGTGTCTCGAGCATCCGCTGTCAAGATACCATTTCCTGTTTCCTTCTTGGGATGCTAGACACACCTGCAAGCACAGATCAAGTTTCTGTCTTAGGTACCCAAGCTTTCTTGGGTCCTTTCAGGTTAGTCAGAATGGTTCCTTTTGGAACCCATATTTTCTTTGTGTTTGCATATTTGTTAATAAGACATGTGTATGATTTATGTCCTATTCTTCCACATTTAAAACAAGTAATATTTGTAGGCTTTTTGCTTGAATAATTTGCATAAATATCCTTCAAAAATTTTTATTTCTTCAGGGGTTTATAACCAAGTCCAGCCTTATCATATATAGCTTTCTGATTATCAAGGATCATATTTAGCTTGTTTGAACTTAAGGTGAACTTATCTACTATAGATTTCAGCCTGTTAATTTCATCCTTAAAGTTTTGATTTTCTTGAATCAATGTGAATTTTTCAATTGAAAGAATTTCAGCTTGTTTCACTAAGGACTGATTTTTCAATTTCAGCTCTTTGTTTTTCTTCCCTAGTTTCTTTAATTCATCAATTGAATCATAGAAAGCTTCATGCAATTCTTCAAAAGTAAATTCACTAGTGGATTCAGAAGTTACCTCATTCTCATGTGCCATCAGGCACAGATTGGCTTGTTCGGTTGAGGTTTCCTCGTCGGAGCTTGAGTCATCACTCGCACTCCAGGTCACCATCATTGCCTTCTTTTTGAATTTCTTTGGACCTTTCTTCAATTGAGGACATTCGGATCTGAAATATCCTGGCTTCTTGCACTCGTAGCATATAGGGGTTTGATCTTTCTCCTTTTCTATGCTTTGATCCCCTTTTGTAAATTTCTTTCTCATCCCCTGTTTCCTTTTTCTTAGAAACTTCTTGAATTTCCGGGTGATGAGAGCCATCTCCTCATCCTGATCTTCATCTTCAGAGTCATCTGTTTCATAATCAGGTGAAGTTATGGATTTGAGGGCAATGGTTCTTTTCTTTTTGATTTCATCCTCTTGATGTTGCATCATGCTAAGTTCATGAGTCATCAAGGATCCAAGAAGCTCTTCTAGAGGTAGAGTGTTCAAGTCCTTTGCTTCTTGGATGGCAGTCACCTTGGCTTCCCAAGTTCTTGGCAGTGACCTGAGAATCTTCCTTACAAGTTCACTGTTAGTATAAGATTTGCCAAGACTCTTTAAACCATTGATTATATCAGTAAAACGAGTAAACATAGCAGTTATGGACTTATCATGCTCTATTTTGAACAATTCATATTTATGTACAAGCATGTTTATTTTAGACTCTTTTACTTGATTTGTTCCCTCATGGGTGACTTCTAACCTATTCCATATTTCTTTAGCAGATGCACAAGTAGAAATGCGATTAAATTCACTAGCATCTAGTGCACAATAAAGAACATTCATAGCTTTGGCATTTAATTGTGCCAATTTCTTGTCAACCTCATCCCATTCTTTCTCGGGTTTGGTTGACTCCTCACCATCTATAATCTTGGTGGGTGTGTGAGGACCATTCACTATGATACTCCACATATCATAGTCGAGTGCTTGTATGAAAATCTTCATCCGAGCTTTCCAATAGGTGTAATTAGACCCATTGAAAAGTGGAGGTCGGTTTGTTGATTGCCCCTCAGCTAGAGAAGTTCCAACATGGGTTGCCATAGATCTTTGGCTCTTTGATTGTTAGATCAAAGAAGGGCTAGAGCACTGGCTCTGATACCACTTGTTGCCCAGCTATGCAACCCAAGAGGGGGGTGAATTGGGTTTCTAAAAATTTTAAGCCCAACAGATAACTTATGAAGAACAAAACAATGGCTTTAAATCAATATTAGTTAACTAAAGCAGTATTGCAAGGATATAATAAAGAAATAAGATAAAGCGATAAAACACACCACAAACACAAGGATTTATAGTGGTTCGGTGCTAACCTTGCACCTACGTCCACTCCCCAAGATCCCACTTGGGAATTTTAATCCACTATCCTTTGTATTCAACCCGAATACAAAATGTCGGAAACTCCGACACTAGCTATCCCAAGCTAGAATACAAGACGTCGGAAACTCCGACCCTAGCTATCCCAAGCTAGAACACTTGTTTCCCGGGTACAAGCAAACCCAAAACACTCCGATTTCAGGTTCGGATCAACCTTTCCTTGTTTTGGAAATCCTCCAAAAATAAGAGCAAAAACTCACAAAGAGTAAGAATATTTAGAGCACGGATGAATACAATAACAGCTCCTTAAATGAGCAAATATAACAATAAAAGCTTTACTCAAATGAAGAACCCCTTTTTCAGATTTTCTCAAGATGAATGGACGGTTGAACGCTTGAGAAGAGGTTGATTGTTGATTGAAGATCTCTTGAAAGCTTTGAACGATCTCTAGATCAAGGTTGAAACGATAGGCGTGAAGAATTCTCTCCTTGAAAGATCTTCCTTTTCTCTTTCACAATCTCTCTGGTATATTGTGGATCCTCTCTCTTCTTCTTGAATATTTCGTTGATCTCAGATTTAGGATCCTCTCTTCTCTTTTGATCTCACGTTTGATCTCCCGATTTCCACCCTTTTTCTTTGCACTTTGATCTGCTATTTAATCTGCAATTTTCTTTCACCATTTTAAGCATTTTATGGCATTAGTAGCAAGAGAAAACAATTTAGGCAGATAAAGAGCCGTTAGAGGATTTTTAGGAAGCATAAATGACAATTAAAACGGGTAAAAAAATAGCCGTTGCTGACATTTCCCGTCGCAGGGGTCGACTCATGAGTCGACTCATGCATCAGGAGTCGACTCATGAGTCGACTTCTGTTGCAAAGACCAGAAACTTGGATTTCTGGATTTTTTGGCCCAAATCAGCAGAGGTCGACTCATGAGTCGACTCATGCCTTGTGGGTCGACTCATGAGTCGACTCACAGGTCGTGCCAAGCCAAAAATCCAGCGTGCCATGGGAATTTTTTTCGTGCCATTCAGCTCATAGTGCCATGAGTTGACTCATGAGTCGACTCATGCACTTCAAACCTTCATAACTTCAAAAATATAAGTCCAAACACAATAAAATTTTCACCAATAGATTTCAAATCATTTGTTCTACCAAATGGTACTATCAAATCAGGATTTTAGTGAAATTACGATTTTGCCCTTGAAGAGCATAAGGACTTTTTCAATTGTTTGTATCCCTTCAATCTGCTTTGTAATCATCAAAATCAATCTAGGAGCAACAATGACTAACCTAGTGGCATGGGTTAGCTCGAATTGTTAGCCACCTCTAATCAGAACTGAGTCGACACATATGGCCAGGTAAGTGAGACCGGTGGGAGGGATATGCCATTAACTCGATAAGAACGCATTCGAGTCGAGTAGCTCCCAATTAAAAACCAGTCGGTCGCATCTATCCAACTTACCTTAGACACCAAATTATCGAACCAGAACTAATTGGGTTAGCCTACAATCCAGGCTCTAACCACTAAGCCAAATTAGGTCTTAACTTGATCGGGTCACATCTAAATGTGATTCGACCTTGACCTAGACTTAATACCATTAGGCTGGTTAATTATTAGCTTTCATGATCCCACCTAACTAACTCTTGATTCGATTTGATCAATCGTTAGACCTAATTGAGCTACCCAAGCCCGAACCGAATTTTATGAAAATATCTTAGATCTAAAATTTTCAATTTTAGACCTAACTTATTTTCATAAGCTTAATTCATTAATTAAGTTTGGGTTCATAAACAAAACATGTAAATAAATCCTAGGGTTTCAGGATCTAGGGTTTTGCAAAAAAGTAAGTTTTGATTTCTGATTAAGGATGAACGCGTGGCACCCCTACATGTCATATGAACACCCCATTGAATGAGAAGAGAGGGTCTTAAAATCTTACTTTTTTCTTATGATCGGACAGCCATGAGGAACACCTTAATCAGAAATATAAATTTAACTATAAAACTAGTTAGATCTAAATTAACATATCACATATACAATTTAAGATCTAACTAATACATGCTTTGCATACATCTCATGTATCAAAAATCAATCTAATTAACATGCTTTCAGATCTGATACATCACATGTAATATCTGAAAAATAAGATTTAAATTAAACTATTTAAAATTAAATCTATTCTAGACAAGTTACTAGAATAATTCTACAACTTGTCTAGGCATGCAGCAAATCAATTTTATGGAATAACTAAAATTTTACTTTTTATTTTTTTTATCTGATTATAATACTTCTAACATCAAAAAAATAAAGATTAAATTTAATTTAATTCATATTTTAATCTCATTAAAATATAAGACTTAAGACTATTCATGGATTCAACTAATCCTAGTCTAGTCATGCATCTTATGCATGTTAGATCTTCTTAGATTTAATTTTTAAATATTTTAATTTTAGATCCTATCACATCTGATATGATATCTGAAATCTTTAATATCAGATAAATAAAAATTAAAATCAGATCTAAATTAGATCTAAAATAGAGCCAACAACCTGGCTCTGATACCACTTGAAGGAGGAAAACCACTTTTCCTTGTATGATCTTCCAGATTTCACCAAATCTGGGGTGGAATAAATTTAAAAAAATTTATCCTATACTATTTTAGATCTAATATCTATTAGATTTAATCTTATTATCTAATATTTAAAATCTAAAATTAAATCTAAAACTATGATGAAAGAAGAAGTACCTCAAGGGTAATCTGATTACCCTGCAGATGATCTCAGCACAGCCCGAGGTTCTGATGTAGCCATGCAAGCGTCTAGCCTCTACCGGTATCCACTCAGGTAGGACTTGGAACATCTTCTCCTTGTAAATCTATGCTCTAAAAATTAGATCTAAATCTGATTAGAAAGATCTTCAAAAGTCTTCCTGAAGTTGGAGTAGCAGCCTATCGAAGAAGTCCTGCAGCCTTCTGTTCCAGGCGTCACCATGCCTTGGATCTTTGCCAGATGGACGTCCAACTCTTTGGACGTGAAGAGGGGAGGAAGGAGAGTAGGGAGGATGCAGAGAAGAGGGGTGGGGCAGCAGCTATTGGGTATTGTCAAAAAGCAACTTCTACCTCGAAACCTATATAGACCCTGTATGCTGCGCAGTGCCCCATCATTCAACCAATCAAAAAATTCTAATAAATTCCAAAAAAATTTTGATTGGTGGAGTGATGTCATCTGATCACATCAGATAAGAACTCCATCCTCTCTCTTAAGTTGGCACCAACATTGGATAAGCTCAAGCAAGGTGGCGCCAAAGAGTCCATGTTTATCAGGACTCTTTGGTTCTTATCCATTTGGGGCACCCACTTTAATCCAATTGGGCTCACGCCATAATCTAATTATGGCATCCAATTCAATTAGATTTTGGTATGTGGACACTCCACAAAAATTCTCTAATGAGCTCTCTTCAGTTTAAGACCCATATGTCAACATTTGACAGATGTCCTAAAATGAAATTGGCAGGTGACAGGAATTAGTAGGTGCTTGTCTTAAATTTATCTCATGAATTATGACAAGCCTTTTCTGAACTGGACAAGCTTCATTTAGACTGAGAGAAACCTTCCAAAGGATCTTTGGGTGAGTCAAATCATATTTGACTCAGTAGAGATAGAAAAGATTACACGAGGAGAAAGTTAGGCTCAATCGAGTGCTAGCATGATTTTTTTGAACCTAATTGGATCTAATCAAAATCAATTGAGTTAGCCCAATTGATGACATCCAGACCCTAACTCTTATTTGTGTGATCCAGTTAGGTTCAATTCCATATGGTAATGAGACATGTCATGATCTTATCATCGACATCATCGAAACTCTTTTCGATGGACCAGAACTCTTCTGATTCAGACAATTAGAATGATCGATCATTACTATCATTCTAATTACTCTCAAAATCCATCAGTGACACCTAGCAGTATATGGTGGCAACCCATCAGAACTGAAGATGAACCTCTTGGTGCAGCTACCTATGTGATTGAGTTCCTCTATCACGAGTCCCGACTGAATTAGGGTTAAGTTGAACTCATCAAACCCAACATCAGTCATATGAATCAATCGATCGATCCGAGTTCGATGTGAAATCTTAATGAAAAACTCTTTTTCATTATTTCACTCTGCCATGGCCATGGGCTTAAGGACTCGATCTTTCAATTATCATAGGACTACTCCTCTCATCTACCGAGGTTAATAGATCCAATCTTGGTGCGATCTAGTTCCTACAATGGATATGCTACAGCCAACATACACCTCAAAGTTTCGAATGGCTAGGAGATCGAGTTATGGTGTAATCAAACTATAACATACTCAAGGTGAACTGTCGATGCACCTCAGATCAAAGAACTAGACACACAACTGCAGCATCGAGCTAGTCATCGATGAGAAGGTAGACTTCCTTATGACTGCTCGAAGTGGTCACGCTCAGTACTCGTTTTCAATGAATACCTGTACTCTCACTCCGGTGTCTCCACACCATAGACTCAAGACACATCTACCCTAAGAAAGCAATCGTACACCAACCTTTCGAATCGATCACCATCCTCGTGATGATCCTATGGTCAGGAGCTGTTTATGAGTTAGTTATGTAAATTCATGCCTTAAATTTTTGACTCTTGAAAATATGAATTGACATTCTTACTAACTCAAAGGATGTATCACAAACACAATGTAATAGAAAAATAACCCATTTATTGATTTATAGTCAAAATTATAAATTTGTCCTTAGATTTGTACAGGAATGTGTCAGCCAATCTGGCATCTAGGACACACATCTAATACTATCTTCCCATCGACTCTACACTAGAATCCACAGCTCAACTGGAAGAAGAAAAAATCATAAGGATAATATTGAGTAATTTCAACATACCTATTCTAGGTGTGTCTTTGTTTCTTTGGGCTATCCCGATATTTATCTCTGAACTCTTTCAAGATTTTTTTGTTATCAACACTTTGATCAATTTAGATAAGATGCCATGATGATCTTTTATATAGTAGTTTATCATAAATTATCCATATAAACTAATCAGGATCACAGGATCAAATCCATAAATAGTTCCTTGTGCATGACCATATCGAGCCTTTCAAGCTTCTTAATTTTCTTGATCATTATCAAATAACGATCATAGACTGACTGTCCATCACACATCATATGTGCTATGTGATTCTGATTACTTTACAATATTTGTAGATGAATCAACATATCGTAGGCAGTAAACATGTGCTCATGCATAGCATCTATCTTAATTGTCATTGTCCATCCACTCATCAAGTATAGCTCGTTGACTATGAGTTGGATGGATTGTTAACATCAGAATAATCTGGTAGAGAATATAGCTTAATTTTTTAGTATTAAGAATAACTCGTAGGTTTGTGAGCCAGTCTATATAATCGATTTCGATTAATCGATTGATATCTAAGATTCAAGTTAGAGGGTTGGAAGCTGACACAATGAACAGTAGAGAGCAAAGATTTTAATTGGATATTTATACTTATTTTATAATTTACTCTAAAATTTTTAGATACAAAAAGAGACTCCCACTATTTTATCAGATCTCCCACACTCTTCAGATGGAGAAACGAAAATCCTAACATGATAATTGAGTTTCTAATGGGTGCTACGATCCCACCGATGTCGTGCACCTCACCTAACAGTTATTAATAACACGAATGAACACCGACGCGTGGATAACTCTTTACCCAGATACTTCTCTAAGCATATTGCAGCCACTTGGTCTCTAAGTCATGTGGGCTCACCAAACAGTTATTACTCGCACTCCTTAGTTAAGCCAGACTCACTGTTCACAAGCAGGTGCAAAGCTGTCATTGGATCCCTCATCCAACAGTTATTGGGCCCAACCCCATCTTTACCCCATAGTAACTCTTTGCTAATAGAGTGGTTATGTGTTTTCGATGCAACTAAACCATAGTGACCAGCCGAGAACAATCAACACGGGTAGCACGCCCACACATCTACAATAGTGGAAGATCTTAGACTTAATATTATGGAGAGATTTAGGTTTAGATCTCAACTAATCAGTCATCACATGACTGATGTAATTAGCATGGGCTAAATCAAACCACTAAGCAACCATATTTGAGACTCAATCTACCAAATTGGCCAGGTAAGTGGAGATTGATGGGGGTCCCCCCGTTACTTTTCTTAGACACCAATAAATTAGTCAGGTAAGCGAATAGAACCAATTAAATAACTACTTTTCAATTACTTATCTTAGACATCAATCGGTCAATTGATCCGAATAGGTTAGCTTAGGTGAATCAGACTCGAGCCATAGAGCCAAATTAGATCCTTAAGTTAATTGATTCTACATATGAGTGTCCATCGATTTGATCAATAATAATTATATGATCTTAGGCTCCACTGATGTTATCCTAATCAACACTTGACTCAGTTTGATCAACTGCTAAATTGATTCAAACCCAATATGATCAAATCAGAAACCCTTTAAGGTAATCAGATTACAGAACCTAACTTGATCTACCCATGACCAATCCCTCATGCACAAACACTAATTTTAGATCTTAAATCAAAATTTTTAAATCTAAATTATTTGCATGAAGAGTAAATTTTGATCTCGAAATAATTTTAGATCATGTATACAACTATGTATCATATACATAAACAAGTTCAGGTCATAGAAACAAATTTCAGTCCTAAACATACTTTTATATATCATACATATGAATCATAACAGATCTTGAAACTCTTTTTAGATCTAAATAATAAAATATATATTACATATATGTTGAAAAAATTAGATCTAAAAATTCAATCTAATTGAAAATTTTAACATCATTCTAGGACAATCATTCAGCATAACAGATTATGCTAGGATAACCTTATGTCAGAACGATATCAAAATCTTTTAGATCTGAAATTTTTCTCTATAGATTTTAAATTTAATTCTAAATCTCATATATATGATGTGGCTCTAATACCACTGTAGGAGTTTTATGATTTCATGCACGTATGATTTTACAAAATAAGTACGTAATAAAATTTTAAAATTTTTAGATTAAATCTAATTTAATCTAAGCATGAATAAGATCAAATCCTCAAACCATAAATAGGATCATGATATGTGATATAAGATTCAGATACAAAAATTAAATTAAAAAAAATAAATATAAAATATACCTGGTTATGGATCAATCTTCAACGCGAACTGATGATCATGGATGTCTTTCGAAGGTCTCTTGTAGCTGCACAAACGTCTGATCTCTATGAGTATCCATATGAGACTCTGATCTGATCAGAAGCTTTTGATCTCATCGGAGTGCTAGCTCCTTTATAGAGATCACATTTTGATGGTTAAAAATCTTCTTTTCTCTCAAGATACTTTTAAAGAACAAGAAGACGTAGGAGGATCTTGATCTCTATGCTAGAGATCATGAGAAGAATCTTTTCTTCTCTTTTCTTACTAAAATCCATGCACCAAATCTCTATAATAAAGATGTAAGAATTTTGTCTAACTTTTAGACAAAGAAGAGAGGAGACATCCATGTCCAAACATAGACAAGAGGGAGAGAAGATGATGTCCTAACAACCAACTCTTAGTTGTTGCAAGAAAGAAGAGATCAAGCAACATACCTCACACCTTGGACCATGCATGCTGCCCCTTCTCTCTTGAATTTTTCTCCATGCATGTCCTCCCCTTTTGGATGTCCCAACATGATCTAAATCCCCCCATTAACCATCCCATATTATGGTGAATTTATAGGCCTTGGATGAGAACTATTTTGATTAGAAGATAGAGTCCAAACATCCATGGACTCTTGCATTTTGGACGCCACCCACCTTAAGGAATTCATGCCCAGGTTTACATGGGAATAAGGGTGATATCTTTCTCTCTTACATGCTAAAAAGGAGGAAAAAAGTGGCATCCAATCTGGTTGGATGAGGCATCCAAAATAGGTTGAGGCATGGGACATATTTGGTGCATGGAATCAAGGTGTTTAAATCTCATAGGACTCTTCATTTAAATGGCTGTTTTAAATCCAATTATACACCAATAAGTCCTAATCATATTAGGATTAGATTAGACCCAAATAAATAAAAATTCAAATCTAATTTAGAGCCTAATCTATTTAGATTTTATATCACCTAATTGGAGGAGTCCTAGTCCAATTGACTCTTTCTTGGTGCTTGAGTCAAACTCAATTTTTAATCCTAATCCAATTAGAATTTGGTACACCCAAAAAAATAAAAATTTCTAGTCCATTAGGAATACAAATATCCTAGTCTAATTAGGAATTAGGTCAAACCCAATCCTAATTCAACTGGGACTGATCATCCGATCTTTTTGGGATTATCCTATAACCCTATTGGGGTTGATCAAATCAAACCCATAATGAGTCAAATTAAATTCAATCAAATTGGACTTGATGCAAGCCCCATTGCTCAATCAAATTAGCCAATTAGCAATCCTATTGCTAATTAATTCTCTATAACTCACTAACTCTTTAGTAAGTTACATATTGTAACATTTATATTAGATCAATTATCAATCAAATTGATAATCAAATCCTATTATAATTTATAATTATAATTTAACAATCTATCAGTCACAAGCCTCTTTTGTATGCGACTCCATAGGTTCTATTCCATCTCATAGTAAGATATATTATGATCTATATCATAATATCATTGAAACACTTTTCAATGGGTTGGAATAATTTCAACTTTGCCCACCAAGGATCATTGATCATCAAGATGATCTTCATGAGTCTGACAATCTATCGTGACATCTAGCAATATGTAGCGGCAATCCAGCAGAATAAAAGATGATGAACCTCTAGATGTAGTTAATGCATGATATAGTCCCTCTATCGTGAGTCCCAACCAGATGGTAGGTCATGGATGAATCATCAAATCTCAACATTGGTCATATGATAGATTCAATCAGCTTAAGTCTATATGTGACTCTATGAAACTCTTTTCTATCAATCACACTGCTATAGCCATAGAATTAAGGACTCAGCCTCTTAAATTTCATAAGACTACTCCCTTCTGCTAGGGTCGATATATCCCATCTTGATGCACACCTCACTCCTACAGTGGATCAACTATCGCCAATATGCACTACAAGGGCTCCTTGAGACCCATGTTGATGTGTCAGTCAAACTCCAACGCTTCACTACGAGCAATAGTACCATCTCAGATCAAAGGACAGTCATACAACTGCAGCATCGAAAAAGTCAATAATGAGTGAGTAGACATCCGTGTGACTTCTTATGTTGGTCACGCTCAGTGCTGTTATTCTCTAACAACCACCTGCACTCTCGCTCTAGTATCTCTACACTACAGACTTGAGATCCATCTATCCAAAGAAGCGATCTGTGCACTGATCTATCCGGATCAATCACCATCCCCATGATAATCCTATGACTAAGAGCAATTTAAAAATTAACCATCAATGACACATGTCTCAAATTCTCAACTCTTTGAGAATATATGTCATCATCTTGTTAATCCTTTGGATGATTCATGGACACATAAATATGAATGGTAATATAACTTCCAATAAGTATAAAATCATATCTTAGAGATATGAAATGTGTCAGCCAAGATTGGCTTCTAGGGCATACATCCAACACTTCTAAAGATTGACGTCACTTTAACAGATTTTTTGAATAAGGTGGTAGTAATGCAGAATGCCTAGTAAGCTAATGGAACTTCGGCTCCTTGGCTTGAGCTATGGCTCTGGTGCTATATAATACAGCAGGACCATCATCGAAGGGTGCCACTCTAGTTTGTTAGTGAACTTGTACAATCACATAGCTTCTTTGCAAGCATCGAATGCTGCAATGTATTCTACCTCGTAATTTGAATTTGGTTATATTTCTCTACTTAGAATCTTTCCAGCAGATTGCTCTATTATTTAAGATAAAAATATATTCTGACACATTCTTCTATTATTATGTCCAATTAAAAATTAGAGTTATACTCCACAAGTTCTAAGTCAGATTCTCCATAACCGAGTCACCAATCCTTAGTATTTCTCAAATACTTAAGGATGACCTTTCGGTGATTCTAACCCAAATTTTGTAAGTATCCACTCACTACCCTAGTGAGTATACCATATTCGATCTCATACATGGTGTAATGATAGAATAAATTCTATTCATAAACACCTTATGTATGTTGGACTGGAAAAAACTTAAGCATCCTCTTAGATCTATCTCTATAGATCTTCATTCCTAGGATGAGAGATGCTTTTCTCAAAGTCTTTATGAAAAATAATAATAACAGTGAAACCTTCATTTTCTGTAATGTAAGAAACGTCATTTTTGATTAAGAGATTTCACATACAGGAAAGAAATACGCTCATAGAATTATTAACCATTTGTATTTGCAAGGTTCTTCTTCGTTCTCAACGAAGCCATGCATTTTGATCATTTATCAAAATGCACGTTTCAACTCCAAAATATTTAGCATTGCTACAAGAAAAATATCTTGTTATAGTCAATACCATAATATTGACAATATCCTTAGGCAACTAGATGAGCTTTTTAGGTCTCACCTTCTCATCTGTGCTACTCTGATCCTATTGAAAATCCACTTACATTCTATGGGCTTTACCCTTCAAGTGAATCAATGAGTGTCCATATATCGTTGACCTTCATAAACTCTATTTCAGACCTATGGCTCCAAGTCATTAATCAGAATCGAACCTTTGCATGGCATCCATGTAGGTATCAGATCCTTGTTTTCTCATCGAGTTCAACAGGATCATATTCCAGATCTAGAAACTGAAGTCTCTATCTGATGGATGCGGTACTCTACCGAATCTCCTTCATGGTGCCTCTACAATGAGTTTCGAGTTTGATCTGATCAAATTTGATTCTATGGGTTTACTAGATTGTATTGATTTTTCTACCTAACAAACTTCATAAGTTTCACATTAAAGATATCAGTACCTTCACCAAGATACTCTTTTTCTGAAAGGAATACTGAACAACTCTTGTTCTTTAGCATGGTAAAAGTTATATCCCCTAGATTCTTTGAGGTACCCTACAAAATAATACATATAGGATCGGAATCCAACCTAATTGGTTTGCAATTGCTCGATATAAAATAAACACTCTCAAACCTCAAGGTAAGAAAGTATCGACTTATGTCTAGTCATATCTCATATGGAGTCATTGCAACTGATTAATTTGAAATCTAGTTTAGAATATAACAAGCAGTCTTAAGAGCATAATCCTAAAAAGAGATTGGTAGACTTATAAACCCCATCATGGATCAAACTATATCTAATAAAGTCGATTCTAATAAGAGAGAATCCTATTCTCTTCTAGATATGTCAAAAAACTCACCGAAAGGGCATTCTCCTCTTTGATTGATCGAAGAGTTTCAATATTCTTTTCAATTTATTTTCTATCTTATTATAAAATTATTTGAATATTTTAAATAATCTAAATTTATGACAAACATATTCGTAAATTCAATACATCAGTATATATCAGATTCAGAATATCATTGGCTCGTTCACCTTTTTCAACAAAAGATGACTTGATCATCTTACTAAAGAGATAGGATTGGTAGGTTGATAATAATTCACAATCATTGACTTCAAGAATTATCTCCTCTTGATCCTATTCTTGTTTAATGATCGAGTCTAAATTGCCAAAGATAGATATCTATGATATTATTTATTTTAGAAAGTTTGTTTGATTGTGTACAATACACTAACAGGCTGTGACTATTCATAAATATCATTTCTCAATTATCCACATAATTTTGACATCATTCATAATGATATCACAAAAATCATTAGATAATAGTGACAATCACTAAAATGATATTATTAGAATTGAAAATAAGCTCGATAATTTCTAAAACCAGGATTGAAATATAATTTCCAACTCCAATGTTCAGAAAGCTCTTGCTATTCCCAATCTTTCTTCTATCCTGAAGTTATTGCAATAATTTGTATAGACTTCTGATATCCAATACCTGATAGTAGTGTCACGAATAGAGAAATCATAAGGTGTTATCATATAAATACTTTGTCCAGCAACTCTTTGCTAATTTCTCTTTCTTAGCCTGCTCGGATCAAGAGACTCTGCAGATCAGGTTAACTTTAGACTCTTTTGTCAGTTCGACTCATTAGCCCAAGCACGACTCTTTTGCACCTTTTTTTTTCTTTCTTAAAAAATTTTTATCACACTGAAGACACATCTTCAGAGGTGTGAAAGAACTCCTTCAATATTTAAAAATTTCTTTCCACTGAGCATCATCGAATTTACAACTAAAATCATATTTTTTACTACTCTCAATAACACCACATGGTGATATGATCATTTAGCCACTTCTGATAAGTCCTTTGATCACATCATATGTGTTGGATGTGAGAACTTCAAGTGCTGGATCCATAATTATATGTAGGATCCATTCATTCTCTAGAACTATTCATAACTTTCGATACCAATTATCAAAGTTGGATCCTATAAATCAGTCACTATCAAACAGTGAATGGAGCAACGTACATCGAGCCATAACTGAAAGAAAAATATAAGACCTCTATGTTTATGAATTGATTAAGCCTAAAGACTTGACTTTAGTCTAAAGGTTCTCTCACTATTTTAGTCAATTGGCAGCCTCTACCTCAATTCAAGGAATTACCTTAATTTCTTAGCAAGTACTAGAATCCACACAGACTACATACAAGTCAAAGGATAACTCGATCAACCCATATGCATCTATGGGTAGGTTCTCAATCAATTATTTTTTAAATAATTTTTAGTAATTAATTTTATCTCAAATTTTATTTCAGTAGGCAATGGACCTCTACTGAAAGTTCTGGTTAGGTCCAACCATTAACATGAACCTACTCAGTGTTTTTAACTAATGAATGATTAGACCCAAAGATCGCTCGATCAATCCAACCATTATCAGATAGTACAATAAAGTCATCATATGATGAATGATAATTCCATCATTCAGAGAGAAACCAGACAGATGACGTCTGCAATGTCAATCAAAAATAATGGATCCATTATCATTCACCTTAATGGAAGGCAATGATCTAGTTATCTCTATAACTCATTTTATGGATCTAATAATTTAGAGGATTTAAGAATCAGTTTAGAAAAGAGATGAGAAGAGAACAACCAATAAACCATAATTCTCTCACTGACTTCACTAAGTTGTTAAATTGGATTAGGTTCATACTAGTTGAAATGGCACCTAGATCAGTCACACTGATCAACCTTAATGACATGGGTCAACTTGAATCATTTACAGTCTAATCAAGATATAATTCATCAAATTGGACAGTTAAGTGAGATCAGTGGAGGGTCTGCTAAGCTTGCCTTAGATACTATCAAATGGCAGATAAGCTGCTCTCAATTAAAAACTACCGGTTGAAATGCCAAACTTACCTTAGACACCAATTGGTTAATTAATT
>NC_025996.2:92009010-92036073 GCF_000442705.2 Elaeis guineensis
AGGAACCAGATTAGGATATCAGGGTTAGATCTTGAAACTTTTTCAAGATCATACAGCGGAAGACTAAAATAAATCAAAATTTATTTTTAAAATCAAGAATCCTAGATCTAAGATCCTATTACATGATTATTAATAGCATTAAATCAAAATTAAAATATATAAATATAGCATGAACTACATGTTGATCATATCAACATGTTTCTATACTACATCTAATGTATGTATTAACAATAGATCAGATCTATTACTTGCAAGTTAGACGTTCTAACCTTGCTGATCTGGGCTTGAGGATGATGTTGCAAGCCGCACATGCATCCGGCCTCTAGGAGTCTCCACACGAGCCACGAATCTCGATCAGAAGTCCTGCTTCAGGAAATCAGCACAGTATGCTAGTATGCGCTGATCCTTCTTTGATGGTTGATCAGGTGCTCCTTCTTCTTGATTTGGACTCTTCCAAAGATGGAAAGTAGAAGGAGGAGTTTCAGATCTGAGACCTCTCAGAAACTCAAGATGGAGGGAGGAAAGATATGAAACAAAAACCTAGAAGAAGACCTCTTCTTCTTCACGTTTTTCTCTCTAGACACCAACTTGCATCTTTTATATCTCCAGACCAAAGGTATTTCTCTCTGATTTTTGGATGGACAAAGGTCTCTCAAATCTTACTTCTCCTAAAATTTATGAAGAAACTCATTTATATAGAGAGATATGATAGAGTCCTTGTCTAGGTCAAACACTAGTCAAGGCTTATCCAAACATGGCAAGTTAAGGGCGCCCAACTCTTGAGCACCTCCTCATATTTTCATGCATGGATACAGAAAAGGTGCACAATGTATACCTAAAATCATAAAATTCAAAAAAATTTGGATAAATTCGGTGCAAAATTGAAAGAGTTTTGGATTTCTAAAACTCTATCTCATAGAATTCGAAATCCAAACTTATTCCTTTTGATTTGATCCAAACCACTTCCATGTAAGAAAGAAGAGAGGAACCTTTTGTGAACGTGGGAGAGACTGGAGAGGGCTTTTGTCACAAAATAAGTGGAGATTGGCGTTGAATAAGAGAGAGGGCGTGGGAAGGCTTATGTGGCGCAAGGTGGAATCCTAGTCTTACTAGGATTCTATCTTATGACTTGTTTTAATTTGGTTTCCAAACAAATCAACAAAATTAGATCAACCAATTAAAATAGGTCTTAACCCAATTAAGAACTAATTTAATCAGATTAAATTAGATTTAAATCTGATTTAATTTTCTAATCAAATTAGAAATTAGATTGACCAAGTCTAGTTGAACTAGGACTAGTTTTTCTTGCACTTGGCTTATCCAATAAACCAATTGGACTTGATCCAATCAAGCCAAATAAATTAATTAAATATATTTAATTAGACTTAATCTCAGCCATTGGCTTAATCAAATTAAGCCAATTAGCAATCGAATTGCTAATCGATCCTCCTGCAATACTTGCACTGGGTTAAATGTCAATCGTATTGATCATTTAACCTAGAACGATTCTTAATCGTTGATCAACCATCGATCGGATCATGAACTCTAATGTGTGTGACCTCATAGGTCGAACCTAAGCGGTAGCATAGGAATAAATTTTTACCAATCGAAGTGACCATCTAGCAATGGTACCCGACGACGGATAGGTCGAATGTGTAGAACAACATCCTTAGAACCCATGCGGATATAGTTTTCATATAATTCATCCCTTGACCAAAATGATCATAGGACACCCAGAGTTAACTGTCAACTCTGATCAGGTTGTCCACATTGTATTTCAAAATATCAAATCCATCTGATGGATTACCTGGCCAAGGTTTTGCTAAATTGAAATACAGCGACTCATTCTTCTCCAACTCTTGGAGTGGTCAATCCATCTCGATCACACTCTGACTTCGCAAGTACTTGACTGTGCCAGAAGCCTTCCATCCTGAATTAGAAATTCAGTTAGTCCAGTACCAAAGCACAGTGAGTTGCTTGCAAGTCACTGAGGCGATCTCAAGTCTAAGGGACACTTATACCTATATCCATCAGAGACATTCTCGACAGCAGAATACTCTGGAGTTGGTCACGTTCAATGATGATGTACCTTACATCTCACCTGTATGCCATACCAGTGTCTCCACACTCTTGGTTAAGAGGACAACCAACCATATGGCCTACAGCGACCTATGCTCGATAGAAGCTGTCGTCCTTATTAACAGCTATCATTTGGTCGTGAACAGTTTTAAGGACTAATCGATAAATCCTCTCTTTATCGAACTTAAATAGTCCTAAGGACTTCATCATAACAACGGAGTTCATTAGAAGATGAAAGCTTATGATGAAGATGCCAAATATATTTTATTTATTAACAAATCAATTACAATACTTGGTTGCTCAACCGTCAACAGCTTGACGATTGGCTTTTTGGGACACATTTCCAACAACTCCCACTTGTCCTAAAGCCACTCGGCACAGTATCTAATACCCATCTTCGACTTGTGGTTGTCGAACTCCTTTATCGCCAGGGCTTTAGTGAAGGGGTCGGCTAGGTTCTCCTTTCCGTCGATCTTCTGAAGGTCGACGTCACTCGATCCACGATCTCTCGACAGGTGGAAGCGGGCAAGATGTGCTTCGTCGCTGATGTGCTTTGGGTTCCTTCACCTGAGCTATGGCACCAGTGCTGTCGCAGTAGAGCAGGACTGGACCATCGAGGGAGGGTGCTACTCCGAGCTCGTTGATGAATTTTCTCAGCCACACAGCTTCCTTCGCGGCATCCGATGCTGCGATGTACTCCGCTTCACAAACAGAGTCTGCCACAGTATGCTGCTTGGAACTCTTCCAGCAGATGGCTCCACATTCAGAGTAAAGATATAACCGACACGCTCCTGCTGTCATCATGGTCAGATTGGAAGCTGGAGTCTGTGAACCCACAAGTTTCAGATCTGACTCGCCATAAACCAACCATTGGTCCTTAGTATTTCTCAAATACTTAAGGATGGCTTTAACCACTTTCCAGTGATTTTCTCCAGGATCAGATTGGTATCTACTCACTACTCCTAGTGAGTATGCCACATCTGGTCTTGTACATGTCATGGCGTACATGATAGATCCCACGGCTGAAGCATATGGGACTCTACTCATACGCTCTCTCTCTTCAGGAGTTGTCGGACAATCCTTCTTAGAGAGAGAAATTCATGGCCTATCGGTAGATAGCCTTCTTGGAATTCTCCATGCTGAACCTCTTCAGCACAGTGTCTATGTACATGGACTGGGATAACCCAAGCATCCTTTTAGATCTATCCTATAGATCTTCATCCCTAGGATGTAGGATGCTTCACCAAGTCCTTCATGGAGAACTGTGATGACAACCAAACTTTTATTCCCTGTAGTGCGGGGATGTCATTCCGATTAAGAGAATGTCATCCACGTACAAGACAAGGAATACCACAACTGGACCATTTGCCCATTTATAGATGCAGGGCTCTTCTCCATTCTTAATGAAGCCATACGTTTTGATCACCTTATCAAAATGCATGTTCCAACTCCGAGAAGCTTGCTTCAATCCATAAATGGATCTCTGAAGCTTGCACACCTTGGACTCATCTGTGGATGTAAACCCTCAGGTTGTATCATATACACCTCTTCGGTCAGCTCTCCATTCAGGAAAGCTGTCTTTACATCCATCTGCCAGATCTCATAATCCAGATGGGCAGCTATTGCAAGCATTATCCGAATGGATTTGAGCATTGCCACAGGGAAAAATCTCGTCATAGTCAATACCATAACGTTGACGATACCCTTGGCACCAGACGGGCTTTATAGGTCTCCACCTTTCCGTCTGCGCCCTCTTCCTTTTGAAGACCATTTACACCCAATGGGTTTAACCCCTTCAGGTGGGTCAACCAATGTCCATACATCGTTGACCTTCATGGACTCCATTTCGGATTTCATGGCTTCAAGCCATTTCTCGAATCAGGTCTCTGCATTGCATCCATATAGGTGATCGGATCCTCATTATTCTCATCAAGTTCGATGGGATCACCGTCCGGACCAAGAAACCGTAGTATCTGTCCGGCTGACGCGGTACTCTACGGATCGCCTTAATGGTGCAGGTATATTGGGCTCGGATCTGATCTAATCATATCCGACTCAGGTTCAGCTATTGGTGTCGGTCCTTCTACCTGTTGAACTTCATCAAGTTCAACCTTAGAGGCAACGGTTCCTTCACCAAGGAACTCCTTTTCTAAAAAGATTGCCTTAAGGCTGACGAACACCTTTTGTTCATCAGCATGGTAGAAAAAATATCCTTTTGTCTCTTTGGGGTACCCTATGAATGAGCATTTGTCAGACCTAGGTCCAAGTTTGTCTGTGACTAATCGTTTGACATAGGCCGGGCACCCCAGACCCTAAGGTGTGAAAGTGCTGGCTTACGTCCGTCCATATCTCATATGGAGTCTTAATTACAGACTTACTTGGAACCCTATTTAACAGATAACAGGCCGATTCGAGTGCATATCCCAGAAGGATATCGGCAAGCTAGCAAAACCATCATGGATCGGACCATGTCTAACAGAGTCCGATTCCTCCTTTCAGACACACCATTATGCTGTGGTGTTCCTGGAGGAGTCCATTGGGAGAGAATCCATTCTCTCCTAGATATGTGAGAAATCACTAGAAAGGTATTCTCCTCCTCGATCAGATCGAAGAGTTTTAATACTCTTCCCAGTTTTTTTTCTACTTCACTTCGAATCGTTTGAACATTTCAAATGAATCCGACTTATGTTTCATCAGATAGACATATCCATATCGGGATAGGTCATCCGTGAAAGTTATGAAGTAGAAATATCACCTCTAGCACTGGTGCTCATGGGCCCGCATACATCAGTATGTACTAGGCCCAAGAGCTCAGTAGCTCTCTCACCTTTTCAGTAAAAGGTGACTTGGTCATTTTACCAAGAAGACAGGACTCACAGGTTGGAAGTGATTCACAATCACTGACTTCGAGGATTCCTCTTGAGTCAACCTGTTTATTCTGTTCTTGTTTATATGACCTAGCCTACAGTGCCATAAGTAGATATCTGACACACTATCTAATCTAGGGTGCTTGCCAGTAGAATAGACTCTTATCAGGCTTGATCTTTTTGGTCTGGCTCTGTACTGATGTCCCAGCCTGAACTTGCACCTTCTTCACTTTCTTCTTCTTGTTCTTCTTCCTTTCTCAAAGGTCGAGAATCAGAAGACGAACCTCCCACTAGTTCACCGACTCCTTGTGAAGTTGGTGATCCTTCTCAAAGTTCTGAAGCAACCCCAGTAACCGTGGTAGTTTACTTCAGGCTTTGTCATTCTATAATGAGTGAGGAATGGGAGATAAGACTTGGCAGCGAGTTCAGTATTGCATCTTTCCCAAGCTGCTCATGCAAGGAAAAGCGAGCTTGCTCAATCTTCCATCAGCTCGATCATGTACAATACATGATCAGTGAAGAGGCACATCCCGTATTTTGGCGTTGAAGATGGCACAACTAGTCTTATGCCTCTCCACATCATCGGGTGTGCCAAAGGCATCCTCCAATACTTGAAGCATGTCCTTTGGCTGAGTCGTCTCAAATCTGTGATTGAACTCGTCGCTCATGGCAGCCAGCATGATACAGCGCACCATGGTCCGATCACTGAGCCACTTCTGGTAAGTGTCTCTGACTGCTCCAAGTGCATTGGCAGCTGGCTCCTCAGGTGCAGGATCCATTATCACATATAGGATCCATTCATGCTCCAGGACTATCTTCAACTTTCGGTACCAGCTACCGAAGTTGGGTCCCACCAACTTATCATTGTCCAACAATGATCGGAGCGATAGGGAAGTGGCCATATTTACACAAAGGAGAACCATAACCTAATTAGTAATTATTCATTAAACCTAAAGATTTGGACTTTAATCAAAAGATTTCTCTCACTATTTTATTGAATTGGTAGCCTCTACCTCCAATTCGAGGAATTACCCTAATTCCTTAGCGGGTACTAGAATCCACTTAGACTGCACACAAGCCCAACTTTGGTTGGTCAACCCATGTATATCTAAGGGTAGGTTCATAACCAATTGTTTCTCTAAACAATTTCTAGTAATTTTAATTTTGCCCCAGAAACCTAATCAGTAGGCTTTGGCCTCCACTGTAAGGATCCGGTTAGGTCCAACCATTAACATGATCATACTTGGTGTATCTAACCAATGATTGATTAAGTCCAACTTTGGTTGGCTCACCTAACCACCATTAGAGAGACACTTTCAAGTCGTCATATGATGAGTGATAATTCCATTAGTCAACAAGCACCAGGCCTTTGGGTCTGCAATGATTATTGAGTTAATAGACTCATTATCAAACACCTTAATGGGAGGCTATGACTCAGTTATCTCCATAACTTTGTCATTTTAAGGACCTAATAATTTTAGAAGATTTAAATAATTAGAGGATAGGTCAGATGAACCAGCTTATCATGATCCTCCCACTGGCTTCACCAAGTCAGCTTAAGGGAGACCAGGGCTGGTCTAGGAGCACCTAAATCAGTCACACTGATTTACCTAGCTGACATGGGTCAGCTTGAATAGTCAAGTGATCCGATCAAAACATAATTTCACCAAGAGGCCAGGTAAGTTCAATCAGTGGGAGGGTCTGCCAAAGCTTGCCTTAGACACCATCAGAAATGGCCAGGTAAGCGGGCTCCCAATTAAAAACCACCGGTCTGGTTTACCTTAGACACCAACTGGTTTAATTAGTTTCGATTAGATCAACCTAACAGTTCGTGCTAGACCGCTTAGCCAAGAATCAAGTCCATTTGGTTCTCGTTAAAGACATGGACTTGACCAACTACAACTATTGTAATTGATCTAGAGAATCCTTGACCTAATCTAAGACAACAATTGATTAGATTTAGTCAATTCTCTAATTAAGTCCATCTTCAATCTAACCATAGGTCTAACCCAATTAATGGACCTAATTCCTGCTAACCCATTAACCCAATGTGTTATGGTTTGTGTCTTAGGTTCTTCAATTCACAATCCTAGAACCTATTCAAACAACTTCTTAATTCTTAATTAAGTTTTGGGCTGAGGGTTGGGTTTGGCTTTTCAAAAAATAATTTTCATATTTATAAAATAATTTTATAATATGATTCTACCAACCATATTGTATGTTTGATTCATAATCAAGATGCAAGTGAAATAAACATGAAACTACTTTAGATCTAATCTAAACAGGTTCATGTAATTGAAACAATTTCAACTTTAAATAATTTCTTTGCACAAAAATTATTAACAAAGAGATTTTATTTCAGATTTAAACATTTTTAAATCTAATAAATCATAAATTTAATCTAGATCATATCTAACAAATTTATGATTAAAGATAGATCTACACAAACTAGGACAACCTTTACACTGTAAGGGGTAAACCTTACAGTAGGACAACCTTGCAGTTTGTGATTGATCTAAAATTTTAATTTTAGATTTAATAATCAGATTATAAATTAGATCTAATCTAAAAAATAATCTAAGCATGTATAAATAATCATGTAATAAAGAACCTAGGCTCTGATACCAATTGAAGGAATCAGATCTAGAGTTTCAGGGTTAGATCTTGAAACTTTTTCAAGATCATACCGCGGAAGACTAAAATAAATCAAAATTTATTTTTTAAAATCAAAAATCTCTAGATCTAAAATCTTATTACATTATTATTACATAGCATTAAATCAGAAATTAAAATATATAAATATAGCATGAACTACATGTTGATTATATCAACATGTTTCTATACTACATCTAATGTATATATTAAACAATAGATCAGATCTATTACCTTGCAAGTTAGACGTTCTAACCTTGTTGATCTGGGCTTGAGAATGATGTTGCAAGTCGCACATGCATCCGGCCTCTAGGAGTCGTCCACACGAGCCCACGAATCTCGATCAGAAGTCCTGCTTCAGGAAATCAGCACAGTATGCTAGTACTGCGCTGATCCTTCTTTGATGGTTGATCAAGTGCCTCCTTCTTCTTGATTTGGACTCTTCCAAAGATGGAAAGTAGAAGGAGGAGTTTCAAATCTGAGACGCTCTCAGGAAACTCAAGATGGAGGGAGAAAGATATGAAAACAAAAACCCTAGAAGAAGACCCTCTTCTTCTTCACGTTTTTCTCTCTAGACATCCAAACTTGCATCTTTTATATCTCCACGACCCAAAGGTATTTCTCTCTGATTTTTGGATGGCACAAAGGATCTCAAATCTCTGACTTCTCCTATAATTTTATGAAGAAACTCATTTTATATAGAGAGATATGATAGAGTCCTTGTCTAGGTCAAACACCTAGTCAAGGCTTATCCAAACATGGCAAGTTAAGGGACGCCCAACTCTTGAGCACCTCCTTCATATTTTCGTGCATGGATCATCAGAAAAGGGTGAAAAATGTATACCCTAAAATCTATAAAATTCTAAAAAAAATTTGGATAAATTCGGTGCAAAATTGAAAGAGTTTTGGATTTCTAAAACTCTATCTCATAGAATTCGAAATCCAAACTTATTCCTTTTTGATTTGATCCAAACCACCTTCCATGTAAGAAAGAAGAGAGGAAACCTTTTATGAACGTGGGAGAGACCTGGGAGAGGGCTTTTGTTGCACAAAATAAGTGGAGATTGGCATTGAATAAGAGAGAGGGCGTGGGGAAGGCTTATGTGGCGCAAGGTGGAATCCTAGTCTTACTAGGATTCTATCTTATGACTTTTTTTAATTTGGTTTTCCAAACCAAATCAAATCAAAATTAGATCAACCTAATTAAAATAGATCTTAACCCAATTAAGAATCTAATTTAATCAGATTAAATTAGATTTAAATCTGATTTAATTTTTTAATCAAATTAGAAATTAGATTGATCCAAGTCCTAGTTGAACTAGGACTAGTTTTTCCTTGCACTTGGCTTATCCAATAAACCAATTGGACTTGATCCAATCAAGCTCAAAATAAATCTAATTAAATCATATTTAATTAGACTTAATCTCAGCCCATTTGCTTAATCAAATTAAGCCAATTAGCAATCGAATTGCTAATCGATCCTCCTGCAATACTTGCACTGGGTTAAATGTCAATCGTATTGATCATTTAACCCTAGAACGATTCTTAATCATTGATCAACCATCCGATCGGATCATGAACTCTAATGTGTATGACCTCATAGGTCCGAACCTAAGCCGGTAGCACAGGAATAAATTTCTGTATCAATCAAAGTGACCATCTAGCAATGGTACCCGACGACCGGATAGGTCGAATGTATAGAACAACATCCTTAAAATCCATGCGGATATAGTTTTCATATAATTCATCCCCTTGACCAAAATGATCATAGGACACCCCAGAGTTCAACTGTCAACTCTGATCAGGTTATCCACATTATATTTCAAAATATCAAATCCATCTGATGGATTATCCTGGCCAAGGTTTTACTAAATTGAAATACAGCGACTCATTCTTCTCCAACTCTTGAAGTGGTCAATCCCATCTCGATCACACTCTGACTTCGCAAGTACTTGACTGTGCCCAGAAGCCTTTCATTCCTGAATTAGAAATTCAGTTAGTCCAGTACCAAAGCACAGTGAGTTGCTTGCAAGTCACTGAGGCGATCTCAAGTCTAAAGGACACTTATACCTATATCCCATCAGAGACATTCTCGATAGCAGAATACTCTGGAGTTGGTCATGTTCAATGATGATGTACCCTTACATCTCACCTGTATGCCATACCAGTGTCTCCACACTCCTTGGTTAAGAGGATAACCAACCCATATGGCCTACAGCGACCTATGCTCGATAGAAGCTGTCATCCTTATTAACAGCTTATCATTTGGTCGTGAACAGTTTTAAGGACTAATCGATAAATTCTCTCTTTATCGAACTTAAATAGTCTTAAGGACTTCATCATAACAACGGAGTTCATTAGAAGATGAAAGCTTATGATGAAGATGCCAAATATATTTTATTTATTAACAAATCAATTACAATACTTGGTTGCTCAACCGTCAACAGCTTGACGATTGGCTTTTTGGGATACATTTCCCAACAATTTTATGCAAAAATTTTTTATTCTAAAATTAGATCGACTTAATCACTATTAAGCCGGCTATATAAGGAGATTGAGTCAACTCAGTTCAAAACTGGATCGGCTCAGTAATTATGCGAGCACGATTTAAGAAGTTTCATATCTAAAAATTTTTGCATAACACTAAAATAAAATCAATCATAATAATTTTAGATCATATTTAAAATTTTTATGATTCAAGATTTTATTTTATCATGATTAAAATAATTTTAATTATATAGGTTAGATATTTTATTTTTCATACAATTTTGCATCACATACAACAAACCTAGAGTTTCAAGATCTAGAGTTTTACAGAAAAATAAGTTCTTCCTTTCATGTTCTTCTTTATGGGATCTAATCACATGGCACCCCTACACATCATAAGAGCACTCCATCGAATAGAAAGAGAGAGCCTTTAAACCCTTCTTGCTCCTATGATCGGATGGCCTGGTGATCAACCCAACTAAGTACTTTACTAATCGGATCATCTAATCTAATCACATATCATGTATGCATGAATTTAGATCTAATCTAAATTATATTAGATCTAATTATAATCTTAGATCATATCTAAATTAGATCATAAATATCACATGCATGATATAAAATCAGATTTTACCAACAATTAGTACAAACTAGGATAACTTTTTCGCTATAAGGGATAAACCCTATAGCAGGAAACTTTATGTCAGTTTGTGCGATCAATCATTAATTAAATTTAGATTAAAATATCATATGTCAGATCTAAATAAAATTAAATTTTAGATTTAATATGTACATAAATTATGTCATATAGAACCTAGGCTCTGATACCTCTATTGAGATGCATAGGCAATTTCATGCATGTATTTCGAAATTTTTTCGAAAAAATTATAGCAGAAGATAATTAGATTAATCAAATTAATCTAACATGTATATGATCTAATTATCAAATCAACCTACTTTAAGATCTATGACTGTTATGTTGCATATAAAATTTAAAAAATACTGAAGATAAAATCAGCATGCATGCATGTGAGTAGTAGATCCCATCTACTTTTAATCTGAGTTCAGAACTTGATACTTGAGCATGGGTTGATGATCACCACTATTGAGAATATGGTAGAGAAGATCCTTGCTGGTTGCTCACAGCCGCACATGTGTTCGGCCTCTACAGAAAATCCACTCGAAGCCCTGATATGATCGATCTTCTCAGGAGTGCTAGCTCGTGTGAAGATCTTCTTCTTGACCGATCTGGATCCTTTCTTTAAATTTTTAAAATTTTTTTAGAGATTGAAGATAAACTTCTGAAGGAGATAAAGATATAAAAAAAAAGATGGAGAAGAAAATAATTTTTTTTTAATTTATTCTCTCTTCCAAAACCCAAAAGATCAAAAATCTGTTCAGATTTTTGCACACACCCCAAGAGAGAGGACCCTCCTCTCTATTTTTCATATCATGAACCATGCCCAAAATTTCACCACATGAAGAGCTCTCTTCCGATATCTTGCACACATAAAAGAAACTACAAAAGCCCTTTTTATAGGCATGTAAGGAGATGAGGTGAAGAGTCCTAGTGATCCTGGACTCTTACAGGATTCTGCTTTCCTTCACAATTTTATGTCCCAAAATATACCAAAACAATATGGGATATCCCTTTCCATATTTTTTTATGGTAAATCAATTCTCCATCTAATCTCCCACAAAAAATCTCCTCAAAATATCACACATATAAGGAGAAAAAAATTTATTGGCATAGAGTAGTTGATCTAGATGAGAATATATTCTCCTGATAAGGAATATTTTGAAATCCAATTTTAGAACCTTTCTTTTATCTAAACTAAATTAGATTTGGATGTGAGAGAGATAAGGGAATGGACTCTTTGGTGTGAAAAAATTTTATACAAAATAATTTTGTGTGTAGAGATATATGACGTGCAAACTAAATTGGCGCAAAGAGAAGAGTCCTATTCCAATAAGGATTCTAAGTTTCCTTATTTGAATCCAAACCAAATCACATCTGGTTTAGTCCAAATAAAATATGTGAAATCTAATCTAATTATATTCATAAATTTTTAATTAAATTTTAATCAATTAAAAATTGATGGAACCAAAGTTCTGATCAAATCAGGGATAATTCTCTCTTAACAATTAGATCATCTCATAACCTAATCGAGTCAAACCTAATTGAATCTAATTCAATTATATTTTATTTAATCTTCTTTGCTCAATCAAATTGATCTAATCAGCAATCTAATTACTAATTAATCCTTCATTAATTCACTAATACTTGATGAATTAATTTATTATAACTTTTGGATAAAATTAATCATCAATCAAATTGATGATTAAGTCCTTGAATGATTCTCAATCATTGATCAGCCATATGATTAGTTAGAAACTTCTTTTGAGTGTGACCCCATAGGTTCGAATCTAAATCGGTAGTGCAAGAATAACTTTCTGAATCAATCAATATAACAATCTAGCAATGATGACCTGACGTCCGGATAGGTCAAATGATGGTGAAGCAACATTCAAGAACCTATTGGCGTATGGTAACGTATAATTCATCCCTTTGACCCTAATGCTCCAGGATGACCTAGGATTTAACTATCAATCCTAGATAAGTCATCCACATTATATTTTAATCTTTTTCAAATCCATCACATGAATTATCCGGGTCCAGATTTTATCAAACTGAAATACACTAATGCATATCTCCTACTAATTCGAAGGAATCAATCCCATCTTGACTCACTTACCGATTTGACAAGTACTTGACTGCATCCAACAATCTTTTATTACTGAATTAGAAACTTTATTAGTCTGGCATCAAAGTACAGTGAGTTACTTGCAAGTCATCATGGTGATCTCAGGTCGGAGGAATACTTATACCCATACCCTTTGTGAGCTACTCTGGATAACAGAGTGCTCTGTAGTTGATCACGTTCAGTAACGATGTATTCCTACATCTCACCTGCATGCCATACCAGTGTCTCCATACCATTTGATTATGAGGATAACCAATGCATATAGCACACAATGACCTACACTTGATATCACTATCGTCCTAGTAATAGCGTATCATTTGGTCGCGAACCAATTTACGGACTATACGATAAATCCTCCTTTATCGATCAAAGTAGTCTTAAGGACTTCATCACAATATAGGAGTTCGTTAGAAGATGTAACCTTCTGATAAAAAATATCATATAACTTTTATTATTTATCAATTCATATACATTTATAATTAGCTTAATCATCAAATGATTGGCTTTAGGATATAATTTTCAACACCTCGTAGGTTCTATTCTATCTAGTAGTGAGAAATATTTTGATTTCTCTCAAAATATCATTAAAACTCTTTTCAATAGATGAAAATAATTCTAACTCACCAATTGAAGATTATTGACCATCAAAAAAATTATCGTTGATCCCATAATCTATCATGATGTCTAGCAGCATGTAGTGGCAATCCAATAGAACAGAAAGATGAACTTTTAGATACAGTTACTGTGTGATTCAGTTCTTCTATCATGAGTCTTGACAAGATGAAGATTATGAAAAACTTGTCAAACTATATCATCTTTCATATGTAAGATTTATTTGACTTGAGTTCATTTGTGAAAACTGATAGAAACTCTTTTTCATCATTCACTTTATCCTAGTCAAGATCTTTATAACTCAGTCTCATAAATTATATAGGACAACTCCTTAACTATTAAGGTTAATAGATCCTATCTAGGTGCACATCCTATTCCTACAATGAACCACTACAGTCAATATACATCTCAAGACTCCGTATGACTAAGAGATTGAGTTATGGTGTAGTCAAACTACCGCAACCTCATTGTGAACAGTCGAAGTACTGTAGGTCGAAGAACTAGTCACACCACTATAGCATCGAAAAAGTTCTTAATGAGTGAGTAACATCTAAGTGGCTTTTCATATTGGTCATACTCGATACCTTTATTCTCTAACAAACACCTGCACTCTCGCTCTAATATCCCCACACTATAGACTCAAGACTCATCTATCCTAACAGAAGTGATCCATGCACCAATCTTAGCAGATCAATCACCATCTCTGTGATGATCCTTTGATCGGAGTAATTTGAGAATTAACCATCAATGACACATGTCTCAAATTCTCAACTCTTAAGAATATGTGTTATCATCTTATTAATTCTCTGGATGATTCATGGACATATACACTACATGAATGGAATTAACTATCCTAATTGATTAAGTCAACTATAAAATTATGTCCTAGAAGAAATTAATGTGTCAGTCTGATTGACTTCTAGGGCATACATCTAACTGTTGCGTCAAATCTAGATGAGATAAACAAACATCATCTTATTATCTTTTTGTAAGAGAACACCGACATTTTTGCTTGATCGACTGCCAACACGTCCAGCATAGATCCTGAAGTAATAGTGCATAAGTTGAATGTGGATCTTGGATACCGATCCATCCAATAGAAGAAGCAAAGTTTTGCACCAAAATGGTGAAAAGCAATTGTCGAGGAAGTAAACAAGCTTATCGATACTAGATTCATCAGAGAAGTAACCTACCTAGATTGGCTCATGAATGTGATCCTCGTGAAGAAGGCGAGCAAGAAGTGGTGAATTTGCATAAACTTCATCAACCTAAACAAAGCATGCTTGAAATACAGCTACCTATTACCTCAGGTTGATCAATTGTAACTACCACCTTGTTCCACAAACTTTTAACCCTCATGGATGCCTTCTTCAACTACAATCAAATCCAAATGGTACCTAAAGATGAAGAAAAGACTGCCTTTACTACTGCCATGGCTTATTTTATTATAGAATTATGTCTTTCAGCCTAAAGAATGTAGGTACAACCTACCAACATTAATGAATATAATTTTCAAGGATCAGATTGATAGGAATATGGAGGTGTCTATGGATGAAATGCTGGTTAACAATAAAATCTCCAACGATCAACAAGTGAGAGATAACCCCATAAGAGGATCCTGGGAATGCTCCTCGTCTATAAGATGAGTTGAGCTGAAAAGCTTAGCCATTTAAAAAGCGAGGGTTAACCCCATAAAAGGACCCTTGAAAGCCCTGAACAATCATCTTTGATCCCAGTCGAAGATCTCGAGTGACCAAAAGATAAGAGATAATCCCATAAGAGGATCCTTGAAAAGCTCCTCAACCATAAGATGAGCGGAGCTAAAAAATCTTGGTCATTTGAGAAGTGAGAGATAACCCTATACAAGGACCTTTCAAAGCCTTTAAAAATATTATCTCCGATAATTTGGGTCAAAGACTTAGATTGACCAAGAAGTGAGGGGTAACCCCATAAGATCTTTGGAAAGCCCCTTGTCAATAAGATGAGCTGTGCTAAAATCTTTGGTTGTTCGAGAAGCGAGGGATAACCCATAAGAGGACCCATAAGATGGTCTCTCATCCATAAGATGAGCTAAGCTAAAAATCATAGCCATTTGAAAAGTGATGAGTAACTCCAAAAGAGGACTCTCAGAACTCCTAAAATATTATCTTCGACAATTCAGGCTGAAGACCTTGGGTGATCAAGAAATGAGGGGTAACCCCATAAGAGGACCCTCAGAAATTTTAAAAAATATCATCTCTGATAATTTAGATCGAAGACCTCAGATGACCAAGGAGCAATGGGGTAACCCCATAAGAGGACCCTCGAAAGGCCTCTCATCCCTAAGATGAGCAAAGCTATGAACAACAATATGGTGGAAAAAACCCTTGGAAGCTTGATGCATTGGCAATGCCAGCCTGACCTAAGAACTAGCCAAGCTAGGATCCTTGGAGGAATAATTATGCAAAGATACTCAAAGCCACTCCAAGAATAAGCCAAGCTAAAGAATATATTACCTTCAGGAGACTGCCCAAAGGAGGTGCCTGAGCACCTCGGTTAATGCTATCCGATCTAAGAAAGGTTAAATCGACTATCTGAATGTGGCTTCCTTGAAGCAATGCTACAATCTCTGCATTTTGGATATCTGAATCAAGATTAGCACTGGCTATTACTTAAAGCTAATAGACCATTATGAAGAGTCGGACTTCAAGGAATATTTCTAAGGTTAGTAGGGCAATTTAATGCACAAAAAGATATAAATAGAGAAATAAGAAGAAGGCGCATTTCATTGATCTGAAAAGGTTGGTAGAGCCGACTACAAAACTTGCTTAAAAACCATCAAGCTAATCTTTACATAAAAAGAAGAAAACAACAAAAAGATGAAGTCTAGGCTTCAGAGGTGGTGACATCCTCATTTTGGGAAGGGCATCCTCGACAATTGGGGTAGAGACAGAATCAATGGTAGCAGCTATTGGAATTTGAGGTTTGGGGCATACATGTGTATTTCAAAATTTTATTTTTTAAACACTACAGTAGAATACAAGATTAAAATATTTTTAATCTAAATCATGCATGCATAAAACATAAAATCATAAGAATCTAGTTCATGTATTGAAATTAATATATACTAAAATTCAGATTGTGATCAAATCGCATACCTGTTTCACAATCCTTTTCTTCAAATCTGAATTTGAAAGAGAAAAATTTTTTTCTAGTTGCATAAGTATCCAATTTTTATGGATATCCACTCGAGATCAGTCTGGAATAACCCTCTTAAAGTTGAATTTTCATCTCTAAGAAAATTCATCCCACTGAATTTGAATGAAGTCTGGATCGCAATCAACTCTTGATCTCTTTCTTGATCTTCTTTTTCTCTTCTTCTCTTGCCTTTCTCCCCTTGCTTGTGCTGCTATCAAGCACCAAAAACCAGCAAGGTGGAATGCCCAACGGCCTTGGGCGTGGAGGAGAAGTGGGACGCCCAACAAGAGAGGACGTATGGGATGTCCCAAGGAGAAGAGAGGAGAGGAGAAAGGGAGAAGAAGAAAGGGCATGGGGGCTTTCTTTGGTGGGCGTGGGGTGCTGGTTGGATTGCCTAGGGGCCTTAGGGGAGGTTTCTTTAAATAAGTATAAAGATTGAATCCTATTCAATCTCATAATACAAGTCTCACTTGCATTAGATTTTTTAATAACTTAAGTTATTTAATTTACTTTAAAAATCTTTTTAGGTGCCAACTCTTGGAGCCCTTGCACCCACTATTTACACCCTAAAATACACCCAAGGGATGCCCCATATGAAATCAAAAGGCCCTTTAATCATGAGACATGCCCAACTTGATCAAATCAAGGTGGCACCCAAGAATAACTATCAAAAAAATTAATTAGGGACTTGCATCCTTAATTCATTTGATCCAAAACCTTAGACACCCAATAATTGGAGTCCAATAAATCTAATTCATTTAGATTATTAGCAGATAATTAAGTTTGAATTATCTTATCAAATAAAAAATTCAAATGAAAAGAAAAAATTGGGTCCAACCATGTGCTAGCAAGGTTACCATGAATCCAATCGGATTTTTCTAAACCCAATTGACACTTCATAAGCTCAATTGCTAATTTTAGACCTAATCTTTTTGTTGCGTGACCCCATAGGTTTCATTCTATCTGTTAATGAGATATACAATGATCTCTATCAAAGTATCATTGAAACTCTTTTCAATGGATCGAAATAATTTCATTCTAACTCATCAAAGATTATCGATCCAGAACAATCCTAGTGAGCTCTCACAATCCATCAGTGACACCTAGCAGTATGTAGTGGCAATCCAGTAGAACATAAATGAACTTGTAGGTGTAGCTAATATGTAATTCAGTCCCTCTATCATGAGTCCCGACTAGATAGCAGGTCATGGATAAATTATCAAATCTCAACATCAGTCATATGATAGATTCGATCAGCTCAAGTCTAATTATAATTTTTATAGAAACTCTTTTCTATCAATCATACTATTGTGACCACAGACTCTTAGACTTAGCCTCTCAAATCTCATAGGACTACTCCTCTCTATCAAGATCGATAGATCCTATCATGATGCACATCCTACTCCTACAGTGGACCAACTATCGTCAACATCTACTATAAGGGCTCATTAAGACTCATGTTTATGTGTCAATCAAACTCCAGCAGTCTCATTGTGAGTAGTAGTGCCATCTCAGGTCAAAAGATCAATCACACAACTACAGCATCGAGACAATCACTGATGATTGAATAGAAATCCAAGTGATCTCTCGTATGGTCACGCTCAGTAATAGTTGTTCTTTAACAACTACCCACATTTGTTGTCTAGTATCTCTATACTGTAGACTAGAGATCCATCTATTCTAAAGAAAGTGATCTGTGCGTCAGTCTATCCGGATCGATCATCATCCTCATGATGATCCTATGATCAGGAGTATTTAAGACTTAAATACATGTCTCTAATTCTCAACTCTTTAGGAATATGTATCGAAAATTAATTCCATGGATGATTGAAGGACACATCACACTTGAATGAAATATAAACTTGCTCTTTTATTAATCATATCAATTTATTAAGTACAAAATTATGTCCAAAATTTATTACAATGTGTCAGCCATATTGGCTTCTAGGACATACATCTAACAATCTCTCACTTGGATTAAAGCTAATTGACCATAAATCTAAGTCCTATCTTCTCAAGGTGGACTTCTATTTTCGATTGGCTCAACTACTTTGTCAGCGGATCTGGCACATTATCCGTAGAGTCTACTCTTCGCACCTCGATATGTTTCTTTTCGAGGTAGTCGCATATGATAATATACTGTCACTCGATGTGCTTTGATTTTTATGAGACCTCAGCTCCTTGCAAGCACTATGGCTCTATTATTATCGCAGTAAATGAAAGAAGAGTGCCCTATAAGCCAATCGCAAGTGTGTTGTGATAAAATTTTTTTTTTATAATTTTTCAACTCATATAAAATATTTATTATTTGATAATAAAATTAGACATTGATTCATCATTTTAGCTACATCTTATTATAATTAAGATAATGATGAATCCCAAATTAGGGCAATGGTTTTGAAAACATGAATGGGTCATGCTAGTGAGACCTAAAATCCTAAAACTCTAATCTTAAATATTTTTGATCATAGGAATATTTAGTCAGAGATCAATGTTTCGATAGACTAGCACATCCTATGTATCCTCGATGAAGAGGGTGGTAGATCTCACTAGCCACTTGTGTATGTGACGCTAATACAAGGATGTAGGTGCTTATTTAGAAAATGAGTCCACTGAATTGACTCGATGAAAGAGAACATCTTATGGAAGTCTTACTTGCATGTCAAAGATTGTTCTCTAAGTGAGAGTTGTGCAAGTGATCCTTAGACCTGAGACCACCATAGAATCTTGTGCACATGAACCCATATTTTGGTTCATACCTAAGCATGGCATTAAGATATGTACGGGATATTCTGGATATGGTAGAGTGTGTATGGAGATTGTGAGTAGGTCAATATAGAATCGATGACTCCTAGTAAGAAGAGATCGCATCCTATGTATTCTCATTCCTAGATGACTAAAAAAAAGTCTTTCGGCCAAAAGCAGAAAAGAGATTAGAAAAAGTTTTTAATACTTTTTTATCAGAGTCATCATTGATTAATTGAGAATCGATATGAATATGTGTTTGAGTTTGACATGATTCCATACTCATGAACATATTCAGGGTGCAGAGATGATCGAAGGATTGAATTGTATGGTAACTTACCACTGAAGGATATATTTGATATTTTTATCAAATTTTATATCTTTTGGATAGTCATGATATATTACTAGACATTAATCTTGACTTGAGGTTTGATCGGATTAAAGAGTTTAATTCGATCGTCAATTAGAAAGGATTCTAATTGTTGGGCTTGGGTTAGCTTGATTGGACCTAAATCGGTTAGATTGAAATCTAATCAAATTTAACCAACTTACACCCAAACCTACTACTAGCTAGATATAGAACTCAATGGGTCACACACATATAAAAATTGGCTAAGGATCCTTTTGAAAAAGGTTGATTAAATTTTGGATTCAATCAGGGTTTCAGTGAGCATGCAAGCATGTGTGGAAATCCTAGCTCCTTTGAAGATCAATTTGATCTCATTCCTTGCTAATTGGCTAGCCCAATTTGGTGGGTATTTGGGCCAAGTCATGCCACCTAGAAGCAACCTAAATAGGGGCATCAAATCTCAAATTAACACTAATTATGAAGAGTCCAAGTTGTGAAGGACTCTTGGCGCAAATCAGAATCAGCGTGTGCATGTTAGCATGAGCAAAGAAAAAAGTCCTTCTAGCATGGGATTAAGATGCATGTGGTAGCCCACATCACCATCCATCCTTAGCATACATCTTAAAGCATGAGATAGATTTTTTTTGAAATTTTTGGGGTGGAGAAAAATTGGAAATGAGAAGGATGTCTCGCACGTGTGGGATGAAGTGTCGCATCTCTCCATAGTTTGGAGAGTCCTTCTCCTAATCAAATGCTTTTAAATTAAAATAATTTTTTTTGATAACATTTCACATTTGATAATCTATTTTTGGTGATTTTTTTGGAATTTTTTAGACTTATCTGATGGCCAAAAGGATGCTGGAAGCTTCCTCACATGCGTGCATGTGTGGTGATCAAAACTCATGAGAAGAGGTGCGAGGATAGCATCCTTTCGTGAGAATTTTATCACCATGTCATATTTTTTGAAATTATAAATGAGTCCCCTATCCACATGGATTTTTGTAGATTTTTTTGATTTGAGAAGGGATACAAAAATATCCCTTCTTTGATCACACACGCAGGTGCAGGTGCAGATCAGTGTATTGGTGATAAGAGTCCTTCTGCTTGAAGAAACTCTTATCTCTAATAATCTGATTAGATAAGCCTCTTGGATGATGCATGTCCCTCCCTTTTTGGCACCCCTCAGATGGCTATAAAAGGGTTTGGATGCAGAGTGTCCATGGTATTCAGAAAAGATTTTCAATTTCTCTCCGTAAGCTCTCCTTCTTTCTTACCACCTATCTTAGTTTTAGGACAAGGCTTTGAGATTTAAGACAAAGCCTTATCTGATCCTAACAAGGGTTGTGAGGATCCTAAAGAAGAAGAATCAGAAGTCTAAAGGAGGATCTTAGAGGGTCGAGTCAGGTTCTTAGAGAAATTTGACCGATACAGGGCTAGTCGAGTTCTAGAGGCTAGAACTCTTGAAGCAAGGTAAAGAAGGAGCACTGTCTATGGTTCAATTTTTATGTGGATCACTATTGGAGGGCAGACACTTGGATACCTTGTGAAAATTGAGATTAGCACTGTAGGTATTCTTCTTATCTAAGTTTAATTTACTGTACTTTGATTATTATAATCAAGAATTTTTGGACATTAGGGTTTTCGGTGCATCAAGTGTTTCGAATGAAAATTTTTTAAACACCTAGTCCTTCCACTACTATTAGATATATGTCCTAGAAGCCAATATGGATGACACATTATAATATTTTTAGGACATAATTTTATACTTAATATATTGATATGATCAATAAAAGGGATAAGTTCTTTTTCATTCAAGTGTAATGTGTCTTTGAATCGTCCATGAAATTAGTTTTGATATATATTCTCAAAGTATTGAGAATTAGAGACATGTATTTAATTTCTAAAAGCTCTCAGTCATAAGATCATCATGAGGGTGATGATAGATCCAGATAGACTGACGCACAAATTGCTTCCTTCGGGATAGATGGATCTCTAATCTACTATGTAGAGACACAGGACGATAAGTGCGAGTGGTTGTTAAAGAATAATTGGCACTGAGTGTGACCATACAAGAGATTACTTGTGTTGCTCCTAGATTGATTTTGATGATTACAAAGCAGATTGAAGGGATACAAATATTTTTATTTGAAAAAGTCTTTATGCTCTTCAGGGGCAAAATTGTAATTTTACTAAAATCCTGATTTGATAGTATCATTTGGTAGAACAAATGATTTGTAATCTATTGGTGAAAATTTCATTATTTTTGGACTTATATTTTTGAAGTTATGAATGTTTGAAGTGCATGAGTCGACTCATGAGTCAACTCATGGCACAATGAGCTGCTTGGCATGCTAAAATTTCCCTTGGCACGCTGATTTTTTTTTGGCTTGGCACGACCTATGAGTCGACTCATGAGTCGACCCACAAGGCATGAGTCGACTCATGAGTCGACCTCTGCTGATTTGGGCCAAAAAAAATCTAGAAACCAACATGTCTGGCTGTTGCAACAGAAGTCGACTCCTGAAGCATGAGTCGACTCATGAGTCGACCCCTGCGACGGAAATTGTCCGCAACGGCTAGTTTTTTGCCCATTTTAATTGCCTTTAATGCTCCCTTAAAATACTCTAACGGCTCTTTTTCTGCCTAAAATATTTTTCCTTGTTTCTTAAAGCTATAAAAGGTTTCAAAAGGTGAAAAACAAAAAGGTGATCTACAATATACACGAGAGATACAAGAGATCTACAATACAAGAGACATACAAGAGATTTTGAAAGAGAAAAGCAAGAGCGTTCAAAAGGACATTCAAGAGCATTCAAAGAGAGGGTTTTTCAAGCCAACTTTTCAACCTTGATCAAGAGCTCTTTCAAAGCCTTCAAGAAGCCTTCAATCAAAAGCTCACCTATTCCTCAAGCGTTCATTCAACTCTTCATCCATCTTGAGGAAATCCAAAAGGGGATTCTTCATTTGAGTAAAGTGCATTTAATGTTATATTCGCTCATTTAAGGAGCTATTCTTGTACTTATTTGTGCTCTAAACTGTCTTACTCTTTGTGAGTAATTGTTCTTGTTTTTGAAGGGTTTCCAAAACAAGGGAAGGTTGATCCGAACCTGAAATCGGAGTGTTTTGGGTTGGCTTGTACCCGAGAAACAAGTGGACTAGCTTGGGATAGCTAGTGTCGGAGTTTCTGACATTTGTATTCGGGTTGAATACAAGTATAGTGGATTGGAATTCCCAAGTAGGAGCTTGGGGAGTGGATGTAGGTGCAAGGTTGGCACCGAACCACTATAAATCCTTGTGTTTGTGGTGTGCTTTATTTTTTCTCTTTATTTCTTTATTATATCCTTGCATTCTTGCTTTAGGTAATTAATCTTGAACTAAAGTCTTTCTCCTCATTCATCAAGCTTCTAACAAATACTTTTCATAAGTAATTAGTTAAGCTTAAATTTTTTAAAACCCAATTCACCCCCCCCCCCCTCTTGGGTTGCATAGCTGGGCAACAAGTGGTATCAGAGCCCGGTGCTCTAGCCCTTCTTTGATCTAACAATCAAAGAGCCAAAGATCTATGGCAACCCATTTCGGTACTTCTCTAGCCGAGGGGCAATCTACCAACCGACCTCCACTTTTCAATGGGTCTAATTACACCTATTGGAAAGCTCGGATGAAGATATTCATACAAGCACTCGACTATGATATGTGGAGTATCATAGTGAACGGTCCTCACACACCCACCAAGATTATAGATGGTGAGGAGTCAACCAAACCCGAGAAAGAATGGGATGAGGTTGATAAGAAATTAGCACAATTAAATGCTAAAGCTATGAATGTTCTTTATTATGCACTTGATGCAAATGAATTTAATCGCATTTCTACTTGTGCATCTGCTAAAGAAATATGGGATAGGTTAGAAGTAACCCATGAGGGAACAAATCAAGTAAAAGAGTCTAAAATAAACATGCTTGTGCATAAATATGAATTGTTTAAAATGGAGCATGATGAGTCCATAACTGCTATGTTTACTCATTTTACTGATATAATTAATGGTTTGAAGAGTCTTGGCAAATCTTATACTAACAGTGAGCTTGTAAGGAAGATTCTCAGGTCATTGCCAAGAACTTGGGAAGCCAAGGTGACTGCCATCCAAGAAGCAAAGGACTTGAACATTCTACCTCTAGAAGAGCTTCTTGGATCCTTGATGACTCATGAACTTAGCATGAAGCAACATCAAGAGGATGAAGTCAAAAAGAAAAGAACCATTGTCCTCAAATCCATAGCTTCGCCTGATGATGAAACGGATGACACTGAAGATGAAGAACAGGATGAAGAGATGGCTCTCATCACCCGGAAATTTAAGAAGTTTCTAAGAAAAAGGAAACAGGGGATGAGAAAGAAGTCATTCACAAAAGGGGAACAAAGCAAAGAGAAAGAGAAAGATCAACCCCTTATATGCTACGAGTGCAAGAAGCCGGGACATTTCAAATCTGAATGTCCACAACTGAAGAAAGGTCCCAAAAAGTTCAAAAAAAAAGCAATGATGGCGACTTGGAGTGCGAGTGATGACTCAAGCTCCGATGAGAAAACCTCAACAGAACAAGCCAACCTGTGCCTTATGGCACACGAAAATGAGGTAACTTCTGAATCCCCTAGTGAATTTACTTTTGAAGAATTGCATGAAGCATTCTATGATTTAATTGATGAATTAAAGAAACTAGGGATGAAAAACAAAGAACTGAAATTGGAAAATCAGTCTTTAGTGAAACAAGCTGAAAACCTTTCAATTGAAAAATTCACCTTGATTCAAGAAAATCAAAGCTTAAAGAATGAAATTAACAAGCTGAAACCTATAGTAGATAAGTTCACCTTCAGTTCAAACAAACTAAATATGATTCTTGATAATCAAAAAGCTGTATATGATAAGGCTGGACTTGGCTATAACCCCTTGAAGAAACAAAAATTTCTGAAGAATATTTATGTAAATTATTCAAGTAACAAGTCTACAAATATTACTTGTTTCAAATGTGGTAGAATAGGACATAAATCATACACATGCCTTATTAACAAATCTGCAAACACAACTATAAAGAAAATATGGGTTCCAAAAGGAACCATTTTGACTAACCTAAAAGGACCCAAGAAAGCTTGGGTACCTAAGACAGAAACGTGACTTTTGCTTGCAGGTGTGTCTAGCATCCCAAGGAGGAAACAGAAAATGGTATCTTGACAGTGGATGCTCGAGACACATGACTGGTGATGAATTACAATTCATCACGCTTGATGCTAAGGATGGAGGGATGGTCACCTTTGGAGATAATGGCAAAGGAAAGATCATCGGGATAGGTAACATTGGTATCACTCCCTCCAAATACATTAAAAATGTTTTGTTAGTTAAAGGTTTAAAGCATAACTTACTTAGCATTAGTCAATTTTGTGATAAAGGGTATAAAGTTGTTTTTGAATCATCTGTTTGCATTGTGACTAGTCCTATTAACGATGGCATTAAATTTATAGGACATAGGCATGGCAACGTTTATATGGTAGATTTGAATGATTTAGCCAAATTAGACATGCAATGCCTAGTATCCTTGAATGCTAAAGTTAATGAGACTAGTTGGCTGTGGCATCGTAGACTTGCACATATTAGCATGCATTCTCTTTCAAAATTAATTAAGAAAGAATTAGTTCTTGGTTTGCCAAAACTGAATTTTGAAAAGGATAGAATTTATGATGCATGCCAATTAGGTAAACAAACTAGAGTTTCATTTAAATCCAAAAATATTGTTTCAACTTCTAGACCTTTAGAGCTCTTGCATATGGACTTATTTGGACCAACTAGAACCACTAGTTTAGGAGGAAAATGATATGGTTTTGTAATTATAGATGATTACTCTCGTTTTACTTGGGTTTTCTTTTTGGCACACAAAGATGAAACTTTCATATTTTCACTAAATTTCATCGAAAAGTCACTAATGAAAAAGGGTTTTCAATTCAAAATATTAGAAGTGATCATGGAACTGAATTTGAAAATTAAGACTTTGAAAATTTTTGTGATGAAAATGAAATTGGCCATAACTTCTCTGCTCCTAGGACACCCCAACAGAATGGGGTAGTTGAAAGAAAAAACAGAACCTTAGAAGAAATGGCCCGTACCATGCTTTGTGAAAGCAACCTTCCAAGATATTTTTGGGCGGAAGCAATTAACACAGCATGTTACATTTTAAATCGTGCTTTGATTAGACAATTTTTAAAGAAAACCCCCTATGAACTTTGGAAAGGAAGAAAACCAAATATTGCATATTTTCATATTTTTGGTTGCCGATGTTTTGTATTAAATAATGGCAAAGAAAGACCTGGTAAATTTGACGCAAAATCAGATGAAGCAATCTTTCTAGGTTACTCCTCCACTAGTAAAACATTTAGAGTTTTCAACAAAAGAACTTTAGTAGTTGAGGAGTCCATACATGTTGTTTTTGATGAATCTAACGATCTTCCTTCAAGGAAGAATGAGGGTGTTGATGATGCAGATCCACTAATAGAAGGTATGAAGGAGATCACTCTGAAAAAATTCAGCAACTCCAGAAGACAAGGATCAAGAAGACAAACAAGATGAGAGAGGTGAAGAAATTCAAGAACAACCTCAAGGTACAAATGACCTACCCAAGGAATGGAGGTATGTTCACAACCACCCTAAGGAGTTAATTATTGGTGATCCTATGCATGGGGTAAAAACCCGTTCTTCACTTAGAGATGTAGTTAATCATTGTGCTTTTGTATCTCATCTTGAACCTAAAACTTTTGAAGAAGCTGAAAATGATCATAATTGGATTAATGCAATGCAAGAGGAACTTAATCAATTTGAAAGAAATAATGTTTGGACCTTAGTATCAAGACCTAAAAATTATTCAATAATTGGCACAAAATGGGTCTTTAGAAACAATTAGATGAGCATGGAAATGTAATTAGAAATAAAGCAAGACTGGTTGCTAAGGGATATAATCAAGAAGAAGGAATGATTTTGATGAAACCTTTGCACCTGTTGCTAGATTAGAAGCTATTAGACTTCTACTTGCATATGCTCGCTTTATGAAATTCAAATTATTTCAAATGGATGTTAAAAATGCATTTTTAAATGGATATATTGCTGAAGAAGTATATGTAGAACAACCCCCTGGATTTGAAAATCATGCTTTTCCTAATCATGTCTTTAGATTAAATAAAGCTTTATATGGATTAAAACAAGCACCTAGAGCATGGTATGATAGGCTAAACAAATTTCTACTAAATAATAGTTTTCAAGAGGTAATATAGATACAACCCTCTTTATTAAAAGAAATCA
>NC_025996.2:92036173-92132571 GCF_000442705.2 Elaeis guineensis
CTTTGACTTAAGATGGTACTACTGCTCACAGTGAGGCTGCTGGAGTTTGATTGACACATAAACATGGATCTCAATGAGCCTTTGTAGTGGATATTGATGATAATTGATCCACTGTAGGAGTAGGATGCGCATCAAGAAAAGATCTATCAATTTTGATAGAGAGTAGTCCTATGGGATTTGAGAAGCTAAATCCATGAATCTGTGGCCACAGTAGAGTGATTGATGGAAAAGAGTTTTCATAGGCATCACATATGGACTTGAGCTAATCGAATCTATCATATGACTGATGTTGAGGTTTGACGATTTATCCATGACTTGTCATCTGGTCGGGACTCACAATAGAGGGACTGAATTACACGTTAACTACACCTAGAGGTTCATTTTAATTCTACTGGGTTGCCACTATATATTGCTAGGCGTCACTGGTGGATTGTGAGAGCTCACTATGATTGTTCTGGATTGACAATCTTTGCTGAGTTAGAGTGAAATTATTCTGATCCATTGAAAAGAGTTTCAATGATATAATGATAGAAATCATTGTATATCTTACTACCAAATAGAATTGAACCTATGGGGTCACACAATAAAGGGATTAAGCCTGGAATAAGAAATTGAGCTTATAAAGTGTCAATTGGATTTAGAGAAATTCATTAGGTTCATGGTAACCTTGCTAGCACATGCTTGGATCCAATTTCTCTTTTTATTGGGATTACTTATTTAATAAGTTAATTTTAACTTAATTATCTGTTAATTATCTATATGAATAAAATTTATGAGACTCCAATTATTGGGTGTCTAAGATTTTGGATCACATAAATTAAGGGTGCAAGTCTCTTACGAATCTCCTTGATAGTTATTATGGGGTGCCACTTTGAATTGTTCAATTTGAGTGTGTCCATTGATTAGAGGGTCTTTGGTTCTCATATGGGGTGTCTCTTGGGTGCAAAATAGGATATTTAATTATGGATGCAAGGGCTCCAATAGTTGGCGCCTAATGGGCTTCCTAATGTAAGTTGGATAACTTAAGTTAATAAGAATCCTAATGCAAGTAGGATTTGTATTATATGATTGAATAGGATTCAATCTTTGTGCCTATAAAAGGAGAGCTCCCCTAAGATCCTAAGATCATCCAAGCCAACCCATCTTCACCCCAAGAGAACCTCTCATGCCCTCTCTTCCTCCCTCTTTCTCTTCTCCTTAAGCGTCCCCATGCCATACTACTTGGGACACATGTCCCAAGTTTTGCACACGCCCAAGGCATTGGGCGGCCTTTCATCTGCTGATTATTGGTCTCTTGTAGTATGACAAGGCAAGGAGAAAGGCTAGAGAGGAAGAGAAGATAAGGATCAAGGAGAAAGATCAAACGTTGATCGCGATCCAGGCTTCGTTCAGATTCAGGAGGTTGAATTTTGGAGAATCAAAATTCAGATCTTAGATGGCTGTTCTAGGCTGATCCTAAGGGGATACATAGAGGTCAAATACTTGTACGGCTAATAAAGAGCCTCATCTCTTCCAGATCCAGATTTGAAGAAAGAGATTGCGAAAAAGGTATGTGATTTGATCACAATTTAAATTTCAACATATATCAATTTCAGCATATAAAATAGATCCATATGGTTTTATATTTTTATGCATGCAAAATTTAGATTAAAATTATTTTAATCTTATTCTTCAATGCAGTGTTTAAAAAATTAAGTTTTTGAAACATATATGCATACTTCAAATCTCAAATTCTAATAGTGGTATCAAAGCCACGGGTTTTCATATGCTAAATTTTGACATACATATTTTTAAAAAAAATTTTAAAATTAATTTTTTGTTTAATATATGAGATGTATAGATAGATCAACTAATCTAAAATTTAATTTTAAGTTTAATATTACAACATATAGAAGATATATAATTGCATGCATTGATTTAAATTTTTATTTAGAAAGAGTTCTAGTCCATGTTCATGTGATACATAGATGCATGCATAAAACCTAAAATTTTTTTATGATCTAAATTTTGATGCATATATATGTATATGATTATATTTTTAGATCATAAATTTATCTTTAATCTGATCCATGATTAGTATATGAGATATATGACATCATGCTAAGATCTGAAATTTGTTTAGATTTGATTTTATATGCATATATATGATATATGTTTGTATGCTAAAATTTGAAAATTATTTTCATGTTCTAAAACTTACTTTCATATTGTTGCTCCATGAATTAATTTTGATGATTACAAAATATTTGAGGAGGTTACTAATGATTTTGGCTTGAAAAAAGATTTATTGTATTTCAGGGGCAAAATCATAATTTTATCAATTCTGATTCAAAAGTCTCAAAAGCAAGAACAGAAGATTTGTGATCTATTAGAGATAATTTTATATTTTTTGGATATATATTTTGAGAAAAAATTAAGTTTAAAGAAAAAGATCGACTCCTAGTCGATCCCTGTCAAAAGGGACTGAACGGCACACTATTTTTGGCTGGCACACCCAAAAGAGACGACCCCAGAGTCGACCCCTGTGCTAGGGGTCGACCCTAGGGAGCACAGGGGTCGACCCCAGGGTCGACCTCTGTTGACTGTGCAAGTCAAAGATACAGAACAGTCACTTTCTATTCTGCACCACAGAGGTCGATTCCTGGGATCGACCCCTGTGCAGGGGACAACCCCTAGGGTCGACCCCTATGAGAAAAATCTTCATAATGGCTAGTTTTTAGTCCATTTTGATCGTATTTAATGCTCATATATATGACATCATGCTAAGATCTGAAATTTGTTTAAATCTGATTTTACATGCATATATATGATATATGTTTGTATGCTAAAATTTGAAAATTATTTTCATGTTCTAAAATTTACTTTCATACTGTTGCTCCATGAATTAATTTTGATGATTACAAAATATTTAAGGAGGTTACTAATGATTTTGGCTTGAAAAAAGATTTATTATATTTTAGGGGTAAAATCATAATTTTATCAATTTCTGATTCAAAAGTCTCCAAAGCAAGAACAGAAGATTTGTGATCTATTAGAGATAATTTCATATTTTTTGGATATATATTTTGAGAAAAATCAAATTTAAAGAAAAGGATCGACCCCTAGGTCGACCCCTGTCAAAAGGGGCTGAACGGCATGCTATTTTTGGTTGGCACACCCAAAGGAGATGACCCCAGGGTCGACCCCTGTGCTAGGGGTCGATCCTAGGAGCACAGGGGTCGACCCCAGGGTCGACCTCTGTTGACTGTGCAAGCTAAAGATACAGAAAGTCACCTTCTGTTCTGCACCACAGAGATCGATCTTGGAGTCGACCCCTGTGCAGGGGACAACCCCTAGGGTCAACCCCTGTGATGAAAATCTTCATAACGGCTAGTTTTCAGTCTATTTTGATCGTATTTAATGCTCATTTAAAGCTCTCCAATGACTCTAAACCTATCCATATTTCTCTCCAGCATCTATTGAAGATATAAAGCACTTAAAGGAGGGAAGAAGAGTGAGATTCAAGCCTTCATTTCAGTCCTAAATAAAAAGCCATCTTCAAGCAAAAGAAGCTTTCATTTCAAGTTCACCAACCCCTCAAGAGCTTATTTAAGTCTTCAACAACCTTGAGAAAAATCAAAAAAAAAATTTCTTCTTGTGTAAAGTGTACTTAAAATTTTATTTGCTCATTAAAAGAGCTAAACTTATATTTCTTTGTTATTAACTCTTATACTCTGTTTCTGTCTTGATCTTTAGTTTTGGAAGAATTCAAAACTTAGATAGGTTGATCCGAATCTTGAATCGGATTGTATTGGGTTGGCTTGTATCTGAAAAATAAATGTTCTAGCTTGGGATAGCTAGAGTCAGAGGTATCGATGTTATATTCTTGTTGAATATATTTTAGTGGATTTAAATTCTCAAGTAGGAGCTTGGAGAGTAGATGTAGGTACAAGGTTGGCACCAAACCATTATAAACCTTGATTGTTTGTGGTGTGCTTACTTACTCTCTATCTAATTTTTTTATTTTTTTGCATTCTTGCATCTTATCTCTACACTTTGCTTAAATCACTTGCTACATATAACTTGCTTATTATTACTTAATCCTTGTGGTTCTAAATAAATTTTAAAATTTTAAAAATTCAATTATCCCCCTCTCTTGGGTTGCATAGCTGGACAACAAGTGGTATCAGAGCTCGGTGCTCTAGTCCTACTTTAATTTAACAATCAAAGAGCTAAAAATCTATGGCAACTCAAGTTGGTGCTTCACTAGCTGAGGGACAGTCCACAAACCAACCTTCATTTTTCAATGGGTCAAACTACACCTATTGGAAAGCTCAGATGAAAATTTTTATTCAAGACTTAACTATGATACGTAGAGTATCATAGTTAATGGACCATACACACCCACTAAGATAATTGATGGTGTAGAATCAACCAAATTCTAAAAAAGAATGGAATGAGGTTGACAAGAAAATGGCTCAACTCCATGCTAAAGCCATGAATATTTTATGTTATGCTTTAGATGCTAATGAATTTAATCGTATTTCAACATGCATGTCGGCTAAAAAAATATGGGATAGGTTAGAAGTAACACATGAAGGCATTAATTAAGTTAAAGAATCAAAAATTAACATGCTTATGCATAAATATGAACTCTTTAAAATAGAGCATGATGAATCAATAACTGAAATATTTACTCATTTTATGGATATTATTAATGGTCTAAAATATCTTGGTAAGTCTTATTCTAACAGCGATCTTGTGAGAAAGATTCTTAGGTTTTTACTAAGGACTTGAGAGCCAAAGTGACCACAATCCAAGAAGCCAAAGATCTAAATATTTTACCCTTGGAGGAGTTTCTAGGATTGCTAATGACACACGAGCTAAGTATGAAATGACATCAAGAAGAAGATATCAAGAAGAAGAGGGCAATCATCCTCAAATCCACTGCTCAACTTGATGAGGAATCCGATGAAATACAAAATGAAGAGCAAGATGAAGAAATAGCCCTCATCACTAAAAAGTTTAAAAGATTTTTGAAGAAAAAAAAATAAGAGATGAGAAAGAGGCCACCTACAAAAGGAGAGCATAGCAAGGAGAAGGATAAGGAGCAGCCCCTTATTTGTGATAAATGTAAGAAGCGGGGTACTTTAGGTCCGAATGTCTACAACTTAAGAAGGCCCCAAGAAGTACAAAAAAAGGCTATGGTGGCTACATGGAGTGATAGTGATGAGTCAACTCCGAAGAAGAAGATTCATATGAACAAGCCAACTTGTGCCTTATGGCACATAAAAATAAGATAAATGCTGAAACTCCTAATGACTTTACTTTTGAAGAACTTCAAGAAGCATTTTATGATCTAGTTGATGATCTAAAGAAGTTAGAGGTAAAGAACAAAGAATTGAAATCAAAGAATCAATATTTACTAAAAAAAATGAGATTATTTCAAATGAAAAATTGATCTTGACACAAAAAAATCTGAACTTAAAAAATAAAATTACTAAGTTAAAACCTATGATAGAAAATTCACTCTAAATTCAAATAAACTTCAAATGATACTTGATAATCAAAAAGCTGTTTATGATAAAGCCGGTCTTGGCTACAATCCTTTAAAGAAATAAAAATTTCTAAAAAATATCTTTGTGAACTCATCAAGCAATAAGTTTTCAAATATTACTTGCTTTAAATGTGGTAAAGTAGGATATAAATTTTATACATATTTCTTTAACAAATTTGAAAATTTAATGTGAAGAAAATATAGGTTCCAAAAGGAACCATTGTGACTAACCAAAAAAGACCAAGAAAACTTGGGTACCTAAAGTCAAAACTTGATTTTTGTATGTAGATGTGTCTTGCATCCCAAAGAATAAATCGAAAATGGTATCTTGATAGCGGGTGCTCAAGACATATGACCGGTGATGAATCTCAATTCATCACACTTGATGCAAAAGATGGAGGGATGGTCACCTTTGGAGACAATAGCAAAGAAAAGATTATCGGTATAGATAATATTGGTATCATTTCCTCAAGTATATTGAAAATATTTTATTAGTAGATGGTTTGAAACATAATCTATTAAGTATTAGTTAATTTTTGATAAAAGATACAAAGTTATTTTTGAATCTTCATTATGCATAGTAACTAGTCCCAATGATGAAGGCATTAAATTTATTGGGCATAGACATAGTAATATTTATATGATAGATTTGAATGATCTTTCCAAGATAAAATTAATCAGACTAGTTGGCTTTGGCACCATAGGCTTGCACATATTAGCATGCATTCACTTTCAAAACTTATTAAAAAGAAATTGATTACCAGTTTATCTAAGTTAAATTTTGAAAAAGATAGAATTTGTGATGCATGCCAACTAGGTAAACAAACAAAAATCTCATTCAAATCTAAAAATATTGTTTCAACTTCTAGGCCATTAGAATTATTGCACATAGATTTATTTGGACCCACTAGAACTATTAGTTTAGGTAAAAAATGATATAGCTTTGTAATTATTGATGATTTCTCTCGTTTTACATAGATTTTCTTTTTGACACATAAGGATGAAACTTTTTATGTGTTCTCAAAATTTTATCGAAAAGTTACTAATGAAAAAAATTTCAATTCAAAATATTTGAAGTGATCATGGAACTGAATTTAAAAATCAAAATTTTAAAAAATTTTATGATGAAAAAGGCATTAACCATAATTTTTCAGCACCTAGACACCCCAACAAAATGGATAGTAGAAAGAAAAAATAGAATCTTTGAAGAAATAGCCCGTACCATGCTATGTGAAAGCAACCTCTCAAGATACTTTTGGATGAAAGCAATTAACACGGCTTGTTACATTTTTAACCATGCTTTAATTAGACCAATTCTAAAGAAAACACCCTATGAGCTTTGGAAAGGAAGAAAACCAAACATTGTATTTTTTCATGTTTCTGGTTACCAATGTTTTTTTTGAATAATGGTAAAGAGAGATTAAAAAAATTTGATGGAAAATTTGATGAACTATTTTTTTTGGTTACTCCTCTTCTAGCAAAGCTTTTAAAGTTTTCAACAAAAGAACTTTAGTAGTAGAGAGTCAATGCATGTTGTTTTTGATAAGATTAATGATCTTCCTTCAAGAAAGAGTGAAATATTGATGATGCAGATCCTCTTATAGAAGGGATGAAGGAGTTCATTCTAAAAGACTTAATAATTCAAAATGAAGAAGAACATGAAAATAAACAAGAGGATGAAGGTGAAGAACAACAAGAACAACCTCAAGGTACAAATGATCTACCCAAAGAATGAGGTATAATCAAATTATCCCAAAGAATTAATCATTGGTGATCCTACACATAGAGTAAGAACTCATTCTTCACTTAGAGATGCATATAATTATTTTGTATTTGTTTTCATTTTGAACCTAAAATCATAGATGAAGCTGAAAAAGATTATAATTGATAAATACAATGAAGAGGAACTTAATCAATTCGAAAGAAATAATGTATGGATTTTAGTATCAAGACCAAAAATTATCCAGTAATTGGCACAAAATGGGTATATAAGAATAACTTGGATAACATGGAAATATAATTAAGAATAAAGCAAGATTGGTTGCAAAAGATTATAATCAAGAAGAGAAATTTGATTTTGATGAGACCTTTGCACCTGTTGCTAATTAGAAGCAATTAGGCTTTTACTTGCATATGCATGCTTTATGAATTTTAAGTATTCCAAATGGATATCAAAAGTACTTTTCTAAATGGTTATATTGCTGAAGAAGTATATGTAGAACAACCCTTCGATTTTGGAAATCATGCTTTTCCTAATCATGTTTTCAAATTAAACAAAGTATTATATGGTTTAAAACAAGCACCTAGGGCTTGGTATGAAAGGTTAAGTAAATTTTTGCTTAATAATAGTTTTTTAAGAGAAAATATAGATACAACCCTTTTCGTTAAAAGAAATCATGATGATATTTTAGTTATACAAATATACATTGATGACATTATATTTGGGTCTACTAATGAAACTCTTTGTCAAGATTTTACTAAGCTCGTGCAGGGGAGTTTGAGATGAGCACGATCGGAGAACTTACATTCTTCCTCGGACTCCAAATCAAACAAACAAAAGAAGGGATCTCCATCACCCAAAGCAAGTACACAAGAGAACTAAAAAGATTTGGAATGGAGGGCTCCAAAGCAATTGGTACCCCCATGAGCCCATCATGTAAGCTTGACAAGGATGAAGGAGGTAAAAATGTAGACTCAAAACTTTATAGAGGCATGATTAGTTTTTTATTGTATTTAACTGCTAGTAGATCAATATTATGTTTAGTGTTTGTCTATGTGCACACTTTCAATCAAATCCAAAAAAATCATATTTAAATATAGTTAAAAAAAATTTAAATATTTAAAAGGTACACAAATCTAAGATTATGGTATTCTAAGGACTCATCAATTGACTTAAAAAGATATTCAGATGCCGATTTTGCTGGATATAGATTAGATAGAAAAAGTACTAATAGAACTTACCAATTTTTAGGAGTTAACTTAATCTTTTGGTTTAGCAAGAAGTAAAATTCAGTGGTACTATCTACGGTCGAGGCGAATACATTGCAGTCGAAAGTTACTGTGCTTAAATCTTGTGGATTAAGCAACAACTTGAGGACTTTGGTATCAAACTCAAAGAAACTTCTATAAGATGTGATAACACTAGTGCTATTAATCTAACTAAAAATTTAATTCAACACTCTAGATCAAAGTATATTGAAATTAGACATCATTTCATAAGAGAACATGTTCAAAACAATGATATAATTCTTGATTATGTATGTACTGAAAAATAATTGGCTGACATCTATACCAAGGCCTTAAGTGAAGATAGATTTTGTAAATTAGAAGAGAACTAGGAATCCTTGATCCATCAGCTTAAGTATCTTTCTGATTCTAAGTTTTTTTGCCACAATTCATTGAACCAAATTTTGAGCTCAATTCTCATATCTTCTTTCTTAAAAGCTCAAAACTATCCTTCATATGATCAATCTCTTAAATAGACATCCTTCCCTCAAGTTTCAAATTTTTTCAAAATTTTTTCATCATTTTTTTAAATTTTTCTTGCCATGAGTCGACCCCAGGATCGATCCTAGGGTAAACTTATAATTTTTATTTAAACCCATTGGGTGCTCTGTTTTATTGAAAATCTCTGTTAGTTAAGAGGCCGACCCTTTGCCTTTCGTCTTCCTCATCCCATCGAACAAAAATCCCCTCCCTCTCCACTCTCTCAACTAAAAAAAAATCTCTAAAAATCCCTCTTCCCACCAAGTTTTTCCCTTCAAATTGCCCTTTTAGGAACTAAATCCTTTTCTTTTTCCTCTTCATTTGGGCGGATCAAGCTTATCCTAGTTTCCAAACCGACGGTCTATCTCCCCAAAATCCTTGTTTTTCTCTAAACTCCTTTCCACTCTACCTCTCATTAGGTCTTCTAAGCTGTTTCCAAGTCTTTCTTGTCTGAAATGGCTCTCAAATTAAAGCTACTGCAGAGAAGAAAGTTTGCTCGTGGGTTAGAGGAGGAAGTGCACAGAAAAAGAATGGCAGCCAAGCCCTCTCCTACTCCAACCCCAATTTCAGATCCTGCTCCAGCTTCTTTACTCCCCAATTAGTTCAAGCAAGGTACCACTCTCCAATCAAAAAGTAAAATCCAGGAAGAACATAGATTTTAAGTTTTTTGAAAAAAAGGGATTCTCAATTGGATCAAAAATTAAAAGTCAAGGATGAGAGTTTTACTGTCTATTGAAGGAAAATACTTATGCTGATTTGGTCAGAGAATTCTATTTAAATTTAAGTTACTACAATAGAACAGTAAAGTCTTTAGTGAAAGGTGTTAACATTGTTCTTGATCCATTACATTTGAGACAAATCTTGAACTTGCCTTGTGAAGGTTATACTCATATGGAGCTCCCAATCAAAGAAGTGAAACTAAGTGCTATTTTAGGGAGAGCATTTACTAAAAATTTAAATAAATTAGAAGCAAAGATACTTTCAGTAGAGATGAGACTTTTGTATCACATGGTAACCAAACTTTTTATCCTTAGGAGTGGCAGGCATGACCTCTTATTTGGTAGGGATATATGCATCATGTGGAAAAAATTTCAGTGCAGGGGTAAAACGATAATTTTAAAACTTTTTAAAATTATAATTTTACAGTAAAAATTATTAATTAATCTAATTAATTAACATATGTTAACTCTACACAAGGATCTAAATATGATATATATAGCATGCATTTAAATTTGATATTTGAAATTCTGCAGTAAATATTTTACTGTTATGTGTTCAGAACACATTACCTTCGTGCAGGTAGTCGATCGCCGCAGTCTGATCACCGTCGGGATGGTTTGTCATCGCAATGTAGCCACACAATATGTCTGACCTCTACGGATCATCCACACGAAGCTTCCGATCTGATCGGCTCCTCATGAATGCTAGTTTGTTGCAAAATTCTTTCGACGGCTGATGCTGATCGAACTCCTTCGATCAGTGTCTGTCGACTCCTCGGATGCTCTGGATCATCAGCAAAGGTGCTTGAGAGGTTGATGAAGCTCTTCCTAAAGTTTGGTGGGCTCACGACACTTGTAGCTCACCTTCTCACTTCCCGAACCCTAGGCAGAAACCCTAGGGTACTCACAGATGACCCTGCGCCCTTTCTCTCTTCTTTTCTTTTCTCTTCTTTTCTTTCTTTTCTCACGCAGAGGCCCTTTCTCACGCCACCCTTTCTCTCTCAGATCAGATCTGTGCATGCCCCATCTTCTCTTTCTTTTTAAAATGGTGTAAGACCGCATCTTTACAGCATTTTCACCACGTGAAAGGATAAAGCTAGGTGGTTGCTCACTTGAATTCAAATTGAATTTGAATTCAAATGCCAACCAACCAATCTTTATCCACTTTTGGCATGAGAAGAAGGGGGCGTGGGTTCTTTGTGCATAGAGAATTACACGAGAAACTTTTTCTCATGTAAAATAAGTGGCACACAAGTGGATAAGGTGGCGCATGAGATTAGTTGCCTATTCAAATTCAAATGAACGCATGAGATTAGTTGCCCATTCAAATTCAAACTTTATTTGAATTTGAATGGCCAACCAACCATCTTTATCCACTCAAAATGGTGCACAAAGGAGGGGCATGGGAAGGCTTCTGCATGAGAGAAAATTCATGAGAACTTGTTTCTCGTGAATTCAAATAGGCGCAGGTGAGGTGAGGTGGCACAGGGAGATAAGTCAAGGTGGTTTCAAATCTAATTGAACCAACCTTATTAAAATAGATTAGGCACAATTAGATTAAATTAAACCCAACATAATTAGGCTTAATTAGGCTTAATAAAATCCTAATCAAATCAAGAATTGACTAAGCCCAACCCCTGATCAAATTAGGGACCAAACCACCTCGGCGATTAGGTCAACTCTTAACCTAATCGAGTCAAACCCAACTGAACCAATTCAATTTGACTTGATCCAAAAATAATTATTCAATCAAATTGAGTTAATTAGTGATCAAATCACTAATTAAACCTCTCATAAATATTGAATCCAAATGCGATAGGCAATCGAGCATCAAAGTCCATCGATATGAAATCTTGATCGAAGAGTCCCAAACCAGTGGGACTCTTGACCCCGGTACTCAAAATGTGTAGAACTCATGATCAGAGAATCCTAATTCTCGATCATAGAGTCCCAAATACATAGGACTCAGAGTCTCCAAGCATTAGGACTCTTGGTCGAAGAGTCCCTGTCCAGTGGGACTCTTCACCAGCCATCAGATCAGATAGGAACCTCTAATGTGTGTGACCCCACAGGTTCGAACCTAAGTCGGTAGCACAGGAATCAATTTCTGTACTAATCGAAGTGACTATCTAGCAATGGTATCTGACGTTCGGATAGGTCGAATAGTCGCAATCGCAACATTCAGAACCTACGTGAATATGGTTACTGTATAATTCATCCCTTTTGACCCCTGTGTATAGGACGACTCAGGATTAAACTGTCAATCCTGATTATATTATCCGAATCATGCTCAACTCAAACAGTCCTGAGACTCTTCACTAGGACTATCCTGACCAAGGTTTTGCTAAATTGAAACACGACTGTACACAGCTAAACTGGAGTGGTCAATCCCATCTTGACACACGCACCGACAAATCAAGTACTTGACTACACCCAGCAGCCTTCCGTCACTGAATTAGAAATTCAGGTAGTCCAGTGCCTAAGTACAGTGAGTTACTTGTAAGTCACCATGGCGGTCTCAGGTCGGAGGGATAGTTATACCCATATCCCATCGAAGCAAATCTTGACAGCAAAAAAAGCTCCAGAGTCGGTCACATTCAGTACAGATGTACCCTTATATCTCACCTGTATGCCATACCAGTGTCTCCACACTCCTTAGTTAAGAGGACAACCAATCCATATGGCACACAACGACCTATGCTTGATAAACATTGTTGTCTTTGGTAACAACGTATCATTTGGTCGCGAACAGATTTAAGGACTAAACGATAAATCCTCCTTTGTCGAGTCTAAATAGTCCTAAGGACTTCACCACAATACAGGAGTTCATTAGAAGATGAAATAATTTGTGATGAAAAATATCAGAATAACTTTTATTTATTTATAATTTATATACTAATACAAGAAAGAGCACAACCGTCAACAGACTGACGATTGGCTTTGGAACACTATTCCCAACAATCTCCCACTTGGCCTGAAGCCAATCGATGCAGTATCTAATACCCATCTTCGACTTGAAGTCATCGAACTCCTTCACCGCAATGGCTTTAGTGAATGGGTCAGCCAGGTTCTCCTTTCTGTCGATCTTCTGAAGGTCGACGTTACCTCTATCTATGATTTTTCGGATGAGATGGTAGCGGCGCAGAATATGCTTCGTCCGCTAGTGTGCCTTCTGTTCCTTCGCCTGAGCAATGGTTCCAGAGCTGTCACAATAGAGCAAAACTGGACCAACAAGGGAGGGTGCTACTTTGAGCTTGGTGATGAATTTTCTCAGCCACACCACTTCTCTGCCTCACAAACTGAATCGGCCACAGTGTGCTGTTTGAAACTCTTCCAGCAGACAGCCCCACCGTTAAGGGTAAAAACAAATCCTGACACTCTTGCTGTCATCGTGATCAGACTGAAAATTGGAGTCTGTAAATCCTATAAGTCTCAAGTCTGATTCACCATAAACAAGCCACTGGTCTTTAGTATTTCTTAAATACTTCAGGATGGTTTTAACAACCTTCCAGTGATTCTCTCCTAGATCAGATTGGTATCTACTCACTACCCCTAGTGAGTATGCCACATCTGATCGTGTACATGTCATGACGTACATGATAGATCTCACTGCCGAAGCATATAAAATTCTACCCATACGCTCTCTCTCTTGAGGTGTTATCGGATAATCCCTCTTTGAGAGAGAAATTTCATGGCTTATCGATAGATAGCCTTTCTTGGAATTCTCCATGCTGAACCTCTTCAGCTATTGCTCCTAGATTGATTTTGATGATTACAAAACAGATTGAAGGGATACAAATAATTTTAAAATGAAAAAGTCCTTATGCTCTTCAAGGGCAAAATCATAATTTCACTAAAATCCTGATTTGATAGTACCATTTGGTAGAACAAATGATTTGAAATCTATTGGTGAAAATTTCATTGTGTTTGGACTTATATTTTTGATGTTATGAAGGTTTGAAGTGCATGAGTCGACTCATGAGTCAACTCATGGCACTGTGAGCTGATTGGCATGCAAAAATTCTCCTTGGCACGCTAGTTTTCTGGCTTGGCACGACCTGTGAGTCGACTCATGAGTCGACCCACAAGGCATGAGTCGACTCATGAGTCGACCCCTGCTGATTTGAGCCAAGAATTTCCAGAAACGCATTCTCTGGTTTTTGCAACAGAGGTCGACTCATGAGTCGACCCCTGAAGCATGAGTCAACTCATGAGTCGACCCCTGCGACGGAAAATGTCAGCAACGGCTATTTTTTTGCCCATTTTAATTGCCTTTTATGCTTCCTAAAAATCCTCTAACGGCTCTTTATCTGCCTAAATTGTTTTCTCTTGCTTCTAAGTCATAAAATGCTTTAAATGGTGAAAGAAATTGCAGATTAAATAGCAGATCAAACGTGAAATCAAAAAGGAGAAAAAAATGAAAGAGAGGATCCGAAATCTGCACGAAAAAGCCTGAGATCAACGAAATATCCAAAAAGAAAAAGAGAGAGGATCCACAATATACAAGAGAGATTGTGAAAGAGAAAAGCAAGAGCATTCAAGAGGATCTTTCAAGCCTATTGTTCAAACTTGATCTAGAGATCTTCCAAAGCTTTCAAGAGATCTTCAATCAACAAACAACCTCTTCTCAAGCATTCGTTCAAGCGTTCATCCATCTTGAGAAAATCCGAAAAGGGGTTCTTCATTTGAGTAAAGTTTTTATTGTTATATTCGCTCATTTAAAGGAGCTGTTATTGTATTAATCTGTGCTCAAAATTTTTTAACTCTTTGTGAGTTTTTGTTCTTATTTTTGGAGGATTTCCAAAATAAGGAAAGGTTGATCCGAACCTGAAATTGGAGTATTTTGGGTTTACTTGTACCCAAAAAATAAGTGATCTAGCTTGGGATAGCTAGTGTCGGAGTTTTCGATGTTTTGTATTCAGGTTGAATACAAGCATAGTGGATTGAAATTCTCAAGTAGGAGCTTGGGGAGTGGATGTAGGTGCAAGGTTGGCACCGAACCACTATAAATCCTTGTGTTTGTGGTGTGCTTTATCGCTTTACCTTATTTCTCTATTATATCCTTGCTATTCTGCTTCAGGTAATTAATATTGAATTAAAATCTTTGTCTTGTTCATCATATGTTATAAATTAAGTCTAAATTTTTAGAAACCCAATTCACCCCCCCTCTTGGGTTGCATAGCTGGGCAACAAGTGGTATCAGAGCCGGTGCTCTAGCCCTTCTTTGATCTAACAATCAAAGAGTCAAAGATCTATGGCAACCCATGTTGGTACTTCTCTAGCCGAGGAGCAATCAACAAACCGACCTCCACTTTTCAATGGGTCTAATTACACCTATTGAAAAGCTCGGATGAAGATATTCATACAAGCACTCGACTATGATATGTGGAGTATCATAGTGAATGGTCCTCACACACCCATCAAGATTATAGATGGTGAGGAGTCAACCAAACTCGAGAAAGAATGGGATGAGGTTGACAAGAAATTGGCACAATTAAATGCCAAAGCCATGAATGTTCTTTATTGTGCACTAGATGCTAGTGAATTCAATCGCATTTCTACTTGTGCATCTGCTAAAGAAATATGGGATAGGTTAGAAGTAACTCATGAGGGAACAAATCAAGTAAAAGAGTCTAAAATAAACATGCTTGTACATAAATATGAATTGTTCAAAATAGAGCATGATGAGTCCATAACTGCCATGTTTACTCATTTTACTGATATAATTAATGGTTTGAAGAGTCTTGGCAAATCTTATACTAACAGTGAACTTGTAAGGAAGATTCTCAGGTCACTGTCAAGAACTTGGGAAGCCAAGGTGACTGCCATCCAAGAAGCAAAGGACTTGAACACTCTACCTCTAGAAGAGCTTCTTGGATCCTTGATGACTCATGAACTTAGCATGAAGCAACATCAAGAGGATGAAGTCAAAAAGAAAAGAACCATTGCCCTCAAATCCACAACTTCGTCTGATTATGAAATGGATGAATCTGAAGATGAAGAACAGGATGAAGAGATGGCACTCATCACCCGAAAATTTAAGAAGTTTCTAAGAAAAAGGAAACAGGAGATGAGAAAGAAATTCACAAAAGGGGAACAAAGCAAAGAAAAAGAGAAAGATCAACTCCTTACATGCTACGAGTGCAAGAAGCCGGGACATTTCAGATCCGAATGTCCACAACTGAAGAAAGGTCCCAAAAAGTTCAAAAAGAAGGCAATGATGGCGACTTGGAGTGCGAGTGATGACTCAAGCTCCGACGAGGAAACCTCAACAGAACAAGCCAATCTGTGTCTGATGGCACATGAAAATGAGGTAACTTCTGAATCCACTAGTGAATTCACATTTGAAGAATTGCATGAAGCATTCTATGATTCAATTGATGAATTAAAGAAACTAGGGAAGAAAAATAAAGAACTGAAATTGGAAAATCAGTCCTTAGTGAAACAAGCTGAAATTCTTTCAATTGAAAAATTCACCTTGAGTCAAGAAAATCAAAACTTAAAGGATGAAATTAACAAGCTGAAATCTATAATAGATAAGTTCACCTTAAGTTCAAACAAACTAAATATGATCCTTGAAAATCAGAAAGCTATATATGATAAGGCTGGACTTGGCTATAAACCTCTGAAGAAACAAAAGTTTCTGAAGGATATTTATGTAAATTATTCAGGTAACAAGTCTACAAATATTACTTATTTCAAATGTGGTAGAATAGGACATAAATCATACATATGCCTTAAATCTACCAATACAACTATAAAGAAAATATGGGTTCCAAAAGGAACCATTCTGACTAACCCAAAAGGACCCAAGAAAGCTTGGGTACCTAAGACAGAGACTTGACCTTTGCTTGCAGGTGTGTCTAGCATCCCAAGAAGGAAACAGAAAATGGTATCTTGACAGTGGATGCTCGAGACACATGACTGGTGATGAATCACAATTCATCACGCTTGATGCTAAGGATGGAGGGATGGTCACCTTTGGAGATAATGGCAAAGGAAAGATCATCGGGATAGGTAACATTGGTATCACTCCCTTCAAATACATTGAGAATGTTTTACTAGTTAAAGGTTTAAAGCATAACTTACTTAGCATTAGTCAATTCTGTGATAAAGGGTATAAAGTAGTTTTTGAATCATCTGTTTGTATTGTGACTAGTCCTATTAACGATGGCATTAAATTTATAGGACATAGGCATGGCAATGTTTATATGATAGATTTGAATGACTTAGCCAAATTAGACATGCAATGCCTAGTATCCTTGAATGCTAAAATCAATGAGACTAGTTGGCTGTGGCATCGTAGACTTGCACATATCAGCATGCATTCTCTTTCAAAATTAATTAAGAAAGATTTAGTTCTCGGTTTGCCAAAACTGAATTTTGAAAAGGATAGAATCTGTGATGCATGCCAATTAGGTAAACAAACTAGAGTATCATTTAAATCCAAAAATACTGTTTCAACTTCTAGACCATTAGAGCTCTTACATATGGACTTATTTGGACCAACAAGAACCACCAGTCTAGGAGGAAAAAGATATGGCCTTGTAATTATAGATGATTATTCTCATTTTACTTGGGTTTTCTTTTTGGCTCACAAAAATGAAACTTTTCATATTTTCATTAAATTTCATCGAAAAGTTTCTAATGAAAAAGGGTTTTCAATTCAAAATATTAGAAGTGATCATGGAACTGAATTTGAAAATCAAGATTTTAAAAATTTTTGTGATGAAAATGGAATTGGCCATAACTTCTCTGCTCCTAGGACACCCCAACAAAATGGGGTAGTTGAAAGGAAAAATAGAACCTTAGAAGAAATGGCCCGTACCATGCTTTGTGAAAGCAACCTTCCAAGATATTTTTGGGCGGAAGCTATTAACACAGCATGTTACATTTTAAATCATGCTTTAATTAGATAATTTTTAAAGAAAACCCCCTATGAACTTTGGAAAGGAAGAAAACCAAATATTGCATATTTTCATGTCTTTGGTTGCCGATGTTTTGTATTAAATAATAGAAAAGAAAAACTTAGTAAATTTGATGCAAAATCAGATGAAGCAATCTTTTTAGGTTACTCCTCCACTAGTAAAGCATTTAGAGTTTTCAACAAAAGAACTTTAGTAGTTGAGGAGTCCATACATGTTGTTTTTGATGAATCTAACGATCTTCCTTCAAGGAAGAATGAGGGTGTTGATGATGCAGAGCCACTAATAGAAGGTATGAAGGAGATCACTCTGAAAGACTCAGCAACTCCAGAAGATAAGGATCAAGAAGATAAACAAGATGAGAGAAGTGAAGAAATTCAAGAACAACCTCAAGGTACAAATGACCTACCCAAGGAATGGAGGTATGTTCACAATCACCCTAAGGAGTTAATTATCGGTGATCCTATGCATGGGGTAAAAACATGTTCTTCACTTAGAGATGTACTTAATCATTGTGCTTTTATATCTCAACTTGAACCTAAAACTTTTGAAGAAGCTGAAAATGATCATAACTGGATTAATGCTATGCAAGAGGAACTTAATCAATTTGAAAGAAATAATGTTTGGACCTTAGTATCAAGACCTAAAGATTATTCAATAATTGGCACAAAATGGGTCTTTAGAAATAAATTAGATGAGCATGGAAATGTAATTAGAAATAAAACAAGACTGGTTGCTAAGGGATATAATCAAGAAGAAGAAATTGATTTTGATGAAACCTTTGCACCTGTTGCTAGATTAGAAGCTATTAGACTTCTACTTGCATATGCTTGCTTTATGAATTTCAAGTTATTTCAAATGGATGTTAAAAGTGTATTTTTAAATGGATATATCTCTGAAGAAGTATATGTAGAACAACCCCCTAGATTTGAAAATCATATTTTTCCTAATCATGTCTTTAGATTAAATAAAGCTTTATATGGATTAAAACAAGCACCTAGAGCATGGTATGAAAGGCTAAGCAGATTTCTACTAAATAATGGTTTTTCAAGAGGCAATGTAGATACAACCCTATTTATTAAAAGAAATCAAAATGATATGCTAATTGTACAAATTTATGTTGATGACATAATTTTTGGGTCTACTAATGAATCCCTTTGTCAAGACTTTGCTAAGCTTATGCAGGGAGAGTTCGAGATGAGCATGATGGGAGAACTCACATTCTTCCTCGGACTCCAAATCAAACAATCAAAAGAGAGAATCTCCATCACCCAAAGCAAGTACACCAAGGAACTACTCAAAAGATTTGGAATGGAGAACTGCAAACCAATTGGCACACCAATGAGTCCCTCATGTAAGCTTGACAAGGATGATGAAGGTAAAAGCGTAGACTTAAAATACTATAGAGGTATGATTGGCTCATTATTATATTTAACTGCAAGTAGGCCTGATATAATGTTTAGTGTTTGCTTATGTGCTAGATATCAAACTAATCCTAAAGAATCTCATTTGAATGCTGTTAAAAGAATCCTTAGATACTTAAATGGTACTCAAACTCTAGGGTTATGGTACTCTAAGGACTCACAAATTAATTTATTAGGATATTCAGATGCTGATTTTGCTGGATGTAAATTAGATAGAAAAAGCACAAGTGGAACTTGCCAATTTCTTGGAGTTAACCTAATCTCATGGTTTAGCAAGAAACAAAATTCGGTGGCACTGTCTACGGTTGAGGCCGAATACATTGCAGCCGGAAGTTGTTGTGCTCAAATCTTGTGGATTAAGCAACAACTCGAAGACTTTGGAATCAAACTTAATGAAACACCAATAAGATGTGACAACACAAGTGCCATAAATCTATCTAAAAATTCAATTCAACACTCAAGATCAAACATATTGAAATAAGACATCATTTCATAAGAGAACATGTTCAAAACAAAAATATAATTCTTGAATATGTTTGCACTGAGAATCAATTAGCTGATATCTTTACAAAGGCCCTTAGTGAGGATAGACTTTGTGAAATTAGGAGAAATCTAGGAATTCTAGATCCATTTGCCTAAAATTTCTCAATTTCCAAAGAATTGATTAGAGCTCAATTTTCAACATCTATCCTGGTCCCAAAAGCTCAAATTTATCATTCTAAGAACTTATCATTGAGCAAAATTCCTTCACTCAAAATTTCAAATTTTTCTGAAATTTATTCATATTTTTCCTGATTTTCTGAACTTCATGAGTCGACCCCCATGAGTCGACTCAATGGCAAACTTGTAAATCCCACCAACTTTCAACGGGTTCATTGTTTTTATAAGGGTTACTGTTTGTGAGACGACTCATCTTCCCATCGTTCTTCTTCCAAAAGCCATCTTCTCCAACTCTTTCTTGCTCCAAATCCAAGGATTAATTTCAAGGCAATTCTCCCTCCTCCTCTCCACCAAAAATCGCCTCCTTCAAAAGGATTTTCTGTGCTTTCTCGCTTTGCTCGGTGCGGTTGGAACGTGCCCTAGCACTTTACCGAACTTCCAAAATCCACCTCTTTTCTCCACCAAAATCCTTCTTCACTCTCTTGTGATCCCTCCTCCACTCAATTCAAGTCTTCTTGTCTGCTACTTTAGTGGATATGGCTCCAAAGATGAAGCTTCCCCAAAGAAGGAAATCAATCCGTGAGCCTGAAGAAATTGTCCGAAAGAAAAGGCATGCTCAGTCTTCAACTGATCCCACTCCAGTTTCAGTACCTACTCAAGGTCCCTCTCAATCCTCCATAAGCCCCAGTGTAAATCCTCTTTCTGATAGAAAAGTAGAAATCGAGAAAAATATAGATTTTCGGTTCTTTGAGAAAGAAGGTTTTACTTTTGCAAGTAAAATTAAAAACCAAGGATGGAAACTCTATTGCTCTCTTAAGGAAGTCACCTATGTTGACCTAGTTAGAGAATTCTACCAGAATCTACATTATGGAAACGGGTCAGTGACTTCAACTGTAAAGGGAATTGATATCTGCTTGGATTCTAGGATATTGGGAGAAATACTTCAGTTGCCTAGTGAAGGATACTCATATATGGAACTCCCAATTAAAGAAGAGGGGATCAGAATTATTTTAGGAGAAACTTATTCAGGAAATTTAAACAAATTGGAAGCAAAGATTTTGTCCATTGAGATGAGGGTGCTGCATCAGATAGTTTCAAAGCTCTTCTTTCCTAGGAGTGGTAGACATGACTTACTTTCCAGCAGAGATGTATGTGTCATGTTTCATGTCATCACTCAGACCCCCCTGAACCTCCCTGCACTTATGATAGAGGCCATGAGAGAAACTTTGAACAGATCCAAGGCACACTTGCCTTATGGTATGACCCTTACTAGAGTATTCAGGAGGTTTGGAGTTAGTTGTGAGGGGGAGGCTGCTACCAAGCTCTCACATGTGGACACTTTCAACCAACACAGCCTGCACCGAATGGGAATTACAAAGACTGATGGTGGTTGGATCAAGGGCTCTGAAGAAAGAACTGAGGATAGAGCTGAAACAAGAGCTGAGGACAGAACTGAAGGCAGAGTAGAAGAAGGTCCATCTTCTCCTGTACATGACTTTAGGGCAGCTTCACCAGATACCCAGTTCATTCCTGATACTGAGGCTGGCCCTTCAGAGTTTACTAGGTTGCCCACACCAGTGTATCAGCCAGAGAGCAGAGCACCTCATTCAGAGTTCAGACTGGCTGACGATCAGATCGAGCATATTTCACAGCGTGTGGCTTCTTTACTGTCTAGCCAGTGGAGTAGTACTTCTTTTGCACCTGGAGCTACCTCTTCTGATCAGACCATTACTCCCCACATCTCCACTGTATTTCAGATGATTTCAGATCAGTCCATCAGGATACAGCAGCTTGAGGACACAGTCTGGAGACTGACTGGCAGAGTTCTTGACTTGCAGGGGCAAGTCCTTGCTTTGGCCCATCCCAAGCCACAGGAGTCTACTATTGAGGTCACAGACCTCACTGCAGAGGCTGGCAGACTCAGAGGAGCACTAGAAGGTGGATATGAATTGCTGAGGAAAGAGATCCGAGGATCGAGTGAGCATGCTACCACTCAGTTCACTGCTTTACTTCAATCTATTTTAAGAGCACTGAACGTACTTGATTCTATCAGACTCACCCTTTCTGTTCAGTCCTTAGCATCTCAGCGTTCTCAGCCACCCAGTTCATCTCGCTCTCCTGCTCGTGGCAGAGGCAGACGGGGTAGAGGACGCACTTCTGATCCATCATCTCCTCACCCTATCTCTAATGACTCCGATCATTGACTTATCTTGATCTTTACTAGATCCTAGGTGTTAGTATCTTGTTCTAGGATCTATACCTTGGGGCCATGTATTGACAATTAGCTGGTTGATTTTTATAATATGAACTATGTATTGAAACAATTATGATATTAATGGAATCATCATTTACCTATATTTCTACCTTTTGTAATGATATTGATCATAGTTTGGTTATATATATTCTCCTTGTTGAAATATTGTCTTCTCTTTGTTGTTGTTTGCTGTTGATAATTGCTATATTAAGGGGGAGCAAACATCTGTGATATACTCTAAAAGGGGAGAAATTAAAGAATATTTCTGAAAAAGGAAAAGTTAACCATGTCTGATGATGTCAAAAAGGGAGAGAAAGTAAACAATTAAACAAAAAGCAAGCAACTCATTAAAAGCAAAACCCTAAATTATGAAAGAAAAAGGAGGAGAAATTAAACAAAAAGCAACTCATCAAAGCAAAACCCCAAAAGCAAAATTACAAATTATGAGAAATTTGGCATCAAACAGAAATTAAACAAAAAGAAATTCAATTATTGAGAAATTAAACAAAAAGCAACCTATCAAAATTATGAGAAATTTGGCATTAAACAGAAATTAAACAAAAAGCAATTCAATTATGGAGAAATTAAACAAAAAGTAATTCAATTATTGAGAAATTAAACAAAAAGCAACCCATCAAAAGTAAAATTACAAATTATGAGAAATTAATTGAAAAATTTAAAGAACAATACCAAAAGTACAATGCTAAGTACAATGTAATTATGTAACTTTTAAATTACTTCTTTACATATGCTCTGATTTACTTTAAAATTTTAAATATGCTCTGATATATTTCAAAATTCAGACTTGCTCTGATACATCTTTTGAATTTACCTTGATACATCTTAAGAAATTTAACTTACTCTGATACTCCCTAAAATTTCTTTTAACTTGCTCTGATACATTATAAAATTTGCTCTGATACAGTGTGAAATTTTCTCTGATACATTACAAAATTTGCTCTGATACAGTGTGAAATTTTTTCTGATACATTATAAAATTTGCTCTGATACAGTGTGAAATTTTCTCTGTTATATTATAACATTTACTCTGATACATTGTAAAATCTTTTCGGATAACATTGTAAAAATTATTTTTTTCTTGCTCTGATATATTGAAAAATTTATTTTTCTCTCTTGCTCTGATATATCTTAAACTCAAAATGATCTAATACTCTTTTCAAATGTTTATGAAAATGGACAAACTATTTTTGCATATGACCATTTATATAACATGCCAAAAGAATCATATTTTTCAAGCATATACACCTATAGTGCATTCTTTTGAAATTAATGCATTCACATAAATGCTTTTATTCAAGTGTTTTGTCATCATCAAAAAGGAGGAGATTGTTGCTCCTAGATTGATTTTGATGATTACAAAGCAGATTGAAGGGATACAAATAATTTTAAAATGAAAAAGTCCTTATGCTCTTCAAGGGCAAAATCGTAATTTCACTAAAATCCTGATTTGATAGTACCATTTGGTAGAACAAATGATTTAAAATCTATTGGTGAAAATTTCATTGTGTTTGGACTTATATTTTTGATGTTATGAAGGTTTGAAGTGCATGAGTCGACTCATGAGTCAACTTATGGCACTGTGAGCTGATTGGCACGCAAAAATTCTCCTTGGCACGCTAGTTTTCTGGCTTGGCACGACCTGTGAGTCGACTCATGAGTCGACCCACAAGGCATGAGTCGACTCATGAGTCGACCCCTGCTGATTTGAGCCAAGAATTTCCAGAAACGCATTCTCTGGTTTTTGCAACAGAGGTCGACTCATGAGTCGACCCCTGAAGCATGAGTCGACTCATGAGTCGACCCCTGCGACGGAAAATATCAGCAACGGCTATTTTTTTGCCCGTTTTAATTGCCTTTTATGCTTCCTAAAAATCCTCTAACGGCTCTTTATCTGCCTAAATTATTTTCTCTTGCTTCTAATGTCATAAAATGCTTTAAATGGTGAAAGAAATTGCAGATTAAATAGCAGATCAAACGTGAAATCAAAAAGGAGAAAAAAACGAAAGAGAGGATCCGAAATCTGCACGAAAAAGCCTGAGATCAACGAAATATCCAAAAAGAAAAAGAGAGAGGATCCACAATATACAAGAGAGATTGTGAAAGAGAAAAGCAAGAGCATTCAAGAGGATCTTTCAAGCCTATTGTTCAAACTTGATCTAGAGATCTTCCAAAGCTTTCAAGAGATCTTCAATCAACAAACAACCTCTTCTCAAGCATTCGTTCAAGCGTTCATCCATCTTGAGAAAATCTGAAAAGGGGTTCTTCATTTGAGTAAAGTTTTTATTGTTATATTCGCTCATTTAAAGGAGCTGTTATTGTATTAATCTGTGCTCAAAATTTTCTAACTCTTTGTGAGTTTTTGTTCTTGTTTTTGGAGGATTTTCAAAACAAGGAAAGGTTGATCCGAACCTGAAATCGGAGTGTTTTGGGTTTACTTGTACCCGAGAAACAAGTGATCTAGCTTGGGATAGCTAGTGTCGGAGTTTCCGACGTTTTGTATTCAGGTTGAATACAAGCATAGTGGATTGAAATTCCCAAGTAGGAGCTTGGGGAGTGGATGTAGGTGCAAGGTTGGCACCGAACCACTATAAATCCTTGTGTTTGTGGTGTGCTTTATCGCTTTACCATATTTCTCTATTATATCCTTGCAATTCTGCTTCAGGTAATTAATATTGAATTAAAATCTTTGTCTTGTTCATCATATGTTATAAATTAAGTCTAAATTTTTAGAAACCCAATTCACCCCCCCTCTTGGGTTGCATAGCTGGGCAACATCAGCATAGTATCAATGTACATGGACTGGGATAAGCCAAGCAATCTTTTAGATCTATCCCTGTAGATCCTCATCCCTAGGATGTAGGAAGCTTCTCCCAAATCCTTCATGGAGAACTATGACGACAGCCAAATCTTTATTCCCGGTAATGCAGGGACATCATTTTCGATTAAGAGAATATCATCCACATACAATATAAGAAATACTACTACTAGACCATAGCCCACTTATAAATGTAGGGCTCTTCTCCATTCTTAACGAAGCCATACGTCTTGATCATCCTATCAAAACGTATGTTCCAACTCTGGGATGCCTGCTTAAGTCCATAAATGGATCTCTGTAGCCTACACACCTTAGACTCATCTATGGATGTGAACCCTTCAGGTTGTATCATATACACCTCTTTGTCCAGCTCTCCATTTAGGAAAGCTGTCTTCATATCCATCTACCAGATTTCATAGTTCAGATGGGCAGCTATCGCAAGCATAATCCGAATGGATTTGAGCATTGCCACAGGAGAAAATGTCTCGTCATAGTCTATACCATAACATTGACGATATCCTTTGGCAACCAGATGGGCTTTATAGGTCTCCACCTTTCCATTTGCGCCCCTCTTCCTCTTGAAGACCCACTTACACCCTATGGATTTTACTCCTTCGGGTGGGTCAACCAATGTCCACACATCGTTGACCTTCATGGACTCCATTTCGGATTTCATGGCCTCTAGCCATTTCTCAGAGTCAGGTCTCTGCATTGCATCCATGTAGGTGATCGGATCCTCATCATTTTCATCAAGTTCAATAGGATCGCCATCCCAGATCAAGAAACCATAGTATCTATCCGGTTGATGTGGTACTCTACCAGATTGCCTTAAGGGTGCAAGAACAATGGGCTCCGGATCTGATCTAATCAAATCCAGTTCAGGTTCAGCAACTTGTGTCGATTTTTTCACCTACCGAACTTCCTCAAGTTCGACCTTAGAGGCAACAGTCCCTTCATCAAAGAACTCTTTTTCCAAAAAGATTGCCTTAAGGCTGACAAACACCTTATGCTCATCAGCTAGGTAGAAATAATATCCTTTGGTTTCTTTTGGATACCCTATGAAATAACACTTGTCAGACCTAGGTCCAAGCTTGTCCGTAATTAAACGTTTAACATAAGCTGGACACCCCCAAATCCTAAGGTGCGAGAGTACTGGTTTACATCTTATCCATATCTCATATGGCATTTTGGTTACAGACTTACTCGAAACCCTATTTAAAAGGTAACAAGCCGATTCGAGCGCATATCTCCAGAGGGAGATCGACAGACCAACAAACCCTATCATGGATCGAACCATGTCCAACAAGATCTGATTCCTCCTTTCAGACACACCATTATGCTATGGTGTTCTAGGAGGAGTCCACTGAGAGAGAATCCCATTCTTCCCAAGATATATCAGAAACTCATTAGAAAGGTATTCACCTCCTCGATTAGATTGAAGAGTTTTAATACACTTCTCAGTTTATTTTTCTACCTCATTTCAGAATAGTTTGAACATTTCAAACGACTCCGACTTATGCTTCATTAAATAGACATATCCATACCTCGATAGGTCATCTGTGAAGGTTATGAAGTAGAAATATCCACCTCTTGCACTTGAGCTCATGGGTCCATATACATCAGAATGTACCAGACCCAAGAGTTCACTGGCTCGCTCACCTTTTCCAATAAAAGGTGATTTGGTCATCTTCCCAAGAAGATAGGACTCACAGGTTGGAAGTGATTCACAATCACCAACTTCAAGAATTCCTTCTCGAGCCAACCTGTTTATCCTGTTCTTATTGATATGACCTAGCCTACAGTGCCAAAGATAGACTTCTGACATATTATCCATTCTAGGACGTTTACCGGAGGTTTGAACCATATTAACAGGCTATGATAGTAAGTAAATTCTATTATTTAGTTGTCCAACAAACATTGTAACACCATTCAAAATGATATTGTAAATATTTTTTTTATTAAAAATTCATAACTGTACATGGCCAAAAGGTCTACAGAAATAATATTTAATAAAAAACTTCGACAATAGTGACTTCACTCAGAATTATATTACGAGAGTTAATTACAAGGTTCATGATTCCTAAAGCTAGAACTGAAACTTTGCTTCCATCTCCAACGTTCAGGAACCTCTCACCTTCATCAAATCTCCTACTGACCTACAGACCCTGTATCGAATTACAGATATGATAAGAGCTTCCGATATCCAATACCCAGACAGTAGTATCACAAATGGAAAAGTTACAAGGTGTTATCATATAATTACCTTGCTTCTTCTTTGGCCTGTTTGGATCCAGGGAGGCAATGTATAGAGGACAGTTCCTCTTTCAGTGCCCCTGCTTCTTGCAAAAGAAGCACTCCGCCTGGCTCAAGTCGGGCTTGCGCTTCTTGGTCTGACCCTGTGCAGACGTCCTAGCATACGGCCGCACCTTCTTATTCTTCTTCTTCTTGTTCTTCTTCCCTTTCTTAAAGGATCGACGACCAGAAGAAGACCCTCCCACAACATTCACCGACTCCTTATGGAGCTCGTGGTCCTTCTCAAAGTTCTGCAGCAACCCCAACAAGCCGTGGTAGTTCACTGCAGGCTTTGTCATCCAAAAATGAGTAAGGAAGGGGAGGAAGGACTTAGGCAAAGAATTAAGGATCGCATCCTTACCGAGCTGCTCGTGCAAGAAAAGCCCAGTTTACTTAGGTGATCATTTTGATCATGTACAGTACATGATCGGTGACTGAGGCCCCATCTCTCATCCAAGCATTGAAAATGGCACAACTAGTTTTATGCCTTTCAACGTCATCAGGTATGCCAAAGGAGTCGTTCAACATTTGAAGCATCTCCTGTGGCTGGGCATTTTTGAACCTGCGGATGAACTCATCATTCATTGCCGCCAGCATTATGCATCGAACGGTGGTGCGATCTTTGAGCCACTTCTGGTAAGTGTCTCGGATCATCCCTCTAGCGTTCGGGGCTGGCTCCTCAGGTGCCGAATCCGTTACTACATAAAGGATCCGCTCATACTCAAGGATGATTTTTAATTTTCGATACCAGCTATCGAAATTAGGTCCCATGAGCTTATCATTATCTAATAATGACCGGAGCGACAGGGTAGTGGCCATAGGTGCATAAAGGAAAACCAGACCTTTATTAGTATATAAATTATCAATATTAAAAACTTAGACTTTAGTCTAAAGTTTCTTCCAATATTTTTACGAGCTGGTAGCCTCAACCTCCAATTCGAGAAATTACTTTAATTTCTTAGTGGGTACTAGAATCCACACAGATTACACATGAGTCCAACTTTGGTTGGTCAACCCATGTGCATCTATGGATAGGTTCATAACCAGTTGTTTCTCTAAACAACTTCTAGTAATTAATTTTGCCCCAGAACCTAATCAGTAGGCTTTGGCCTCCACTGAAAAGATCTGGTTAGATCCAACCATTAACATGACTTGATTTGGTGAATCTAACCAATAAATGATCAGGCCCGACTTTGGCCGGCCAACCTGACCACCATCAAAAAGACTCAACCAAATTATCATATTATGAATGATAATTTCATTAGTCAATAAGCACCAGGCCTTTGGGCCTCCAGTGATTATTAAACTAATGGTCTCATTATCACTCACTTAATGGGAGGCTATGACTTAGTTATCACTATAACTTAATCATTTTAGGAACCTAATAATTTTTGAAAATTTTATTAAAGGATAGAAGAGAAGAAATTAACCAGTCAATTTCAATCCTCCCACTGACTTCATCAAGTCAGATTAAAAAAGATTTAATTAAAGCCGGCATTAGGAGCACCTAAATCAGTCACACTGATTTACCTAATGATATGGGTGAGCCCTAATCACCAAGTGATCTAATCAAAACCTAACTCACCAAGTTGGCCAGGTAAGTGAGATCAGTGGAAGGAATATGCCATTAACTCGTCAGAGATCGAATCAATGCGAGTGCTCCCAGTTAAAAACCACTGGTCAGACTGCCGAACTTACCTTAGACACCAACCGGTTCATTAGTTTTAATTTGATCAACTTAGTAAATAGGGTTCCACCACGTAGCCTTGAATTAAGTCCATCTTGGTCCAGTTAAAGACATGGACCTATTCAACTACAACTATTGGAGTTGAGTCTAGAGTATTCTTGACCTAATCTAATTCAACTTTTGATTAGATTTGACCAAATACTCTAATTTAGTCTATTTCTTTAAGCTAACCTTAGGTCTAACCTAATTATGGACCTAATCCATCTAACCCATGACCCACCAGTTTATGCAATTATCTTAGATCTTAATTCACAATTCTAGACCAACTAGATAACACTTAATTCTTTTAATTAAGTATTTGGGCTGATGGGTCAGGATTTGGCATTTCAAAAATAATTTTTAAATTTGAAAGGTTTTATTTTTTGTTCACCAAATGTGTTGACTTATTTCACAAACAGATCAGCATATTTCATAAACAGCAATCCTATTGTTAATTACATAATAAAAAATAGCTCAATTAAAATAAATCATGAATATTCCTTTAGATCTAATCTAACACATTCATGATAAATTTTATAATTGAATCTTTACAATTAAGTCCTTTCGCTGCTTCGTCTGCATGGGATATAATCGCTCGGCACCCCTACCGCCATAGGAGAACCCCATCGAATGGGAGGAGAGGGCCTTTAAACCCTACTTTTCTCCTATGATCGGACGACCATGGTAACCAACCCAATTAAACTACTTGCTACTTGGATCAAGTATATCTAAATATACTAATTTCAAAATTTAAATTTTAAATTTCAAATTTTAAATTTTAAATTTCAAATTTGAAATTTCAAAGAAATTTCAAACTTCAAATTTTGAATTTTGAATTTCAAATTTTTGAATTTTGAATTTTGAATTTCAAATTTTAAAATTCAAATTTTAAATTTTGAATTTCAAATTATAAATTTAAATTTCAAATTTAAACTTTTAGATTACTACTTAATCTACGCATACAAATGTATATTATATTTTAGAACCCGCTCTGATACCATTTGTGGAAAAAATTTCAGTGCAGGGGTAAAATGATAATTTTAAAACTTATTCTAAATTATAATTTTATAGTGAAAATTATTAATTAATCTAATTAATTAACATGTGTTAATCCTACACAAGGATCTAAATATGATATATATAACATGCATTTAAATTTGAAATTTAGAATTCTACAGTAAATATTTTACTGTTATGTGTTCAAAATACATTACCTTCGTACAGGTAGTCGATTGCCGCAGTCTGATCATCGTCAAGATCATCTGATCATCGTAATATAGCCATACAGTATGTCTAACCTCTATGGATCATCCACATGAAGCTCTCGATCTGATCGGCTCCTCACGAATGCTAGTTCATTGCAGAACCCTTTCGACGGCTGATGCTGATCGAACTCCTTCGATCAGTGTCTGTCGACTCTTCGGATACTCTGGATCATCAGTAAAGATGCTTGAGAGGTTGATGAAGCTCTTCTTGAAGTTTGGTAGGCTCACGACACTCGTAGCTCACCTTCTCACTTCCCGAACCCTAGGCAAAAACCTTAGGGTACTCACAGATGACCCTGCGCCCTTTCTCTCTTCTTTTCTTTTCTCTTCTTTTCTTTTCTTTTCTCACACAGAGGCCCTTTCTCATGCCACCCTTTCTCTCTCGGATCAGATCTGTGCATGCCCCATCTTCTCTTTCTTTTTAAAATGGTGTAAGATCGCATCTTTACAGCATTTTCACCGCGTAAGAGGATAAAGCTAGGTGGTTGCTCACTTGAATTCAAATCAAATTTAAATTTAAATGCCAACCAACCAATCTTTATCCACTCTTGGCATGAGAAAAAGGAGGCATGGGTTCTTTGTGCGTGGAGAATTTACATGAGAAACTTTTTCTCGTGTAGAATAAGTGGCACACAAGTGGATAAGGTGGTGCATGAGATTAGTTGCCCATTCAAATTCAAACTTCATTTGAATTTGAATGGCCAACCAACCATCTTTATCCACTCAAAATGGTGCACAAAGGAGGGGCGTGGGAAGGCTTCTGCATGGGAGAAAATTCACGAGAATTTGTTTCTCGTGAATTCAAATAGGCATAGGTGAGGTGAGATGGCGCAAAGAGATAAGTCAAGGTAGTTTCAAATCTAATTGAACCAACCTTATTAAAATAGGTTAGGCACAATTAGACTAAATTAAATCCAACACAATTAGGCTTAATTAGGCTCAATAAAATTCTAATCAAATCAGAAATTGACTAAGTCCAACCCCTGATCAAATCAGGGACCAAACCACCTCGACAATTAGGTCAACTCTTAACCTAATCGGGTCAAACCCAACTGAATCCAATTCAATTTGACTTGATCCAAAAATAATTACTCAATCAAATTGAGTTAATTGGAGATCAAATCACTAATTAAACCTCTCATAAATATTGAGTCCAAATGTGATGGACAATCGGACATCAAAATCCATCAATATGTAACCTTGATCGAAGAGTCCCAAACCAGTGGGACTCTTGACCTCGGTACCCAAAATGTATGGAACTCATGATCAGAGAATCTTGATTCTCGATCATAGAGTCCAGACACGTAGGACTCAGAGTCTCCAAGCATTAGGACTCTTGGTCGAAGAGTCCCAGTCCAGTGGGACTCTTCACCAGCCATCAGATCAGATAGGAACCTCTAATGTGTGTGACCCCGTAGGTTCGAACCTAAGCCGGTAGCACAGGAACCAATTCCTGTACTAATCGAAGTGACCATCTAGCAATGATACCCAACATCTGGTCGAATAGTCACAATCACAATATTTAGAACCTACGTGAATATGGTTACTGTATAATTTATCCCTTTTGACCCCTGTGTATAGGATGACTCAGGGTTAAACTGTCAACCCTGATTAGATCATCCGAATCGTACTCAACTCAAACAGTCCTGTGACTCCTCACTAGGACTACCCTGACCAAGATTTTGCTAAATTGAAACACGACTGTACACAGCTCCTGAACTGGAGTGGTCAATCCCATCTTGACACATGCACCGACAAGTCAAGTACTTGACTACACCCAGCAGCCTTCCATCACTGAATTAGAAATTCAGGTAGTCCAGTGCCTAAGTGCAGTGAGTTACTTGCAAGTCACCATGGCAGTCTCAGATGGGAGGAACAGTTATACCCATATCCCATCAGAGTAAATCTTGACAGTAGAAAAAGCTCCGGAGTCGGTCACGTTCAGTGTAGATGTACCCTTACATCTCACCTGTATGCCATACCAGTGTCTCCACACTCCTTGGTTAAGAGGACAACCAACCCATATGGCACACAACGACCTATACTTGATAAATGTTATTGTCCTTGGTAACAACGTATCATTTGGTCACGAACAGGTTTAAAGACTAAACGATAAATCCTCCTTTGTCGAGTCTAAATAGTCCTAAGGACTTCACCACAATACAGAAATTCATTAGAAGATGAAATAATTTGTGATGAAAAATGTCAGAATAATTTTTATTTATTTATAATTCATATACTAATACAAGAAAGGCACAACCATCAACAGGCTGACGATTGGCTTTGGGATACTATTCCCAACACATCATGTAGCATATGATCACCGAGACCTCCTTGAACCTTCCTACTCTGATGTTTGAGGCCATGAGGGAGATCCTAAATAGGTCTAAGGCTCACCTGCCTTATGGTATGGCACTCATCCTGGTCTTTAGGAGGTTTGGAGTCTATTTTGTGGAGGAGGCAGTCATCAGATTATCACATTCTGACACCATCAACCGTCACACACTGCACCGCATGGGTTTTTCAAAGACTGATGGTGGTTGGTCGAAGGGTGTTGAGGAGAGAGTAGAGGAGGGAATATCTTCACCTCTTCGTGATCATAGAGCATCTCCTGATATTCAGTTCGTGTCTGATCATGAGGCTGGTCCCTCAAAGTCAGTGAGGAGGGATGCTTCTGTACCACAGTCAGGGAGCAGAGTAGATCCTTTAGTGATCAGTTGCAGGCGATCAAATTCAGTTGATTTCTTGGCAGGTTGCTTCTTTCTTATCCCAGTAGTTTGCCACCTCAGGTTTTACTCAGAGAATGACATCTCAGGCTGATCCAGACCAGACTATGATCCCTCATGTCTCTACTATCTTTCAGATGCTTACAGCTCAGTCCGCACGACTTGAGGAGCTTGAGGGATGTATTCTAAGACTGACGGATAGAGTTTTAGATTTGCAGAGGGAGGTATTAGCTTTTGCCCATCCTCAACCGTAAAAGGACATCACGGAGGTCTCCAACCTATCTGCAGAGGCGGCTAGACTTTGAGACATTTTGGAGAGTGGCTTTGATTTTTTGAAGAAAGAGATCAGGGACTCCAGTGAGGCTGTCTCTACTCAGATTGATATCCTGATGCAGTCTATGTCGAGAGCTTTGGAACAATTGGACACCATCAGACTTGCTCTTCTAGCACAGTCCATATCTTCTCAGGCTCCAGGACCTTCTCGCCCTTTTGCTCATGCCGGTACTTTTGCCCGTGGCTGAGGCAGATGTGGTCGAGGACGTGCCCATAGCTTTGATCCTCAGTCTCCTCATCATATCTCTGACTCTTCTGATTCTGACACCTCTAGCCATGATATTTATTAGATCTAGCATAGTTAGTCTATTATGTCTAGGATCTAACTTATGGCCTTTGTATTTGTTGGCTGATTGACTCATGGATAGTTGTATTTTTTGTTACCTATGACTTTTGTATGGCCTATGTAGTTTGACTTGACTCTTATGTATTGTGACACTTATGTATTTGATAACTCTTCAGTCATATTTTGGATATATATATATATATGCTTTTAACTTCTATGAATATCATTTAGATTGATTTTTATGAATGGCATCAATTGAAATATCTTAATTATGTGATATGAAAAATACCTCATATATGTGTTATGAAATATTATGAATGGCAATATCTTCTATATGAGCAAATTGAAATATCCTTTATGATTGCTATAGTGAGGGAGAGTCTTTTTCATTTTTCTTTAAAAATTCTTTAAGATCTTAATTGATGTTGTCAAAAAAGAGTAAAGAAATAAAATCAGACAATAAGCAAATTTATCAAAGAAAATAATCTTATAAGCAATTTTCAAACTAATCTTCAAACTACTCACGATGTTCAAACTACTCATGATGCATTTTATTCAAATAATTGACTATAATGTTTAAGTGATGCATCTTCATAAATTTAAAATTCTTAATCAATGCTTTATATATGTTATATTTTGCTTTTACTCAATATTTTATCATCATCAAAAAGGAGAAGATTGTTGCTCTATGAATTGATTTTGATGATTACAAAATATTTGAGGAGGTTACTAATGATTTTGGCTTGAAAAAAGATTTATTATATTTCAGGGATAAAATCATAATTTTACTAAATTCTAATTCGAAAGCCTCAAGAGCAAGAATAGAAGATTTGTGATCTATTGGAGATAATTTTATATTTTTTAGATGTATATTTTGAGAGAAAATCAAGTTTAAAGAAAAGGATCGATCCCTATCAAAAGGGGCTGAATGACACACTATTTTTGGCTAGCACACCCAAAGGGGATGACCCTAGGGTCGACCTCTGTGCCAGGGGTGGACCCCAAGATCGATCTCTATTGACTGTGCAAGCCAAAGATACATAACAGTCACTTTCTGTTCTGTGCCACAGAGGTCGACCCCTATGCAGGGGACGACCCCTAGGGTTGACCTCTGTGACGGAAAATCTCCGTAACGGCTAGTTTTTAGTCCATTTTGATCATATTTAATGCTCATTTAAAGTTCTCCAATGGATCTAAATCTGTCTAAATTTCTCTCTAGCATCTATTGAAGATATAAAGGCACTTAAAGGAGGAAAAAAGAGTGAGATTCAAGCATTCATTTCAGTCCTAAGCAAAAAACCCTCTTCAAGCAAAAGAAGCTTTCATTTCAAGTTCACCAACCCCTCAAGAGCTCATTCAAGTCTTCAACAATCTTAAGAAAAATTAGAAAAGTTTCTTTCTTGTTGTGTAAAGTATACTTAAAGTTTTATTTGCTCATTAAAGAAGCTAAACTTGTATTTCTTTGTCATTAACTCTTATACTCTGTTTTTATCTTGATCTTTAGTTTTGGAAGGATTCCAAAACTTGGATAGGTTGATCCAAACCTTGAATCAGATTGTATTGGATTGGCTTGTATCTGAAAAATAAGTATTCTAGCTTGGGATAGCTAGAGTCGGAGGTACCAACGTTGTATTCTTGTTGAATATATTTTAGTGGATTTAAATTCTCAAGTAGGAGCTTAGGGAGTGGATGTAGGTGCAAGGTTGGCACTGAACCACTATAAACCTTGATTATTTGTGGTGTGCTTACTTGCTCTCTATCTAAATTTTTTTATTTTCTTACATTCTTGCATCTCAACTCTACACTTTACTTAAATCACTTACTACATATAACTTGCTTATTATTACTTAATCCTTGTGGTTCTAAATTAACTTTAAAATTTTAAAAATCCAATTCACCCCCCCCCTTTTGGGTTGCATAGCTGGGCAACACATACAATAAATTTAGATCTGAAATATAATTTTAAAATTTCAAATTTATATTTGTGCATAAGAGTTTTTATCATGAAAAAATCAAAAATTAGGTCATATAATAGGATTACATCTAAGATTTTTGATTTGAGTCATATGGGTCTAATTCAATTAAGTAATTAGTCAAATCAAATCAAGTGTTGAATTTAGTTAGATCAATTAAGTTAATGATCATACAATTGTTGTTGATCAAATTGATTGAGTTTCATATATAGAATCGATTAACCTAAAGACCTAATTTGGCTCGTTGGTTTGAGTCTAATTCGCTTGAGCTAATCGATTATGATCAATCGACCTATTAGTGTCTAAAGTAAGTTAATGAAATATGATTATTTAATTAGTTTCGTTAGCCGATCTGATCAATTTATTGGTGTCTTAAAAAGGCAATGGGGGGACCCCCACCATTCTCCACTTACCTGGCCAATTTTGAAGATTGTGTCTTGAATTAGGTTGCTTAGTGGTTTAGTTTAGCCCATACTAGTTAGATCAGTCATATAATGACTGATTAGATGAGACCTAAACCCAAATCTCTCCATAAATATTAAGTCCATAGGTCTTCCACCGTTATAGATGTGCGGACGTGTTATCGACGTTGATTATTCTCGACTGGTCACAGTAGTTCAGTTACATCGAAAATATGCAACCACTCTATTAGCAAAAAGTTACTCCAAGGTAAAGATGGGGTTGGGCCCAATAACTATTAGGTGAGGGACCCAATGACGACCTTACATCTACTTGTGAATGGTGGGTCGAGCTTAACAAAGAAGTGTGGGCAAAAATTGTTAGGTGAGCCCACATGACTTAGAGACTAAGTAGCTACAACATGCTTAGTGAAGCATCTGAACCAAGAGTTGCCACGCATCAGTGTGCATGTTACCAATAACTGTTAGGTGAGGTGCATATCATCAGTGGGACCGCAGCACCCACTAAGAATCCTTTATCGCATTAGGATTTTCGTTTTCTTCCTGAGGAGTGGAGGGATTTAAAAAATTAGTGGAAGTCATTATTTATATCTTAAAGTTTCTAGAAGAAATTAAAATATTAAGTATAAAAGTCTAACTTGAATATCTACTCTCGCAGTTAAACCATCATGTTAGCCTCAAACCCTCTAGCTCGCATCCTTGAAACCAATCATTTGACTAGTAATAATTATATAGACCAGTTCAGAAACCTTAGGATTATCCTAACCTCAGAATAGTTAAGCCATGTTCTCGACCAAGTTTTCATTGTATTACCAAACCATCCTACTACTGAGCAGAGAGCTACTTTTGAGAAGTGGATGGATGAAGATAGTCAGGTTAAGTACTATGTACCGGCATCTATGTCAAACGAGTTACAAAGTCAGTAGAGCATATGCCCACTGCCCAGGCCATGATCACTCACCTACAAGAGTTGTATGATGAGCAGAACCATACTGCACACTTTGAAGTATCCAAGACACTCTTCAACCTCAAGATGCATGAGGGGCAGTCTGTCCATGAGCACTGTATGATAGTGATCAAGGACATTGAGGAGTTTGGAAAGCTCAGACTTAATATGCAAAAGAAATTACAGATGGATCCGATCCTTCAATCCCTTACTAGTTCATACAGTCAATTTATATCATTGAACTATTTTCATATGTTGGTCACAACAGAGGGTACCTTGAAGAGTTCAAGGGATATTGTTCTCGCTGTGGAGTGAACTTTTTCTTCCAAGAGAAAGTCTATTGGAAAAAAAAAAGGCTAAATCTGCAAAGAAGCATATGGGTAAACTATTAAGATTCTTCAATCTAATCGAGGAGATGAATATCTTAGTAAAAAATTTCTAGAATATCTTAAGGACAACGGCATAGTCTCTCAGTGGACCCCTTCTGAAACACCTCAACTCAATTGGATATCCGAAAGGAGGAACAGGACCCTATTGGATATGGTCAGGTCCATGATGAGCTTCACTGATCTATCCTTATTTTTTTAGGGACATGCTTTGTTAACTGCCATTCATTTGTTGAATACGGTTCTTTCAAAGTCCATTCCTACCACACCGTATGAGATATGGTTCGGTAAGAAACTGAGTCTGGGTTATCTTAAGATTTGAGGATATCTGGCCTATGTCAAAAAACAGATCATAAAAAAGTTGGAGGATAGTCTACTGTAGCTAGTTTTAAAAGGTACCCAAAAGAATCATAGGATACTACTTTACTTTCCACAAGACCACAATATGATTGAGTCGAAATGTCATGCTCCTAGAAAAATAGTTTATCCAGGATGGCGGTAGTGAAAAATTAGTGAAACTCAAAGAGAAGATCTCTAAACAGTCTAGAGCTATAGATCCTCAAGAATCCGTAGTCCATGAGCCAGTAGTTGATGTTCCTCTGCCACTTCGTAGATCTAACAGGATCTTCCAACCTCCTGAAAGATATATGGATATGCTTACGGAGGAAGTAAAGAAAATGTTCCTTATGCGAGATGGGGGTCATGGTGATGATCCCAATATCTTTGATGAGGTGATGTCTGACATCGATTTTGAGAAATGATTAGATGCTATGAAGTCAGAAATTGACTCGATGCACTTGAACCAAGTCTGGACTTTAGTGGATCACCTAAAAGTATTGTACCTATTAGATGTAAATGGATCTACAAAAGAAAGATAGGTGCGATGGTAAGGTAGAGACCTATAAAGCTAGGCTTGTGGCTAAAGGGCATTGACTATTAGAAAATTTTTTCATCCGTAGCCATGCTGAAATCTATCCATACTTTGTTTGCTGTTGTAGCTTACTATGATTATGAAATTTGACAGATAGATGTGAAAACTACCTTCTGAATGGATATCTTGAGGAAGATATCTATATGGAGCAGCCTATAGTTTCACATCCAGTGATGGTGATCACAGAGTCTGCAAGCGCAAAGGTCCATATACGGATTAAAGCAGGCTTCTCAGAGTTGGAACCATCACTTTGATGAGGCAATCAAATCATTTAATTTTATCAAAAATGAAGAGGAACCTTGTGTATACAAGAGGATCTGTGGGAGGGCGATCACCTTCTCGTATTGTACGTGGATGATAATCTTCTTATTGGGAATGATATTCCTATACTGACCATGGTCAAAAGATGGTTGTTCGAAAAATTTTCATGAAAAATCTAGGAGAAACATCCTATATTCTTAGAATAAAAATATATAGGGATAGATCTAAACGGATGCTTGGCATGTCACAAAAGCTGTACATAGAGAAGGTGCTGAAGAGGTTCAGCATAAAAAACTCCAAGAGAGATCTTTTATCTCTTAGGTATGGTATTCATCTGTCCAAAACGATGTGTCCGATCATATCTGAGGAGATTCAGCACATGAGTAGGATTCCTTATGCTTCGGTAATAAGAAGTCTCATGTATGTCATGCTATGTACTCGACCTGATATTGCCCTTGCTGTGAGTGTCACGAGTAGGTATCAGTCAAATCCAGATGAGGAGCACTAGATAGCTTGAAGAATATTTTTAAGTACTTAAGAAAGACTAAGAATCTTTTTTGATCTTTAGAGGTGATTCTGAGTTGCGATTCGAGGGTGTATTCTTATTCAATTTACTAGAAGGGTTCTGAGTAATTGATCAATGGAGGCTGAGTGTGCTATAGATATGTAGGATGAATTCTTGTTTTAATGTTAGTTGTAGAACTGGATGTCATGCTATGACACAGTACTGCAAAGAAATGGCACCATAGCCTTGCTAAGGAACAAGATCTCATCAAAAGTCCAAACACATAGAGCACTAATATACGCGTCTACCTTATGTCAAGGTGCGAAGAGTAGACTTCCAAAAAATATGGCAGACCACTGACTAAGCAGTTAAGGCAACCCAAAAATGGAAGTCCATCTTGAAAAAATAAGACTTAGATTTGTGGCCAATTTACTTTAGTCCAAGTGGGAGATTGTTAGATGTATGTCCTAGAAGCCAATATGGCTGACATATTGTAGTATTTCTAGGAATAATTTTATACTTAATATATTGATATGATCAATAAAAGAGACAAGTTCTTTTTTATTCAAGTATAATGTGTCCTTGAATCATCCATGAAATTAGTTTCGATATATATTCTTAAAGTGTTGAGAATTAAAGATATGTATTTAATTCCTAAAGGCTCCCGATCATAGGATCATCATGAAGGCAATGATAGATCCGGATAGACTGGCGCACAAACTGCTTCCTTCGGATAGATGGGTCTCTAATCTACTGTGTAGAGACATAGATGAAAGTGCGGATGGTTGTTAGAGAACAACTAGCACTGAGCGTAACCATACGAGAGATCACTTGGATTTTTATTCAATCATCAGTGATTATCTCAATGCTGTAGTTGTGTGACTGATCCTTTGACTTGAATGGTACTACTACTCACAGTAAGGCTGCTGAAGTTTGATTGACACGTAAACATGGAGCTCAATTAGTCCTTGTAGTGGATATTGACGACAGTTGATCCACTGTAGGAGTAGGATGCGCATCAAGATAGGATCTATCAACCCTGATACAGAGTAGTCCTATGGGATTCGAGAAGCTAAGTCCATGAATCCATGGCCACAGTAGAGTGATTGATGGAAAAGATTTTCATAGACATCACATCTAAACTTGAGCTAATCGAATCTATCATATGACTGATGTTGAGGTTTGACGATTTATCCATAACCTGCCATTTAGTCAGGACTCACAATAAAAAGATTGAATCACACGTTAACTACACCTAGAGGTTCATTTCATTTTTACTGGGTTGTCACTATATACTGCTAAATGTCACTGGTGGATTGTGAAAGCTCACTAAGATTGCTCCAGATCGACAATCCTTGCTGAGTTAGAGTAAATTATTCTGACCCATTGAAATGTGTTTCAATGATATAATGATAGAGATCATTGTATATCTACTATCAGATAGAATAAACCTATGGGGTCACACAACAAAGGATTAGGTCTGGAATAAAAAATTGAGCTTATGAAGTGTCAATTGGATTTAGAGAAATCCATTGGATTCATAGTAATCTTGCTAGCACATGGTTGGACCCAATTTCTCTTTCTTTTAGAATTACTTATTTGATAAGTTAATTCAACTTAATAACTTGTTAATTATCTATATGAATAAAATTTATGAGACTCCAATTGTTGGGTGTCTAAGGTTATGGATCACATAAATTAAGGGTGCAAGTCCCTTATGAATCTCTTGATAGTTATTATGGGGCACCACTTTAAATTGTTCAATTTGGGTGTGTCCATTGATTAGAGGGCCTTTAGTTCTCATATGGGATATCTTTTGGGTACAAAATAGGATGTCTAATTATGGGTGCAAGGGCTCCAATAGTTGGTGCCTAATGGGCTTCTTAATGTAAGTTGGATAACTTAAGTTAATAGGAATCCTAATGCAAGTAGGATTTGTATTATATGATTGAATAGGATTCAATCTTTGTGCTTATATAAAGGGACCTCTCCTAAGGTCCTAAGATCATCCAAGCCAGCCCATCTCCACCCCAAGAGAACCTCTCACGCCCTCTCTTCCTCCTCTTTCTCTTCTCCTTAGGCATCCCCATGCTGTACTACTTGGGACGCGCGTCCCAAGTTTTGCACATGCCAAGGCGTTGGGTGGCCCTTCATCTGCTGGTTGTTGGTCTCTTGTAGCACTACAAGGCAAGGAGAAAGGCTAGAGAGGAAGAGAAGATAAGGATCAAAGAGAAAGATCAAACGTTGATCGCGATCCAGGCTTCGTTCAGATTCAGCAAGCTGAATTTTGGAAAATCAAAATTCAGATCTTAGAGGGCTGTTCCAGACTGATCCCGAATGGATACTCGTAGAGACTGAATACTTGTATGGTTAACAGAGAGCTTCATTTCTTTCAGATCTAGATTTGAAGAAAGAGATTGTGAAAAAGATATGTGATTTGATCACAATTAAATTTCAGCACATATCAATTTCAGTATATGAAATAGATCCATGTGATTTTATATTTTTATACATGTAAATTTAGATTAAAATTATTTTAATCTTATTCTCCACTGTGATGTTTAAAAAATTAAGTTTTTGAAATACATATGCATGCTTCAAACCCAAATTCTAACAGCTGCACCACCGAAATCCAACAGTGATATTAGAGCCTACTTTGATCTATATAATCGAAGGTTAAATTATTATCTTGATTGTGATCTAGCATGGGTTTTTAGTTTGGTTCAAGTCGGATCAAGGGTTGAACCGATTGAACATCAAAATCCTAGCATGTCTTAGAGATATGTTTTAAATATAAAATGCATGATATATGTATTGAATCTTTCTTAGTAGCTTAGTACTCTAATTGGGATTCATCACTAGGTCGTCCGGTCATAAGAGTAAGTAGGGTTCAGAGACCCTCTCTTCCTATTCCATAGGGTACTCTTATGACATGTAGGGGTGCCACTGTGATGTCCTTAGAAGAAGAACTGCAAAAAGAGTATTTTGTGTTTATGCATGTTATTAGAACTTTATGCATATGTGATATGCTTGAGATGTTTAGTTATAATCATATTGTATGATTATGTTTTATATTTTAGAGATATGATTGGATGCTATGATTGGTTGTTATAATTGTTAAAATGCAACTATAATGGTGCATCATTGAGATTGATTGAATTAGGATGTGCCTGAGACCATTAAAGTCCTCATAAAAATCATATTAAGTCATAGTATTGTGAACCAGTAGCTGACCTATTTCTTAAATCGATTAATCATTTAGTATCTAAGAGTGTTTCAAGTGCGGTGGTTATTTAATTGGTTTCATTGCTGGCCTGATCAATTTTATTGGTGTCTAAGAAAAGCAACGGAGGGACCCCCATCAATCTTAACACTTTCTTGGCCAATTGGACTAGTTTGAATCTTGAATGAAGGTTGCTCAATATTTTGAATACTACATATGCCTTCCTTCATGCCTAGTCAATATCCTATCAAAAATCATAGTAGATTTGTTGTGATATCCACAAGACTTGCTATGGAGATTGATGCAGATTTATCTTAATGCATATTAGATACTTTACGGTATATTTTAGATTTGTTGCTTTGTTGTGATATCCATAAGGACAGTATTTTTCAGATATGGTTATATGAAAATGAAGAGTCTGACTTAACTAAAAATACTATAGTTTATTGTGATATCCATAAGGCTATGAGTATTTTTAGAGGCAAAATTATGTTGAGAGTTGCATGAAATGCAATTGGATAGGTTTTCTTATCTTTAAACTCATTGAGGTTTATTGTGATATCTACAAGGCTTCATTGAGAGATTAGGGTCTCAACCTCTTTAAGAAATTAGTTTAGGATTTCTCATTTACCATAGGAGAGGGCTATGGTATTCGATAAAATAGTGAAAGATAACTAATTAAAAGACCTCATCTAGTTATGCATGTCAAACATGAGTGATCTACTTATATAATTATTCTTTATTTATATAGATTTAAATCTATATTATGGCTTCTTTATTTTCACTGCATAAAATCATAAATAAAAATTATGTTGATCGATCCAAACTATGTGGATTAGTTGAGGAACTTGCAAAATAGGTTCGTATCAGAGATGAACTTCGATATTCTAGATATTTTGACCCTAGATTGGTCAGTAATAATGAGAAGGCAAAAGATGTCTGCATGGATATTATCTATTTATTTTGTAGTAAATTTAGATATTGAAAGAATAATTGCAAGAATTATCTTGTAAGATTGAAGCAGGGTGCAAGAATCGCACTAAAAGGTGTGTATATAATACAGACCTATTTTTCATTGAGTAGCTCAGACTCTAATACTTGGGTATTAGATACCGTCTGTGGATCCCATATTTGTAATTCATTACAGCGACTACAGAATATCAAAGGTCTGAAAAGAAGTGACCTTGAGCTTTATGGCACAAGTGGAGAGTCCATTAGCACAGAGGCTGTGGAACCTGCATGCTTGATTTACCTTTAGATAAAATTTTAAAATTAAAAGACTGTTATTATATGCCAAAGGTCATTAGGAATATTATTTCTATACCTTTGTTATTAAAACAAGATTATGAAATAAGGCTAATAGGAAATGGATGCTCTATTTTCCTTTCTAATAAATTTTATGGCAATGGTTATATTAATAACAATCTTTTAATTCTTGCACTCAATAAAAATATTTTTTATATTAAAAAAATATAAAAAAAGAGAGAAGATGTAAATATCACATATCTCTAACATTATTGTCTTGGTCATATTAATGAGTTTAGGATTAACAAGTTATACAAAGAAGAATTCTTTGACCCATATGATTATCAATCATTAAAAACTTATGAATCTTGTCTCATGGGTAAGATAACCAAGACTCCATTCTCTAGACATGGAGAGAGGGCAAATGAGTTGATAGCCCTAGTACATATAAATGTATGTGAACCGATGACAACTCAGGTCAGAGGAGGATACTCCTATTTTATTATCTTTACAGATGATCTATCAAGGTTTGGATATACGAAACATAAATCCAAAGTTTTTGATAAGTTTAAGAAGTATCAAAGTATGATCGAGAAATAAACTGAAAAAAATATCAAAGTTCTTCGATCTGATCGAGGAAGAGAATACTTATCCAGTAAATTTTTTGATCATCTTAAAAGTAAAGATATTCTCTTTGAATGGACCCCTCCTTATACACCCCAGCTAAATAGTATAGCAGAAAAGAGAAATCACACTTTGATGGATATGGTGTGGTCCATGATATGCTTCATTGATCTTCCAATATCTTTCTGGGTATATGCACTAGAGATTACCACATATATTTTAAACAGAGTGCCTTCAAGTCTATTGCAAGTACACCATATGAGATATAGAAAGGAAGGAAGTCTAATCTTAAACATCTTAAGATTTAGGACAGTCCTACTTATGTCAAAAATATTTTTGGACATAAGCTTAGTGCTAGATCAGACAAGTGTAGGTTTATAGAGTATTCTAAGGAAACTAATTGATACTATTTCTACCATCCTACTGAACAAAAGGTGTTTGTTAGTAGGCATCCATTTTCTTGAAAAATAAATTTATCCAAGAAGGAGGCAGTGGGAGGAATATTGAATTTATGGAAGTTCAGAATCTACAAATCGATTCAAAAATATCTATGGTTGAACCACAAGAAGATTCTTAATCAGAAGTACCCAAGGATGAGGTACATTCATAATACACACCTTCTCTCCGAAGGTCAGATAGAGTACGTCAAGCACCTCTGAGATATAATTTTATCATTGAGAATGATAATTTGATCAACATCATTCAGGATGATAATCCACTGACCTATTCGGAAGCTATCACGAGTAAAGACTCAAACAGATGGATGGAAGCCATGAAATCTAAGATGGTTTCAATATACACCAACCAAGTATGGATATTGGTTGATGCACCTAAGGGTATGACCCCAATAGAATGTAAGTGGATCTTCAAAAAGAAGATCGAAACAGATGGCCATGTAGAAACCTACAAAGCTAGGTTAGTGGCAAAAGGTTTCAAATAAAGACAAAGAATTGACTATGATGAAACCTTCTCACCAATGACTATGTTCAAATCCATTAGAATTTTGTTTGCTATAGCATATACTATGACTATAAGATCTGGCAGATGGATGTCAAGACCATTTTTCTCAATGGTAATCTAGAGAAAGAAGTCTATATGACTCAATCAGAGGGATTTATCTCAAATGGGAGGGCAAATCAAGTATGTAAGCTAAAAAATCTATCTATAGATTGAAGCAGACTTCGAGAAGCTGGAAATCTATTTTGATATAAAAGTCAAAGAGTTTGACTTTATCAAAAATAAGGATGAACATATGTGTATAAGAAGACAAGTGGAAGTGCTATTATCTTCTTGATTTTGTATGTCTATGACATACTACGCATTAGGAATGATATCCCAATGATGCAATGATCAAGACTTAGCTATCAAATAAGTTTTTCAAAAAAGATTTGGATGAAGCATCCTACATACTGGGTATAAAGATCTATAGAGATAAATCTAAAAGGATGTTAGGCTTATCCCAATCACAGTATATAGATCTCATATTAAAGAGGTTTAATATGGAGGCAAGTAGAGAGATTACCTGCCTGCAAGTCATGGTATACGTCTTCTAAGAAAATATGTCCTAAGACACCAAAAGAGAGGAAGAGCAAGAATGAAATCCTTATGCTTTGATTGTGGAATCAATTATGTATGCCATGCTATATACCAGACCTGATATAGTTTATGCTTTGGACATAGCTAATAGATTTCAGGCTGATCCAGGAAAGGATCATTGAAAAACTGTGAAAAATATTCTAAAGCACCTAAGAAGAACTAAAGATGTTTTTCTCATATATAGAGGAGAATCAGAGTTGAAACTAGAGGGATATACAGATTCTAATTTTCAATCTGATCCAGATGATAGCAAGTCAATATCAGAGTCGTGTTTACCCTAAATGGTGGGACAGTGAGTTGGAAGAGTTTCAAGTAGCAAATAGTATCTGACTCAACTACTGAGGCAGAGTACATCATCGCTAATGAAGCCATTAAGGAAGCTGTCTGAATGAAAAAATTCATCATGAAATTAGGAGTCATTTTTGAGATTGAAGGATTGATGTCACTCTATTACGATAATACTGGGGTCGTTAAGAAATCTAGGTCTCATCATAGATCCAAGCACATCCTCAGACACTTCCATCTCATTAGAAATTAGATCTTATCCTTAAACGAGTAGATATAAAGAATAATATAGCAGACCCATTCACTAAGGCCATACCATAGTAGCTATATGATCGCCACCTTGATTGTCTGGGATACAAAGGCGATTGGCTTTAGTGTAAGTGGGAGATTGAAAGAAGAGTGCCCTATAAGCCAATCGCAAGTGTGTTGTGATGAGATTTTTCTTTGTAATTTTTCAACTCATGTAATGATATTTATTATTTGATAATAAAATGAGATATTGATTTATCATTTTAGCTACATCTTATTATAATTAAGATAATATGAACCCCAAATATTAGGGCAATGATTTTGGGAGATATGAATGGGTCATACTAGTGAGATCTAAAATTCTAATCTTAAACATTCCTGATTGTAGAAATATTGAGTCAGGGATCAATATTTCGGATAGAATGGCACATCCTATGTATGCTCGATGGAGAGGGTGGCAGATCTCACTAGCCACTTATATATGGGACACTAATACAAAGATATAAATGCTCATTTGAAAAATGAATCCACTGAATTAACTCAATGAAAGAGAACATCTTATGGAAGCCTTACTTGCATGTCAAAGATGGTTCTCTAAGTGGGAGTTGTGCAAGTAATCCTTAGATCTGAGACCATCATGAAATCTTGTGCATATGAACCCATATTTTAGTTCATACCCAAGCATGGCATTAAGACATGTACAAGGTGTTCTGGATATGGTGGAGTGTGCATGCAGATTGTGAGTAGGTCAACATGAAATCGATCACTCCTAGTAAGAGAAGATCACATCCTATGTATTCTCATTCCTAGATGACTCAAAAAAAATCTTTTGGCCAAAAGCAGAAAAAGATTAGAAAGAGTTTCTAATGCTTCTTTATCGAGTCATCATTGGTTAATTGAGAATCGATATACATATGTGTTTGAGTTTGACATGATTCCACACTTATGAATATATTCAGGGTACAGAGATGATCGAAGGATTGAATTGCACGGTAACTTGCCACTGAAGGATATATTTGATATTTTCATCAAATTTTATATCTTCTGGGTAGTCATGATACGTTGCTATATGTCAATCTTGACTTGTAGGTTTGATCGAATTAAAGAGTTTAATTTGATTGCCAATTAGAAAGGATTCTAATTGTTCAGCTCGGGTTAGCTCAATTGGACCTAAATCGGTTAGATTGAAATCTAATCAAATTTGGTCAACTTGCATCCAGACCTACTGCTTGTTAGATGTGAAACTCAATGGATCATATATATATAAAAATTGGCTAAGGATCCTTTTGAAAAAGGTTGATTGAAATTTTGGATTCAATCAGAGTTTTGGTAAGCATGCTAGCACATGTGAAAACCCTAGCTCCTTTGGAGATTAATTTGGTCTCATCCCTTGCTAATTAGCTAGCTAATTTGATAGATATTTGGGTCAGGTTGTGCCACCTGGAAGCAGTCTAAATTGGGGTATCAAATTCTAAATTAATGCCAATTATGAAGAGTCCAAGTTGTGAAAGACTCTGGGTGCAAATCAGATTCAGCGTGCGCATATTGGCGTGAGTAGAAGAAAAGAGTCCTTCTGGCATGGGATTAAAATATGTGTGGTAGCCCACATCACCCTCCATCCTCTGGTGCACATCTCAAAGTATGAGATGGATTTTTTTTAAATTTTTGGGGCAAAAAAAATTAAAAATGAGAAGGATGTCTCGCACGCACGGGATGAAGCGTCACATCTCTTGTGGTTTGGAGAGTCCTTATCCTAATCAAATGCTTTCAGATTATAATATTTTTTATGATAATATTCCACATTTGATAAGCTATTTTTGGTGATTCTTTTGAAATTTTTTCAAACTTATCTGATGGCCAAACGGATGCTGGAAACTTCCTTGCATGCATATGCACGCGGTGATCAAAACTCGCGTGAAGAGGTGCGAGGATAGCATCCTTCTGTGAGAATTTTATCATCATATTAAATTTTCTAGAATAAAAAATAAGTCTACTATCCATATGGATTTTTGTGGATTTTTTTGATTTGAGAAGGAATACAAAAATATTCTTTCTCTGGTCGTGTGTGCAGGTGCAGGTGCAGATCAACATATCGATGATAAAAGTCCTTCTGCTTGAAGGAACTCTTATCTCTGATAATCTGATCAGATAAGCCTCTTGGATGAGGTATGTCCCTCCCTTTTTGGTGCCCCTCTAATGGCTATAAAAGGGTCTGGGCGCAGAGTGTCCGTGGTATTCAAAAAGGTTTTCAATTTCTCTCTGTAAGCTCTCTTTTCTTTCTTACAACCTATCTTAGTTTTAGGACAAGGTTTTGAGATTTAAGACAAAGTCTTATCTGGTTCTAACAAGGATTGTGAGGGTTCTAAAGAAAGAGAATCAGAAGTCTAAAGAAGATCTTAGAGGGTCGAGTTAGGTTCTTGGAGAAACTTGATCGATACAGGGCTAGTCAAGTTCTAGGGGCTAGAACTCTTGAAGCAAGGTGAAAAAGAAGCGCTGTCTTTGATTTAATTTTTGTGTGGATCACCGTTGGAGGGCGACACTTAGATGCCTTATGAAAATTGAGATTATGCTACAGGTATTCTTCTTATCCAAGTTTAATTTATTGTACTTTGATTATTATAGTCAAGGATTTCTGGACATTAGGATTTTTGGTGCATCGGGTGTATCGAATGAAAATTTTTTAAACACCTAGTCCTTCCGCTGTACCATCGAATTCCAACAGTAAAGTGGTATGGCATCCGATGTCATAACTCCAAGTTCCATGATGAACTTCTTGGAATAGAAGCTTTCCTTTGCAGCATCGAAGCAGCAACATACTCAACTTCTGTGGTCGAATCCGCTATGATGGGTTGCTGAAACTCTTCCAGCTAACTGCACCACCATTGCAAATGAACATATATCTGACATAGACTTTATATCCTCAGGTTCAGACATGAAGTTTGAGTTAGTATACCCCTCAACTCGCAACTCAAAATCTCCTCCAAAGATCAAGAACAAATCCTTAGTCCTTCTCAAGTACTTAAGGATGTTCTTCACAGCTATCCAGTGCTTCTTATCTAGATTCGACTAATACCTACTCATGACACTCACAGCAAGGACAATATCAAGTCGAGTATATAGCATGGCATATATGAGGCTCCCTATAGCTGAGGCATAAGGAATCCTACTTATGCACTGAACTTCCTCAGATGTAGTTGGACATATTATTTTAGAAATATTAATACATGCCTAAGAAGTAAGAGTCCTCTTTTAAAATTTTCTATACTGAACCTCTTCAGTACTTTCTCTATGTACAACTTTTGTGACAGGCCTAGTATCTGTTTAAGTTTATCCCTATAGACTTTTATTCCAAGAATATAGGATACTTCCCTAGATCTTTCATGGAGAATTTCTTGGATAACCATCTTTTGATCATGGTCAGCATGGAAATATCATTCTCAATAAGAAGAATATCATCCACATACAATACGAAAATATTATCACTCTTACTGACCCTTTTGTATACACATGGTTCCTCTTCATTTTTGATGAAATCAAACAATTTTATTGCCTCATCAAAATGATGGTTCCAACTCTGAGAAGCTTGCTTTAATCCGTATATGGACCTTTGCAACTTGCAAACTTTGTGATCACCATCACCAGATATGAAACCCATAAGCTGCTGCATATAGATATCTTCCTCAAGATATCCATTTAGAAAAGTAGTTTTCACATCCATTTGTCAGATTTCATAATCATAGTAAGCTGCAACAGCAAGCAGAATACGGACGGATTTCAGTATAGCTATAGACGAGAAATTTCCTGATAGTTAATACCCGAGCACTGACTATAATCTTTAGCCATAAGCCTAGCTTTATAGGTCTCTACCTTACCATTAGCATCTATTTTTCTTTTCTAGATCCATTTACATCCAATGGTACAATACCCTTAGGTGGATCCACTAAGATCTATATTTGGTTCAAATGTATCGAGTCAATTTCTAACTTCATAGCTTCTCACCATTTCTCAAAATCGATGTCAGACATCACCTCGTCAAAGGTATTAGGATCATCACTATGACTCCTATCTCCCATAAGGAATATTTCTTTTACTTCCTCCATAAGCATACCCATGTACCTTTCAGGAGGCTGGGAGTCCTGCTAGATCTACGAGATGGTTGAAGAATGTCGACTATTGGCTCATGAATAACAGATTTCTGAGGATCTATAGCTCTTTGCTCTTCAGAGATCTTTTCTTCGAGCTCAACTAACCTCCCACTGCTACCATCCTAGATAAACTGTTTTTCTAGAAATATGACATTTTGACTCACAATCACATTATGGTCTTGCAAAAAGTAGTAGTATCCCATGAATTCTTTTGGATACCCAATAAAATAAGCTATAATAGATCTATCTTCTAACTTATCAGCTATCTATCTCTTGATATAGGTCGGACATCTCCAAGTCTTAAGATAATCTAGACTCAACTTCTTACCGAATCATATCTCATATGGTGTGGTAGGAATAGACTTTGATAGATCCTATTCAACAAATGAATGGTGGTTAATAAGGCATGTCCACAAATATATAAGGGTAGATCAATGAAGCTCATCATGGATCTGACCATATCTAATAGGATCCTATTCTTTTTTCGGATACTCTATTGAGCTGAGATATTCCGGGCGGCATCCATTGAGAGACTATACCGTTGTCCTTAAGATATTTCAAAAATTTTTGATTAAGGTATTCACCTCCTCGATCAGATCGAAGAATCTTGATGGGTTTACTAGTTTATTTTTCTACTTCACTTCTGAATTCTTTGAACCTTTCAAAAACTTCAGACTTGTTTTCATCAGATACACATACCTATACCTAGATAGATCATCGGTAAAGTTAATGAAGTAGCTATAACCATCCCTCTCTTGCACATCAAATGGCTCACATACATTGGTATGTATCAAGGCAAGTATCTCAGTGGCTCTTTTCCTATATCCTACAAAGGGTAACTTGGTCATCTTTCTTCGAAGGCAAGATTCGCAAGCTGGATACGACTCTAGATTAAGAGAGTCAAAGATTTCATCTTTTTTCAATTTGTTTATCCTGTTCTCTCCAATATGGCCTAGTTTATGGTGCCACAAGTACTTCTAGTTAATATCATCTTTGGATCTCTTTTGACCTACGGTACTCACATTTGCTTGTTTAAATTCATATTCGCATCAACATGTAAGTAATAAAGACTGTCAATTAAAAGACCTCATGCAACTAATTTATTTCATTAATAAATGAAACAAAAGTCTTTATTGAAACTAATTTCAAAACCTTCCTGTGCTAGTATAGACACGAAAATCAAATTCTGACTAGCTACAAAAATATAATAATAGTCTTTTAAATTTAATCTAAAATCAGACGAAAATTGAAGAGCATACGTACCAACGGCCTCTGTAGTAATTTTTACTCCATTACCAATCCGAAAGATCATGTCACCTTCCTCAACCTTCAACTTTCTATTAGACCCTGTATTGAGGTACATATATGAGCACTCAAGTCAGGTCTAATACCCAACTAGAAGTAGAAGAAACTATAAGGTTAGATTCAATTACGAGCATACCTTCAAAAAATTTATCACCCTTTTTGATCTTTAGGCTCTTCAGGTATGTTGGACAGTTCCTTCTCCAGTGGCCTTTAACATGACAATGAAAATATTTTTCTTTGCTTCGGCCTTATTAGGAACTTCCTTCTTCGGCATGTTCTCCTTCTTCTGCTTCTTAGTGGATTTAATCTTTTTTTTTAGTAGACTTTCTCTTGGAAGAAGTTCACTCCACAGTGAAAACAGTATCCCTTGAACTCTTCAAGGTTTCTTACGTAGTGACCAACATATTAACCAATTTGGGCATAGTGCAATCGAGTTTGTTCATATAAAAATTTATAATAAATTGACTATATAAACTCGTAAGAATTGAAGGATCAAATCCATCTGTAATTCTTTTGCATATCCGCCGAGCTTCCCAAGCTCCTCAATATCCTTGATCACTGTCATACAATGGTCATGAATAGACTGCCCTTCGCACATCTTCAAGTTGAAAAGTCTTTTGGACACTTCGAAGTGCGCTGTACGGCTTTGCTCACTATACAACTCTTGTAGGTGAATGATCATAGCTCTGACAGTGGGCATATACTCATACTGGCTTTACAACTCATTTGACATAGATGCCAGCATATAGCACTTAACCCAACTGTCTTCATTCATCTACTTTTCAAAAGCAGCTCTCTGCTCAGCAGTAGGATGATTTGGTAACACTATGAATTTTTGATCAAGTACATGACTTAACTTTTCTGAAGTCAGGATATCCTGAGGTTTCTGAGCTAGTCTTTGTAATTTATACCGATCAAATGATTAGTTTCAAGGATGCAGGCTAAAGGGTTTGAGGCTGACATTGTTTAACTGCGAGAGTAGATATTCAAATTAGACTTTTGTACTTAATTTATATTTACTTCTAAGGACTTTAAGATGCAAACAATGACTCCCACTAATTTTTTGAATCCCTCCACTTCTCAAGAAGGAAACAAAAATCCCAACATGACAAAAGATTCCTAGTGGGTGCTGCGATTTCGTCGATGCCATGCACCTCACCTAACAGTTATTGATAATATGCACACAGATGCATAGACAACACTTTACCCAGATGCTTCTCTAAACATATTGCAGTGACTTGTCTTTAAGTCATATGGGCTCACTTAACAGTTATTGCCCACACTTCTTAGTTAAGCCCAACCTACTGTTCACAAGCAGGTGCAAGGTCATCATTGGGTCCCTCACCTAACAGTTATTGGGTCAACACCATCTTTATCTTAGAGCAACTCTTTGCTAATAGAGTGGTTGTGTATTTTTGATACAACTGAACCACTGTGATCAGCCGAGAATAATCAATGTCGGTAGCACGTCCGCACATCTACAATGGTGGAAGACCTATAGACTTAATATTTATGGAGAGGTTTAGGTTTAGTCTTATCTAATCAGTCATCATATGACCGATCTAATTGGCATAGGCTAAACCAAATCATTAAGCAACCTTATTGAAGACTCAATCTTCCAAATTGGCCAGGTAGGTGAAATCAGTGGGGGACCTCTAGTTGCTTTCCTTAGACACCAATAAATTGGCCAGATAAGCGAACGAAACTAATTAATAATGATAATGATATATTTTTATATTTATTATAGATATTTTTGATATTTTTTATGTTAACATCTTCTTAAAAATCTAATTTCATAATTTATTAATTTTTTAAAAAAATAAATAATTTTAAAAAAATATAAATTAGATATATTTATGAAAAATAAGATATTAATTTAATTGAGCAATTTAAGTATCAAAATGAAAAAAAAATTGAAAAATTTAATGCATATTTTTTTTAATTTTTCAGGTAAAAATTGAAGCAAAAATGGAGCCAAAATACCTTAAAAAAACCTAAAAATAGCCTTCAGTGCACGATGGACCGACTGGTCGATCCACAGAGCCAGGGTGCGATCCACGAGAATAGTTACATGGTCCACAGATGTGGTACATGGTGACGGAAGCCTATTTTGCATGATCCAATGATCCACATTCATCCATCTCGAGATCCAACGGCTGTTATTCGTTGTCGGTTTATAAGAGAACTTTTGCACGATCTGACGATCGAAATTTTATCCATCTCTAGATCCAACGGCTGAGGATGCTCCCGACTTTGAATAGGAGATCAGAAGAGCTGATCGACAGTCCAGATCTCATCTGAAGTGCGATCGGATGGCTATTATTGAATCCGACTTTGATAAGGATTAAAATAGTAGATTTGGGCAATCTGGGTGGTCCATGCCTGATCCGATGGCCAGAAAAATTTCTAAGGTTTTTATACAATTTATAAGATTTTAGGACTTATTATCTTACCAAAAAAATATAAAAAATTCATCTATAAATAGGAATCTGAAATAAGCTTTGAGAGAAGAAAAAATTAGAGAAAAAGTAAGAAAAAAATAGAAAAAAAATTAAGAAGCTTTAAGGATAATTATTGGGAGATTATGAAGCTAGAGAGCTTGATGCGAGACTAAATCTCTTCAATCCTGGAATATGATGAAGTTTGTAAATAGATTTTTATTTTTTTATATTTAATTTTTATGCAATAAAATTATGCTTTTATTTCATATCTTTTTATTTTCTTTTGAGGTATTGATCCAGCCTACACGGCCTATACCCTCTATTGACGTGCCGTGATCTCCAGATACAGTACGCGCTTTGGAGAGATAGATCGTAGTATGTGAGATTAAACTTTAGATCTTGTAATTAAATTTTGATAGTTTATACTCCAACAGAATGAGCTATAATCTACTGATACAGTCCGTATCCCTTAGAGATAAGCTATGCTAATGTCTTAATCACAAGAAATAATATTACAATATAAAAAAAAATAAATCTAATTTGCATGGTGGATTCAAAATTTTGAATTATTTTTCTGACTTATTTTCTTTCATTAATTATACTTTTAATTGAATTCTTACTATTTTATTTCTTTTAATTCTTCTACAATCAATTCTCTTTTATTTCTTTTCAAAAAAAAGAGGTAATCGCCTAGATCCCTGTGGAAACGATCTCTACTCACCCTATCTATATAGTTTGAGTTGATTTTTATTCTTGACCGCCTACGACAGTGATTAAATTTTGGCACCATTGCTGGGATCTAGACATGATTATTTAAAAAATAATAAATTTTTTTAATTACTTTCTAACTTACCTAGTTCCTTAGTCAAACTTACTTTTTTTCAAAAAAAAAATCTCTATATTGACACCTCATAATCTACTTAGGAATTAGATACTTAATCACAAAATCTAAAAAATAAAACAAATCAATTTACTCTTGACTAACTATCAAATCTGATCATCTTTTCTTCTTGCATTACATAAGTCCATAAAATATCTTAAGGGCACAAACCCTAAACAAGATAAGATGGAATTTCATCACCCTTCTTTAGCTCACAAACCACCATCCTGCATATTGCATTGACCTAAACCTTAACTTAAAATCAATTGGACGTTGGTCCCTAAGGACTTTCGAGCTCAATAGGACAAGGGATCCTAAGAGTATGATTGGGTTACGGTTAGTTAGTTTGACGGGGGGACTCAGTTGGTGTCTAAGGAAAGCAACGGGGGGACCCTCACCAACCTTACACTTACCTGACCAGTTGAGTGGCTAGTCTTTTACCTGGAGTGCTCAAAGGCGACCTTGGTAGTTAGGAGCTATCTAGATTTAGGATTATCCTTAGCTAGGATTGATTGCATAATGTGATTATTAACCTACAAACTTTAACCCTAATTAAAATACTTTTCTTTAACGTCTCAGATTTAGGACTCCTTAGGACTCTCATCTCTAGAACTCTTCTTCTTCTCCTCTTTCTCTCTCATATATTAAAATTTAAAAAAATTAAAAATTAAAAAAAAAATTCTACTAGGATAAAATAAAAATTATCAGACACAATCTAAAACCTACAAGCCTATAAGGTCACTAAGGAAGAAATGGATTCCAACAGACAACCTAGCATTCTGCTGGACCTGTGTTATTCGATTAGTTCTGTCCAACTGTCTAGAATTAGATCCTCGATTAATAATTTTATAATTGATTCTCAAATGATTAACATGCATTCTACATTCACTGAAATTGAAAATACATACATTTATTCAAGGGAGTTTGAAGATACTAGAGTTGCAACTTTAACCAATAGAATTGAAGCCTTAGAATTCAAAAGACATATCCAATTTAATCAAGTGCTAACACCCATGTGCATTGGATGTGATGCACCAGATCATGTTGTGGAGGAGTGTCCTTATTTGATGAACCCAATCCAAACTGAGCTCATACAGGAGAGTGCATTCAATGAAAGCTACGTAAATGAACCTTATGCATCAACTATAACCCAGGGTTCGAAAGTCATCCCAATTTTATATGGTCACAAGATACAACATTAGGAGCCCATAATATTTATCAACCCTATCTAAGGCTCAACCAAACACTGAATGATCAACCAGGTTTTGATCCTAAGGAAGGAGTCAACACATTAGAAAAGAGTCTAGATATCTTAGTGCAATCAACCTCAAACATTAAAAATACTCTTAATAATTTCATGCAAACCACTGACCAGTTATTTAAACAATTGGGCCAATCAACTATAAGGTTAGTAAACTAGAAGAAAGTAGATTATCAAGTCAACTAGAGGATGACCCTAGAGCTCAGAATGGTGTAGAACTTAAAGACTAGTTCAATCAGTTGAGAACATTCAGGTCTGAGAAACTGGAGGAGATACCCGAAGTTGATAATAATGAGGTATCCCATCTAGTGACCATTACACTTAGTTAAACCCAAAATTAATTGTTGAACCCCTCATGACACTGATTGAACCTCTGCATAAAAGAAAGAGGCAACAATAGGAGATCTAGAAACACTTCCTTAGCACATCGAGTATATAGATCTAGATCTTTTAAAATCCTGACTAGTACTTAAGTTATACCTAGATCTAATTATAAAAAAAAATTATTAGTTATCAGGAGAATGAGTCATATAATGATCCCAAGTAGAAAATACCTTGAGGAAGACCTGAATCATATAGAGAATTACAAATCCATGTTAAGATTCGGACAGAAATAGGATAGGCACTCTTTTAGTGTCTGGCTGAAGACGTTAAACTTAGTATTTTTTGGGAGGCAACCTAAATTTTTTACTTCATTTTAACTAATCTTTATTTTTTTAAGAATAAAGGACCGCTCTATATGAAAGCACCTATCAATAAATATGGTCTAATTGAAGACTTTAAACTTAACACTTTTTGGGAGGCAACCCAGTTTCAGTTTTTGTTTTTACTTTCTTTTGTATTTTATTTAAGTTAATCAAGTCTTGCTTCGTATCTTTTGAAGTGATTTGAGCATAATATTAGCTAAGTTGGAGGGAGCACCAATTTTGAAAAAAAGCTTTTGGATCTAGTGACATCTCTCCTTTTTCTTTCTCTTTTTATGCACCCTTCATTTTTTCTATTCCATTGAGGACAATGTCGATTAAGTTGGGGAGGAAGAATAAAAAATTTTTCTAAAGTCCTCAAGTAAGTTAGTATTTAGCATTTAAGTACCTGATTACACTTAAAATCAAGTTAAACTAAGCATTTTTAAAAGAAAACTGATGTACAAATTAGAGAGTTTATAAGATATCGAAGGATCAAGTATTACGAAAACTCAATAAAGAGTTAAGTTTAGAACTTAAATATTTTTTTTGAGTATTTCTAAATTTTTTCTACCAGCATCAAAGAAGAGTTAACTTTTTATGGGCGTGTGTAGGGTAACTATACATTTCTTCATATCTAAAAGAAAAAAGAAAGAGTTTCCAAGTACTTCATGCTGAGTAACCAGACCTCTTTGCCTAAGCAAGTATTGAGTTTCACGTCAAAAAGTATGAAGGGCAAAGAAGCTTTGTTGTAAAGTTAGTTTTAACTCGTAACCTGTTTGATTCGAACAAGTAGGTCCGAGGGGTATTCTATACCTAGTGCCTTAAAGCTATCTGATTTGGGAGTCATTGATTGAAAACTCGCTACATGAGTCAAACAGAAAGCTTAAGGGGTTAAGATACTCAATAGCGGTACAACATTAAAAAAAAAAAGTTCAATCAATGAAGGATGGAAGTAACAATATACTTGTCCATATGAGGTTAATGATTTAGAGATAAAGGTAGAAATAATTTAGAAAAAGTTCAGAAAAAATTTAGTGTTCTTAATTTAACTCTTATATTGACTAGTATTAATACTCCAATGACATAGCTCACTCACGCTCTACTGTATATCAGTGGTCTTTTTAAAACTATTTGGTAAAATTTGAGACTTTAAGTTAAATGGTACTTAAATTTAAATTCTTTCTTTACTCGAGGACGAGCAAAGTTCAAGTTGGGGGGGTGTGATAAGTGATATATTTTTATATTTATTGTAAATATTTTTAATAATTTTTTATGTTAATATCTTCTTAAAAATCTAATTTAATAATTTATTAATTTTTTAAAAAATAAATAATTTAAAAAAATATGAAATTAGATATATTTATGAAAAATAAGATGTTAATTTAATTGAGCAATTTAAGTACCAAAATAAAGAGAAATTTTTAAAAAAATTAATGCATATTTTTTCTAATTTTTCAGATAAAAATTAGAGCAAAAATGGAGCCAAAATATCTTTAAAAAAATCTAAAAATAGCCTTCGATGTATGGTGGACCGACCGATCGGTCCATAGAGCCAGAGTGCGATCCACGGGAATAGTTATGCGGTCCACAAACGTGGTCCACAGTGATGGAAGCCTATTTTGCATGATCCAACAATCCACATTCATCCATCTCGAGATCCAACGGCTGCTGTTCATCATCGGTTTATAAGAGAATTTTTGTGCGATCCGACGGTCAAAATTTCATCCATCTCGAGATCTAATGGTTGAAGATGCTCCCGACTTTGAATAGGAGATTAGAAATACTGATCCACGGTCCAGATCTCATTGAAGTGTCATCGAATGGCTATTATTGAATCCGACTTTGATGAGAATTAAAACAATAGATTTTGGGCAGATTTGGGCAGTCCAAGCCTGATCCGATGGTCAAAAAAATTCCTAAGGATTTTTATACATTTCTAAGAATTTTAGGACTCCTTTTCTTACCAAAAAAATATAAAAAAATTTATCTATAAATTGGAGGTCTGGGAATAAGCTTTGGGAGGAGAAAAAATCAGAGAAAAAATAAGAAAAAATAGAGAAAAAATTCAAGAAGCTTTAAGAATCAATTATTGAGAGATTATGGAGCTAGAGAGCTTGATGCGAGACTAAATTCCTTCAATCCAGAAATATGATGAAGCTTGTAAACAGATTTTTTTTATATATATTTAATTTTTATACAATAAAATTATACTTTTATTTCATATCTTTTTATTTTCTTTTGAGGTATTGATCTAGCCTACACAGCCTATACCCTCTATTGACGTGCCGTGATCCCTAGATACAGTACATGCTTTAGAGAGATAGATCGTAGTATGTGAGATTAAATCTTAGATTTTGTAATTGAATTTAGATAGTTTATACTCCAACAGAATGAGCTGTAATCTACTAATACAGTCCGTATCCCTTAGAGATAAGCTATGCTAATATCTTAATCACAAGAAATAATATTACAACATAAAAAAAAGAAGAAAATGAATCTAATTTGCATGGTGGATTCAGAATTTTTGGATTATTTTTTGACTTATTTTCTTTCATTAATTACACTTTTAATTAAATTCTTACTATTTTATTTTTTTTAATCCTTCTACAATCAATTTTCTTTTATTTTTTCTTAGAAAAAAAGAAGTAATCATCCTAGATCTCCATGAAAATGATCCCTGCTCACCCTATCTATATAGTTTGAGTTGATTTTTAATCTTGATCGCCTACGACAGTGATCAAATAACTATATCTCAATTACTTGCCTTAAATACCAATAGGTCAATTGGTCCAAACAGATTAATTCAAACAAATCAGACTCCAACCATCGAGCAAAATTAGGTCCTTAGGTCAATCGATTCTACATATGGGATTCAAATGATTTGATCAAAAATAATTGCATAATCATATAACTTAATTGATCTAATCTTAATCAACACTTGACTCAGTTTGATCAATTACTTAATCAAATTAAATCCATATAAATCAAATCAAAAATCTTAGATGCAATCCTCTTACATGACCTAATTTTTGATTTTTAAATAACCAAAATTCTCATGCACAAACATAAATTTTAGATTCTAAAATTAAATTTTAAATCTAAATTTTTTGCATGAAAGTAAGTTTTTAAATCATAAAAATAATTTTTAAATTTAACAAACAAATATATATCTCATATATGCATGTAAAATTCAGATCTAAATAAAATTCAAATCTATAACGTGATATCATATATCTCATATACTAATCATGGATCATATTAAAAGTAATTTTATGACCTAAATATACAATCATATATCTTATACATGAATCATAAATTGGTCATATAAAATTTCAGATTTATGCATGCATCTACATATCATGTGAACATGAACTAGAAATCGTTCTAGATCAAAATTCAGATCTATGCATACTTTCACATATCAAATATATGTTCTAAAATTAAATTTAAAATTAAATTTTAGATTTAAAATTTATCTATACATCTCATGTATCAAAAAAAATTAAATTTTAAAACTCTTTTCAAAACATGTTTATCAATTTTTAGCATATGAAATCCGTGGCTCTAATACCACTGTTGGAATTCGAGGTTTGGGACATGCATGTGTGTTTTAAAATTTTATTTTTTAAATACTATAATGAAATAAAAGATTAAAAAATTTTAATCTGAATTATGTATGTATAAAACATAAAATTAGAAGAATCTAGTTCATGTGCTAAAATTGACATATGTTGAAATTCAGATTGTGATCAAATCGCATACTTGTTTCGTAATCTTTTTCTTTAAATATGGATCTGAAAGAGAAGAAATTTTTTTCTAGCCGCATAAGTATCTGATCTCTATAGGTATCTACTTAGAATCAGTCTGAAACAGTCCTCTTAAAGTTGAATTTTTTTCTCTAAAAAAATTCAGCCTACTGAATCTGAACGAAGCTTGGATCGCGATCAACTCTTGATCTCTTTTCTTAATCTTCTTCTCTTGCCTTTCTCTCCTTTCTTGTGTTGCTATCAAGCATCAGGAACCAGCAAGGTAGGATGCCCAACAGCCTTGGGCATGGAGGAGAAGTGGGACGCCCAACAAGAGAGGACATGTGGGATGTCTCAAGGAGAAGAGAGGGGAGGAGAAAGAGAGAAGAAGAGAGGATGTAGGGGCTCTCTTTGGTGGGCATGGGGTGCTGGTTGGATTGCCTAGGGACCTTAGGGGAGGTCTCTTTAAATAGGCATAAAGATTGAATTCTATTCAATCTCATAATACAAGTCTTACTTGCATTAGGTTTCCTAATAACTTAAGTTTTTCAACTTACTTTAGAAATCCTTTTAGGTGCCAACTCTTCGAGCCCTTACACCCACTATTTCACATCCTAAAATACACCTAAGAGATGCTCCATATGAAATCAAAAGGCCCTCTAATCATAGGATACATCCAACTTGATCAAATCAAGATGGCGCCCAAGAACAACTATCAAAAAAATTAATTAAAAACTTGTACCCTTAATTCATTTGATCTAAAATCTTAGACACCCAACAATTAGAGTCTAATGAATCTAATTTATTTAAGTTATTAGCAGATAATTAAGTTTGAATTATCTTATCAAATAAAAAATCTAAACGAAAGAGAAAATTGGGTCCAACCATGTGCTAGCAAGATTACCTTGAATCCAATCAAATTTTTCTAAACCCAATTGATACTTCATAAGCTCAATTGCGAATTCCAAGCCTAATCTCTTTATTGTGTGACCCCATAAGTTCTTTATCTAGTAGTGAGATATACAATGATCTCTATCAAAGTATCATTAAAACTCTTTTCAATGGGTTGGAATAATTATACTCTAACTTATCGAAAATTATCGATCCAGAACAATCCTAGTGAGCTCTCACAATCTACTAGTGACACCTAGCAGTATGTAGTGGCAACCCAGTAGAACTAAAATGAACCTCTAGGTATAGTTAATGTATGATTCAGTCTCTCTATCGTGAGTCCTTACTAGATGGCAGATCATAGATAAATCATCAAACTTCAATATCAATCATATGATAGATTCGATCAACTCAAGTCCAATTGTGACTTCTATAAAAAAAATTTTCTATCAATCATACTGCTGTGCCATAGACTCTCAGACTTAGCCTCTTAAATTCCATAGGACTACTCTCTATCAAGATCGATAGATCCCATCTTGATGCGCATCTTACTCCTACAGTGGACTAACTATCGCCAACATCCACTACAAGGACTCATTGAGATCCATATTTATGTGTCAATCAAACTCCAGCAGCCTCACTATGAGCAGTAGTGCCATCTCAGGTCAAAAGATCAGTCACACAACTACAGCATCGAGACAATCATTGACGATTGAATAAAAATTCAAGTAATCTCTCATATGGTCACGCTCAATACTAGTTTTTCTCTAACAACTACCGGCACTCATCGTCTAGTGTCTCAACACTTTAGACTAGAGACCCATCTATCTCGAAGGAAGCAATCTGTGCGCCAGTCTATCCAGATTGATCATCATCTTCATGATGATCTTATGACCATGAGTATTTAAGAATTAAATACACATCTCTAATTTTCAACTCTTTGAGAATATGTATCAAAAATTAATTTCATGGATGATTCAAGGACACATCACACTTGAATAAAATATAAACTTATCCTTTTATTGATCATATCAATGTATTAAGTATAAAATTATGTCTTAGATTTATTACAATATGTCGGCCATATTGGCTTCTAGGACATATATCTAACAGCAGCCTCAGGACCTGAAGAAGGCAGGACCTCAACAAGATCGATGTGATCCTCATCCTCATCTTTATCCAGGAAGGAGAGGTCCAATTCAAGATAACGCTCGAGGACCTTCTACCGACATATGCCCAACCCGATGATGTGGGACTTTGCAACATGGTTGGCCTTCTCCTTGGCAAAATCTTTGGAGGCTCAGAATGCCTCCACTACCTAATGAGCTACCTCGATAGTCTTGGCCTTAGCTTTCTTTTCAGCTTCGACAACCCTCTCTTGAGCTATCTATCACCTCTTCTTCTCTGAGGCAAATTCTGCCTTAGCTTTCTCCAGTGCCTCCTTCAAGTGCTTCGACTCAACCTCGGCCTTGGATTGGGCCCTCTTCTTTGCCTCCTCTTCCTCAGATGCCCCCTTTTCTGCCACCTCAACTCTACAAAGGGCCTTGGTAGCCTCTGACCTCACCAACATGGCTGATTTCATGAAGATTGTCAGGTAGTGACTAAGCTATAAAAAAAGAAAGATCAGTCAGTCTGAAGAAGCAACAAAAAATAATAAATATGAAAGGAAAAATATCGAAAGTGAACTTAGATGAATGAATCTAGCATGTTTGTTTACTATGTGTTAGAGCCCACCTCCTCTAGCTTTTTAGCATGGCTGAAAGAAGAACCTCATGAACCAAATCATGAGTGACCCTCTAACTCTCTAATGCTGAGTCAGAGGTTAGCTGAATTGATGGGATATACAGCCCCTGCTCAGCTGAAGTAGGGTTCGACCTCGAGCTAGAAGCCCTAACTTGGGAAGGCGATTGAGATAGCCCCTCTTTCGTTGGGGGAGTAGGTGATGAAGATTAGGGTGATAGCATGGCCCCCGATGCATGAACTTGGACTAGAGTAGCAAGAACCATGTCGGTATAAGCCGATGAGCTCCCCAGGTTGGTTTACCCCATGTTAGGCCAAGATTGGCCAGACCTCCAAAAGCCTCAGCCCGAGGATGCTTTTGCTAGGCCTCGATGTGCTCGATGCCTTCTTCCTCTTTTGCACCACCTTCTTGATTCTTTCAAGCTCATCTGTCCTCATTTTTGCACTGAATCGAGATAAGTTAGTTCAAAAAAAAAGTGTACCAAAGGAAAACCAATACTCACCTCAAGGGTCGGCTTGGCTAAGTCTGATATTAAAGTGTCTACTTAGACAGCAGCTCTTTCAACAGTGGAATCTTATACTTGATCAAAGTTTTGTAATAGAGAAACTCCTCATCATCCAAGGTTGGAGCTCGGAGGAACAATTTCCTAGGTTGGCCCCAAGGGACAAAGCCCCAGTCCTCTATCAATGAATAACAAAAATAAATCTCTCCTTCCAATAATAGACTGAGGAAGGAGTGCCTCGGACCAAAGGAGGAACTTCTCTTTGAGGAGAGATGTACCACCAATCACCCACATAGGGGTGCCTCTTGAAGGTAGAGCATGCCTTAAAATAGGTGATGATCAGGTGAACTTCAACCAAGAAACAAATAGTTGTTAAGCCATAGATAAACTACCATGAGTTCGGTACAATAGAACTCAATGACATGTTAAGACAATGAAAAAGATGTATGAAAAAAAGATGAAGAAAAAGCCTAAGCCTAGCTCTAAAGGACTCCTCAGAGTCTGAGTGGATGTGGCGGAGGGTCACAGATCCAACCACTAGGCCTCGAGCCTTCTAGCCGATACTCAGGCGGGACCCAAAATTGAGTTTGGATCAGTTTTAGGTCATCTATATCGAGCTAGAATCATCTAGGTACAAAGGCCTGTTCCTCGAGCTTGTACCTGGCATCGGACTCCCTAGGGCAATATCTTGAAGATAAAGAAGAGTTGGAAGACTAGCTCCCTATTGAACTCTCCGACTCTCCCATCCCGAAATAAAAAGAGAAAAGAAGAATAAATGAAGAATAAAAAAAACCAAAGAAAGAGAAACAAAATTGGGAGGACCAAGGCTTATGCTGAATTAAGGCTTTCCAAGGACTGCTTGCTGAAGATGCTATTGAAGCACCGTCGGAGGAGATGCCTTACCTTTGTCAGAAACTGCCTCCACCTCATAACACAAAACAATAAAATGGTAAAGGTGAAAATGACCAAGCTTCTATTTATAGATATCTCGAACGACCCTAATGATGTGTCAATTCAGCTAGTCTCGTTGGATGGCCGACACTTGGCATCTCCGATTGGTCGAGCCGACCTCCTGTGGATAACTAATCATGAAGTGTGACACTTCATATGGAGCAATAGCGATATGACATGTATCCCTAACAAATCAAGGAAGATGGACCAATCTACTCTCTTCATCTGACCTAGCTCTAACTCGGACTTAAGAGTAGGAGGCTATATGATATGGGGAGAAAAATCTTACCACAATGAATGTTGAAGTGCTAGGTATCTCGAGTTTGGCTGACCCTTTATCCTAACTAATGTGAGGTATTTCTGCGATCGAGCCCGGCTGACATTTCAGAAAAGTACTATAGTTGATGTTGTTGTCCGATATACATCTGTTGGAAAATCCTAGAATCTACGGTAACAATTTGCCATGAGCAAATAAGGAAGAAGACAACAACGTATCACTCCAATAAAGTAAAGAATAGTAGGCATATCTCACTCAATAAGACAAGAGTAACAATCCGATCACTTTTCTTTCCATGACGTCTCCACGCTCACATATAAATAGAGAGCCAAAAGGGACCCTCAAGGTATGTTCTCAACTCTCCCCCAATACTCGCTTCTTCTCTTCTATTTTCTAATTTTCTGATTTGAGTATCAAAAGATCCCCATCGGAGCCAACTTTAGTTAGGAACTTATTTTGCAAATCAAGCTGCCACCATCTAGCACTAGTCACATCCCTTCTTCGGCCAAGCCAACCCAGGTCAGAAGACTAGTGGCAACAGTAGCCATAAATTTAGGGATAAAAACACTTAAAGGTTCTTGTATGCACTTTAATATTTATTGTTGCATATTATTGAAGGTAGTAGGATGAAGGACAAAGGGTTTCTGGGTACCTTCCATTCTCTCTTTAGGCTGGAAAGAAGCTGCGAAAAAGTGTTGATTTGTGCTTCCCAATTGGTCTTGGCTCAGACCATTTTTTCTCATTTTTTTACAGCAATGGTCTTGCTTTACCTTATTTTTGCAGCTTTCTAAATCTTGTATGGGTTCTATTGCCATTGAAATCTGACTCTCAATTAGAGTGGCTGAAGTTGAAGCACGTCCTTCTGAAGAAGTGATCTACAAGGCAAGTCTTGGTCGGAGTTGGCTCCGGCAAAGACTCTTTGATGCTCAAATCAAATCCTAAGAAATAGAGAGAAAGAGCGTATGAGAGAGAGTGTGTATTTACTTGGAGGGTCCTTATGAGGCCTCTATTCATAGATAGAGGCGAAAGCTATTTATGTGCAAAATTTTGGGTTTGTTCCGCTTGATTCGGACATGGTGTGGCGATATTTGGAGTCAAAAATTTTGGGATGCAGCATTTATACCTACCTTATTAACTTTGGAGCCAAGTGGACCCTTTTGAATTTGAAAAAAGGGGTGGAACTCTAAAATGCGATCTATCCTAGCCACTAAGCTTTGGATCGATAAGTGGCATGGTAAGTGGAGATGAGAGCCGCTCTGATGCAGGTGGCTAAGATGTGTGATTGAAATAGAAATCAGTGGATAATTTGGATTGACTTTCGAAGTTGAGATCGGTTGAAGCTAGAATCAGCGACTGAAGCCAAGTCCGATAGGGTTTTCCATTAGGAAGCTCCATCCGGAAGGATCGGTTAGTAAGCAAGGATCAGTTGAGTCCGAAATTACCAAGATCTTTTGTTGCCTTATTATATACTGAATGACCTCTTTCAATGTAGCTTTACGACCCTCCTCCGAAGTTTCACAGTTCTGGGATGATATATATATCTCTGGGAGTATACTTCATTAGTTTATGTCTTCGACTTGGATGACATACTACTCCCCAACAAGTTCGATCTAAGTTAATACTAAGAACTTGACTGATTGTTCTAATAGATTGCAAGCATTGAGCTTTGTTGGCCTGCTTGGTTCTCTGCTCTGGGTGAAAGTGAATCTTTCTGGTGACAATGAGACATCATGTTTCAGTTGGCTGCAAGCACCAATCTTTCCTCATTTGCGTGGAGCTTGGCTCTTGGATTTAAGCAGCAGCACTTCTAGCCACAATCCCCGGTTTTGTGAGAAATTGGTGCAGCTTCAGTGAATGAAGGTGGATGGTGGTATTTAGTGTGTCGTAACCTTTTTCTTTATTATTCTAGATTTTTGCTCCCCCCTTCTCCAATGGAGGGTCTGGAAGCTGCAAGAGCTTCATGGAAGGGTTTTTGTAACAGTATTCCAACGCCATTTTATGCATTGGTCATGTGTATGTTGTTACAGTCTATCTCAGTTTTAGGAGTTATGTGAGTTTGCATGTCTTATTTATCTTTTTATGATGCATGGGGTGCCAAGATCTCTGTTGAGCATGAGGCTTGTATCAAGAAAGCGAAAAGAGGGTTTTATTGGTGCTTCACCGTCAATGGGATGGACTGCATCTCAGTGTTGATCTTTTTGCGCATACTTTGTTTGCAGAAGGTAAGAAGCATCAGCAAACCATCTTGTCCTCTGATACCTACAACTACAAGTTGGTGTGCATAATGGCCTGCGGTCAGTGCAAAAGCTGTCACAAGAGGACCTAATGCACTCGGCCAGGGTCTCCGGCATCCGAGCAACTTAAAGTGGTATTTGGTGACCTAGATGGATCACTTCAATGATCTTAGATCATTAGTGATCCTTATGCTAGAGTAATCTGATCCTTGATGATCTAAAATTATTATATTTGATATATAATATTTTAGTAATTAAAGATCTTTTGGTTAAGTAACCTGTTTGATTGTTATAGGAATCTAAGATCACTGACTATATAATATTAAAACAATCTTTGATACATTCCATAACTTTTGCAATTACTAAGAAGAATTGTTAAATAAATTATAGAAAAATAGGCATAAATGGCAACTAGTAGTACATATAATTTTTAATTAAAAAATAAGGTAAATAGAAATAACACATTAAATAATTTCATAATGTATATTTAAAGTATAAAAATATATTTTTATTATAACTATAGAATATAATTAAATAGTAATATGATAATAATATGATTAATAATATATCTAACATAATATATATCTTGAATCTATACGTACAATATCAATATCATATAATATGTATGTATTGATATAATATATTAATACTATATTATTATAATTTTTTTTTATTAGATTGAGGAATATTTTTATCCGCAGATATCAATCAAACATCAATGTTCTAGAGTGATCTTGGGAACTCGTCCTCTAAGGATGGGTTTAAGATCTCTAGATTGGGTGGTGATTTTAATTGGGATGATTTAAAATTACCACTATATATAACCATTAAGGTGCAATCAAATGCAGTGTTCTCATTATTTTCACCCACATCACTTTTGATTTGGAAGTCATCATCTCATACTAAATGCTCCTAAGTTCTTATAAACCGAATGAAATGTTTTGGAACATGTCATTCTGAAAGGTACTTCACCTGGAACAAAACGAGTCCAGCAAGCTGAGCATTTGATAAAAAAGAGAGATTATTTTATCTTACAGAAAATTTATGACAGTTACACGACTGTAGAGGTTCACTTCTTTTACCTTCTTCATATTTAAAGAAAGATCTCCTTCTAGAGCTGCAGCTGAAGACTTCGGCTCATCCTTGTAACAGGTGAATTAGATTGGAGGAGTGCTTGTTTTGCAACCAGATTTGGAACTGGAATGGTTATCAGAGTGACCATATTTTCTTATGTTTTATTTGTGAGTGGAATTAGAATCGTAACCGAAATAGAATTTGAATACTATGAGAGAGTTTGGTTGGATATCGGAGACTTAGGATATTCCTATTCCTTCCTAAAATCGGGAATCAGAATGAAACCTCCCCCCACTAAATATTTGGAATGAAATTCACTCACTTTCATTCCCGTCCTAGAGCCCAACTCCCCCTCAATCAATCATGCCCTTGATGTAATAACTTAAGTTTAACATGGCATATAGCGGGCGGCTGAAGAGTAGGTTCTTAGCCAGCAACTAAATTAGTAAGAACTTTAATGGGTAGAGCTGGATGCCATTAGATCAGGTCTAGCATCAATCCCAGAATGCAGCACAAGCAAGTGTTGATGCCCAAATCATTAGATTGGTGACGTGGCTTTCCTTTATGTAAGCTAAGCAACGCATTAGGCTTGGTATTCTGTAAGAAAAATTTTTTGAAAGGACTGACAGTCAATGAAGCTCAAGCCGAGATTTTGGTAAGTTTTGCAAGACAGCATGGTAAAAGTAAATTCTTGTGATCTTTTTTAAAATTTCTCACCACTTAAATACAAGCAGTTGAAAGCAAGGTCCTGTCAGAGAAAGTTTATATCCTGATTAGATCAGAGCAAGTACTGGATAGTAATATTCATGACAACCAGGGAAGTTGAACCGGCAAACTGACTGGCATACTCTTCTAGAAAATGAGAAACAGCTTGGGTGGTAATATGCTCACTCTTTCTTCTCTTTTCATACTTATATTCTCCTACTTCTATCGAGGCGCAAATGGACAAGTAGTATGCCCTTATTACTTCGGGTTATTCTGACCTTGCTGTCGACATAACTGTGACAAAAGAATATAATTAAAAAACTTGTAGCACCAATAAAAAAGTCTAATATGAAACAAAATTGGGATGAAAGATGGAGACGGCTGTCTGAACTTGCAGTCAGAAATCATAGTCTCCAGAAATTTAAAACCATGCGTTAGCGAAGATAGTGGATATGCAAAGAGTGATCCTCCAATCAATTCATATATTAAGAGAATATTAATACCAGATGAAGGCAATATGTGAGTAAATCATTAGCATTGACAACTTACAGTGATTCCATGTGAAACTCGCTTTTAATATCCAAGGGAATTTTAAGGTACCAACTGAAAGAGCCCCGTCATTCATCATCACAATGTACATGCTGCTGTTGGATATTCTGCTGTACGTGCAGCATCATTAGAATTGCAGAAATTGTCACTCCCAAAGCAAGAAAAGAAAGAAGAAAAAAAAGAAAGTGAAAGATGTTACAACATGGAAAGTGAGATAAGCAACTGGGGAGAGATGGATGCATCATTGGAAAAATAAATGATCTTACTATGGTTGGTTAGAACATGCAAACAGGTTTTTCCTGAAATTTCACCAATCACGAAAACACAATCAGGCTTTTCGTTACATACAAGAAAACTAAAAACTAGAGACTAGTAACAAAGGAGGGTGCTGGAAAGAGACTGCAAATGCAACATAGTATTTACTTCTATCTGTCAGTATCGAGCTAACATTCAGAATAAGGAATGCAATTAAACTACTAAATCAGATGAAAGAAAGCATCTCCTGAGGACATTTGGAACACAACACAGCTGTGTAACAATTGGTGAAATTAAGGTGCTTGGTATATTAGAAATGCAACCATGACATGCTTGCACAAACCACTGTAAAGCCTCACCAATCTAAGATGAAGTGACACTTGGGCAAAATTGTCAACTTAGACAAAAAATAAGCACCTTTGTTTCACCTGCCTTGTAGCTCCAAACAAAGAGCATTTTTATCCTAGGGTCTGGTACAAGCAGTAGTTGAAGTACTCATCGTGGAAATTGATGTGTTTATTCAACGTGGAACCAATTGTTATGGATAAACATGTTGAGAAACTAAAACAACATTGGACACTCTTATGGTTCAAATAACCAACATATAGCCATTTCAATGAAAAGTTTTAATTGTCAAAGAGTCCATGTGAAAAGGATAAACAATCTCTAAGTAAATTCAGTATTAAATTATAAAACTTCATGATTATATTAAACCTTCACAATATACAAAACAAATATAAATAATAAAAAGCAGAAAATCAAAGCCGATCAAATTTTCATTAAGATATATGCCAAAATACATTGTTAAAAAAAGTGGATGCCAAACTTAATTCTAGGAAACAATGAACTGAAATAGACATGGTTACATTTTCTTCTCCCGAAGAGGCCATATTTTTCCTTCTGAGGCTTAGTATGAACTTCATTTTTATTTCGATGGTTCCAATTGGAAAACAGTTTTGTCAGATAGAAAATGTTTTGAATTGAGCATTTGACATACTAAAAAATTTTGGAGTTCTCTTTTAACGAATCCCATAAGAAACTAATATCACCTTATCCTAAGGCAAAGTTAACTTTGTCTACCGTGTTATATAAAACAAAACAATAATTTCTGAGTATGTACATGTGCATCTAATAAACAATGCGCCAACCCTGTTCTGCAGGTGATGAAGTGACAAATTTTATGACTTCGATGTTGAGTTTCCAATTACATAGATTTCCTTCTTTTTTCATTTGAAAGGATTTCATTAAGCTCTTAACTTCTGTAAAGTGTCTAGATCCAAATTGAAGACAAAGAAATTAAAACACCAGAGTTTCCATCTTGGCCCATTCCACCGTGTATCCTATTTCTCCAGAGAAAAGAATATGAATGGACATAAAGAAATTGACTCCATAATAAAAAAAAAAAAGAAAGAGTACATGGCCATCACATCATAGAAGAAGAAGAAACAAAATTTCATTTGCCTGGGTTGTATTATATAGACAAAGGCATCATCAAACAGCTAGAAAAGATAGTCTATAAATAATATTGTCCAAGGCAGTGTGATTTTGTGCCTACATAATATCAGATGGTATGTCATTTCAATGTCAAGAGCTACACTACTACAAATTCCTAGAAAAGGAAAGGAAATTTATAATGTGAATAAATCAGTATCGATTATCAGGCTGCTATCATTCACATAACCCATAACCATTAATCTAATATATTCTGAACCCACCATACAAGTTGAGGTTTTAATACCATTTCAAGCAAGATAAACTACTGTGGAGGACATTATAATTACATGATCAAATTGAATACATTACCAAGGATATTAGAAAAGCACATCTTTATTCCTTGCCGGGTTAAATGCTCAATATTCATTGGCCAGCATGCAAGAGTGTGGAATGAGCTTTTTAAAAATGAATACTTTATTATGACAGTTAAGTTGATTCATCTATATATTAGAGCTAAATAATCTAGGAGGACAAAACAGTTAATTTACAATAACTTTCATAGATAATCATGTGGAGCCACAAGAACCACCAAAAAGTTTCATCATTTCTTCTGTTTTTTTTCTTCTCCTCTATTTGAGTGTTCTCTCTTATCTTTCACTTTTAGTTTTCCCTTCCCTCACAGTTCAACCACAGATAATGAAAAATACATAAACATGATACATAAAAATGAATGAGTGTAATCTATAAGTACAACACCTAGTTTATGGGTCCATTTAGTCATCTCCTAGACTTCAGGCATATAATTCTGTTGTTCAACTTGCACTGGGTCTATGGTCCAGCTGCAATCCAAATAAATTTTGCTTCGGTATTGCTTAACCAAAACCTACTCTACTTGCACCTAGATTATTTTTAGGAAGCATGTGCACTTTGTTTCCTGATAGCCACATATTTACATGAAATATTTGTTATTTTATTTTTTTTTATTTTTAGAATTCATTATCTCTTTGTACTGTTTTCAAATGTGCTCTTAAGAACACACAGGACCAGAGTCGCATATATACACATTTGTCATTATAGATGGCAAGATATAGAAACTTGATGAAGGATATACATATTGGTTCAACAAACATGCAATGAACAAACAGAAACCACCAAAACAAGAGTCTCAGTGAACTCACGTAAGATTGCCATTAGCACTGATTTTGAAACCCGGAAATGGGTCAACCAGATTCTCCAGTCGTCCATCTGCTGTTACAATCTAAAAGAATCAAATAAAATGAGAAACTAAAAGAACACACATTGTCAAGAAATTGGACATAGCATTAGCCATCAAAACATGATTAGTTTTCAGAATAAACTTCATTCTTAGTGCTAACCTGCAAACCTTTAAGACCATTAGCAGCAATGGATGACCAGCTTTCATTTTTCATCTGCAAGACAGAATAGTCAAAGCAGAATATATTAGAAGTTTAAACCATGATAAATATATATATATATATATATCATGGTTTTCAGAAAATAGAATGAAAATTTAGGTCCTTGACAGAAGTATAATGCCATAACAAATGAAAATCAGAAGAACACATACACATCAGTTTTGGTTTTGCTCAGGCTATGAAAGTCCCTCATCCAAGCAATGGAGTTACTCGCTATTAGATTCCATTAACCAAGTACAGTATGAAGGAAGTATCTAGTTGAGGTGCATCTGAACTGACCAAGACCCTGGCTCAAGTGGTACAACCAAACTAAGCCTAGATCAAGCTAAACCGAACAATCTGGCTCTAGTAATGCTCAGAATGGCTTTTATTTGGAGTTTCATATCCATTTTGAACATGTAGCTATAAAAACTACTTGGTTTTACTAGAAAATTGTTTAAATATTAAGTTTTAAAATAACAACTTCAGATATAAAAGAAATTACTTCAAGAGAGGAAACTCAAGGTACTAACCCCAAGTATATCTTTTCTAATCCCAGTTTCTCATCCTGTTAGATATTTGTAGGACCATAAGAGGACTCTAAAATTGCAAATAGAACTTCCTTGATAGTAAATAATGCTTTTAATACGAAAATTCTAACCAAATCTTACTTAGACTGCATATTTCAGCAGTCTCAAACACTTAGAGAGTTATCAGTTTAGAAGATACTTCATAATTCAGAGTTTAGATGGAATTGTATCCAGTCTATTGACAGATCTAGATCCAACTCTAACAAACATTTTTAAGTTTGAATCTAAGTTCTTTAAATAGGTTTAAAACCCAGGAGCCATATATTGTTGGTATAGGACAGTTATGTGTATGCACAATGACACATCCCATGTCGGGATATATCATATGTTATATATTACTTAACATGATATGTAGCACAGACAGAACAACCCCGTATAGCTCAGTTTGGAGCGGTTCAGCCTGGCAAGGGCCATGTATTGTTTGGGGCCACAATTACTGAAAGAGAGGGCATGACACCCTTTTCTCTCTCATTTTCATGGTAAGATAGGAGGAGAGAGATAGGGAGAGAGTGAAAGGATGAGCAGGTGATCTCAATTACATTACATTACATCTCATAAATGGGCAGAAATTCAAAAAGTATGGAAAAATCATCCCAAATTTTGTATCTTGGCATGATTTCATGATAAAGGAAGATCAGAAATCTTGAAAAATAAAAAAATAAAAATATCTTTTTTTTTGGTGTACTAGTATGGGTCAGTGTGGTATGGTACCAGTACTGTACTATACCAGCCTCCTACCAGCATGCACTTTGGTGCTGAGATCGAGAACCTTATTCCTTGGTCTGAACTACATAATAAATGTTGTTTTATGCCTATGATTGTAGACTAATCTTGGACTTGCATGTAGTGAGATCCAAACATGGTGGTATCACACTCCATTGAAACCTAATCAGTCTGGAAGTTATGCACGGACAAGTACAAGGTCTTAGCTGTACTAAATTCCACTTTTTGGTGAAATTTCTTGTATTGCTAATTATTAAGTTATACCCACAGAAAGCCCTTACCTTATCAACTATGTTCTTCAGTTCACCCATCAGACCTTCCAAGTATTCCCCAACAAGAAATCTAAACTGTAGGCAGAAATCTTTCAACCATTGGCCTTATATTTAGAAAAGCTGTTGCCTCTGTGTTTGTAAATCTTAAATGCATTTTCAGAAATATTCATGCCGCATTCTTCTCTTCAATCTCTTCAATACAATCATCCACTAACTTGTATCATGTACCTGTCTTTAGAGTCAATAAAACTTAAATGAAGTCCCAAGCTCACAGCTCCCCACAAGATTCATCAAAGTCCAGCCTCTTCCTATCAGTCCATGCATCTGGATTCATAATTGAGCAACCATTTGAATTTGAGAGCCTATGCATTTCTATGTGCTTGCAACAATTCCTCTATCTTCTTGACTTCTGTTAAATATTTCTCACTTGAGTTCATAAGGGGTAGGATTTTCAACTTTGGAGAAAACTATCTGATTGCTACTAGAACTCTAAACATTGTTGAAAGGAATACCCACTTCATGAGACTAGTTTGCAATGCGCTGAATTGTTTCCTCACTCTTGTTTTTTCCCCGGTGGTGATCATCCATGCTTGTTTGGTAGCTTTGGCCCACCTTCCCATCCTCAACTCATGGATGACCAAATTTATTCACTAGTCCTGTTTTAAGAGGTTTTATGAAATATTTCTTGAAGAAGAATCCGCCCCCATTTTATCATTTGAATCATCTTCAACACTAAGTATATTGACCTCTTCCTTTCAATATTAAATTTGTTCCCATTTCTCCTCCTTTTTCTTTCAAAAGAGCATTCATTTCCTCACTCACATTTTGTTACAGTTGCATGCAAGGAGCAGCATCACCTATTTATACTGGCCAAGTCTGAACATGGACTGAGGATCCAATCAATATTGGTCCATATTGGGTCCCTCCGATAGGACTTATCAGACTGACTAGAACTTAAGATAGGTTCAAGATAGCTTAAGAACTAGTCGACCTTCTTGGTATCGCTTTGTGCCAGTACTAAACAGGGGAAAGGGACCGGACCATTTGATTCTGCTCAATATTTGCCTCTTCTTTCCTTTTTCCTATCACTTTCAAATGTGAAGAGAGAAGAATGCTATAGAGGAAGAAAGCTGGGAGAGCTCAGATACAATCTCTTCCAAACTGAAATCCTACATAATATTAGGCATTCTACTCTCCTATCTTTTCTTCTTTTGCCACTAAAAATACAAAAAATCAAAAAGGGAAAACCTTACTGAAAACCTTACCTTAAAAAGTATTAAGAAAAACAGAAAAACATTGCAAAGCATCCAACAAATGAAAAGACAAAATTAAAACAAAGGACTCCTCATATGATATTGGGATGCCTTCACATATTATGAGTCAGTACATGTTCCCGATATTGTGCAGTCATGGTCCCCAACCAATATGACATATGAGCACTACAATTAGATCTTTAAATGTTGCTTTTTGAATCCATTTATCTCCATTGTAATTATGGTAATAGGTACACTTAATTGAAAGAATAGTGCCCTCCAAGCCAATCATATGGATGATGTGATGGGACTTTGTTGTTTTATCTTCCAACTTATGTACATGGTATTGATGACTTATTAATAATATGAGGTGTGTTTTCATCATATATTGTATCTTATTATTTTATTTATGAGTTAATTAAGATTATGATGAACCTCATAGATTAGGACAATCGTCTTAGAGCCATAATGAGATCATGCTAGTAAGATCCAAAATCTTGATAACCCCAATCTGAAATATTCCTAGTCAGAAAATCACTGAGTCGGAGATCAATGATACTGGTAAGACTGACACATCCTATGTATGCTCAAAAGAGAGGATGATTGATCACACAATCACTTGTGTGGTGATACTAATATAAGGATGTGGATGCTTGTTGGAGAATGAGTTCACTGAATTGATCCATAGAGAGTATCTAATGAAGCCTTACTAACATGTCAATAGTTGATTCTTTGGCAGGAGTGGTGCAAATGATCTTTAGATCTGAGATCACCATGGTACGTTATGTATATAGATCTATGTCTTGGTCCATATCCTAGCATAACTCTTTGAGACCTGTGGGATGTTTTGGGCATGGTGAAATATGTATGAAGGTTGTGAGTGGTCAATAAAGAATCGATCACTCCTTATAAAAGGAGAAAATATCCTATGTACTCTCATAAGATGATGACTCAGGAAGTCTTTGGCCAAAGTAGGATGAAAAATAGAAAGAATTTCTAATATTTCAACAACTGAGTTATCATCATTAGATCGAGATACATATGGATAAATATTCAGACTTGACATGATTTCATATCCATGGCTTATCTGAGATGTGTAATCGAAAGATTGAATTACACGATAACTTTTCACGGAATGGTGTTTTGGTTATTCTACCAAAATTCACATCTTTAGGGTAGTATGATACGTTACTAGACGTTAATTTTGACTTATAGGCTCTTATGAATTAAAGAGTTTAATTCGGTAATTAATTAGAAGAATTAATTGATGTACTTATACTTTAACATGTTTTGGGCCTAATTGATTAGAAGAGTTCTAATTAAGTTAGGTGGAATGGGCTTGGGCCTACGGCTAGCTAGATGTAGAATCCAATAGGTCACGTAGTTATGAAATTGTTATCAAGGCCCTAAGATTGGTAAGTTATTCAATTTGGATCTTGATGGACCTAACTGAATAAATTACTAAGGTTATGGATTTATGAGAAATCCTAGAGGGCTATAAATAAGCATGCTAGCACATGTTAAAACTCTAACTAACTAATCCCTCAAATCTCTCGCATGCCAAAGAGTTTGGACACCCCAAGAGAGCTCAGGCCCTAAGAGCTAGGCCGAACTCCTTGAGAAGGAATTCAGCAATGATGGTTGAGGGAGGAGTCCTTGATCAATTCTGTGTGGGCTAGTAGCATTGGAGGGCATTCGCTTGGGTGCCTAGTAGAAGTCAAACAAGCAACAAACAAACTAAGATCTTCTTAAAGGTATTCATATTCTTCTCTCTTGTTTGATTGTTGTTTGGTTTGTGTTTAATTGTTATCATCAAGGTGATCTTAGTTTTGGATTCGGATCATGTGTTTTCAATTATTGAATGCATATAAAAATTTTAAAATCTGATCTTCCACTGCGCATCCAAATCCCAACATTAATCCACTTTCTAGCCTTCCCATTCATAGGAAAGTCATGATCCCAACCCAAATCTTGTGGCTTTGTAGGCTTGCGAGAGCAAGAGAACAACATAATATGCAACAAAGCAAAAAAGTTCTCGATAAACATTATAGGAAATTCAATGATTACATTCACTGAAATACGAGTAAATAACAATGATTTTTTAAGAATGTATTAATGAATGTTTGAATGGTTGAATCAATCACTCAATAATCAGCCTAGACATTAACAATAAGCATGTGACTATGCATCGAATTTTAGGCTAAATGAATGATTAGTAATTAATATGACCGTTTGTTATTTGTATCTCTATCAAGCTTTAGTAGCTTTGTACAACTTATTAGTGTTTTCCTTTTTCTTGCAACATTACAACTTAAAATGGAAAGCAATGCTAAAAGCGTAACCAAAGTGTTTATGGTTGTAGGAAGCATGCTACATAAAAATTAATAACTACCTAAAATAGAATAATGCTAGAAAAACTAACATGGAGCAATGCTAAAAGATGAAGAATAAAGAACCATTGTAGTTATTAGGTTTTTAAGTATTTTCTCACATATTATTTCTATTATTTTGTTAAACTCTTCTAATTACAAGGATTAGTAAATGATATTTAATAATCATTAAGAGGACCATTGTAGTCATAAGTTTTAAGGCATTCAGTCTAGTCTCTATTACTGTAATAGTTGTTAAACTCCCAGTTATGAGTATTAAGTACATACTTTTTAATAATGATATAATGATTAATAGCATGCTCTAAAACCCCTTCTCTCTCTCTCTCTCTCTCTCGTGCTTGCTCACTCCCCCCTTTTCTTTCAGCCAGTGGTCAGGGCAGTTAGATCATGCAATGGAAGAAGGAATGGTAAACAAAGGAATAGAAGAAGAGGAACCAGCAAGGAATAGGGGAGTGGAAAAACAAACAAGAAAGAAATGGGAAGGGAAATCAAGGCCCTTTGGTGGTAGTGTCTCATGCAGACAGCGTACCAACTCTAGCAAGCCCCACCCATTAGTGGAGCTGGAACATGGGAAGAGGAGGTAAGTAAAGAGGAGAGAAGAGAACCTGCAGAAAAGGGAAAAAAATAAAATAAAAGACGAAAGGGGGAACTTGCCTATCTAACGTGGCTAAGTGGCATCCTGGCATAGGACAACCCTAGGGAACCTAATAAATGATGTCGTGCAAATATGACAAACCCTACCTCGATCTTATGCAAACCTTAAATGCTATGGATGCAAACAATTCAAACTATTATGCAACAATGAACAACAATTTGAAAATTAGAATTAAGAAAATGCTAGGCTGAGGACAGAAAACCACTTGTGAGGACCCAGGCAACTGTATGTTTAGTTCTCCATTGGTTGCTTGTAGGGTAGATCTGGAATACTGATATATGGGAAAGAACCCAAACAATACCAACTGAGTAGTCTCTTTTGGGGTGGATCCAAATGCAATGCTGAAATCATATTCAAATAATAAAATTTTTGGGTGTAAAGGAATAATAGCTTTTCAAAAAATAAAGCACAAGGTCTACCCACAAAATTATCAAATGTTATTGCTGCTGCCAATCTCCGGATTGCTGATGTGGGCTGCTCCCTTTGATCTGTGAGGCAACAAACAAAGTCAGAGAACTCGCTGGAGTTTTGCTTCGGCCAGGCCCTTCGATGATCAAGTCAAGGAGGGTTTTTGGCATGTGAACAAAGGAGGAATTAGACAGACAGAGTGTCGTTCGGCTAGGGATTGATTGGTTACCTTTCATGAGGGATACAGAATCCCTGAAGATTGCATTCTAACAGCCTCAGGTAGAGAGTCTGCCATCACAACAGGGGATCCAGCTGTAACTGCCTGGGATCATGCCATAATGGCCTAGGATTGTGCCATAACTATTGTAGAACGTGTTCTAATCATCTGGGTGCCAGCTGTAACCCATGCCTTTAGCCATTCTCCTAGGTGAGAGGGCCCTAGTTAGCTTGGTGTTGAGCTAAGCATTGTCTGTCTGAGCTGGTGAGAGGGCCCTAGTCGGCTTGATTGCTTCCGATATGCTTGGTTTCACCATCTAGTCGGCGAGAGTTGACTTGCTCGGATCATGTCGATGAGGTGTTGAGGTTGCGATGTCGGTTGTGAGATGGACAAATATGGTTGCACCATGTCACCATGCTTATTTGATGCCACATCACCGGCCCCCTCAATGATAGTAAATTCTTAGGTTTTCAAAGTTCCATGTTCGAAGTAGCGATCTGTTGATATTGTTCCACTGGTATGTTTTAGGATGCACTTCCTCGACAACTCTATAGACTACGGGGTCTTTCCCAGTTCAAGATGAGCTTTTTTGGTCCTTCCCCTATAGTTCAGTACAAGATCCCTAGGTAGGAAGAGTCGCTTTGTCACCCTAAAGTTAAAGTATCTGGACACCCTCTACTGGTACATGGCCATGCAAATGCGAGCTTTTCTTGGACTTCTCTGATGAGGTCCAATTCCACTCTTACTTTTTCTTGATTTCGCTACTCTTCGTAGTGCTCCCTATGAGTTAGCATCCCAATCTCTATTGGCACTATGGTTTCTATGCCAAAGGTGAGGTTAAAAGGCATTTCTCTCATCGGAGTTCGACTGGTGGTGCAGTACACTTATAGGATGCTTGGGACATCATCCACCCAAAGCCCCTTAGCTTTGTCAAGTCTTCAAGCTCTGCAAGATTATTCTATTCATCACCTCAGCCTAGCCATTGGTTTCCAAGTAGACAATCGAGGTGAATGTGTTCTTGTTGCCAAGCTCCTTGTAATAGTCTCTAAGTGGGTGTTGTCAAACTGCTTTCCATTATTGGTCACTAACACCCGTGGAATGCTAAAATTGCAAATGGACAACTTGATGAAGTTTCTCACATTCTTCTCTATGATCTAAGCTAAGGGTTTTGTTTCAACCCACTTGATGAAGTAGTCAATTGCCACGACAAAAATTTTCTTTATCTAATGGTTAGAGGAAGGACCCAAGATGTCAATACCTTGTTGAGCAAAGGGCCATAGGCAACTAATAGGTGTCAGCTTGGTGGCAGGCCGACATGGGATACTTGAAATCTGACACTCGTCACACCTTTGGGCGAATTCAGCAACACTATTTCTTCAAGATGGGCCAGTGATAGCCCTGCCTTTGCACCTTATAAGCCACTGCTCTTCAAGATGGGCCAATGATAGCCCTGCCTTTGCACCCTATAAGCCACTGCTCTGTCCTGTAGGTGATTGTTGCAGATGCCTTCATATATCTCTTACAGAACAGTCTGCTTCATTGGACCCGAGGCACCTCAAATATGGCAAAGGATCTCTTGTAGAGGTTCCCACTAAGGAGGGTGTACCTGACAGCTTGAAGTTTGATCCTTCTGACTTCCTTTTGATCCTTGTGAAAGCTTCCGTCTTGAAGATAGTTGATCAAGGTACGCATCCAGGCTCAACACATCATCTACCTGCATCATGGATTTTTCTCCTACTTCAGTGCTTCTACTCTGCAAGACTTCAGTGTATCATTCATCCGACGTCAGTGGATACCAAGTTGGCTAACTTTGATAATGAATCTACCTTGCTATTGTCAAACCATGATATCTGATGGATCTTGAAGTCCTTCAGGTCAAAGATAAGCTACTACACTTTGGCTAAATAGTGGACCATCATTTTTTCTTTGGTTTCATAATCCCCTCAAACTTGGTTCACTATGAGTTAGGAGTCGCAGACTCGCAGTATATTCTAAGATAATCTACCTAGGCTGCTTAGGAAGCTTCAGTCTGATCACCAAGGCTTCATACTTCACTTCATTGTGGGAGGCTGGGAATCCAAACCGAAGTGCATACTCAAATGATTCTCCTTCCAAGCTCATCTGTATCATCACAGCTCCACTACCAACAATGTTGGAGGAACCATCGATATATAGCATCCTAGTCCAGATGTTACCGCCTTACTGGTCAAGGTAGGGACTTGTTCTACATTCTCTTTTTTTGGGAAGGTGCACTCAATCAAAAAGTGTGCACAGACTTAAGACTTGATGGCAGGTCAGGATTCACACTGGGTGTCGAATTCCCCAAGCTCTAAAGATCACTTGACCATCCTTCCCAATATCTTAGATTTTTGTAGGATTTGCTGCAGTGGCTGGTCGATCATTCCACAATGGTGTGTCCCCAGAAATATGACCCTGGTTTTTGAGCTGAAATGACCAGAGCATAAGCTAGTTTCTTTGCTCTTTGGTACCTTGTCTTAGCATCATGGAGCATTTAGCTAACATAGTATACCAGCCTCTAATTCTTCTCTTCTTCTCAGACTAGAACCAAGCTGATGGCCGCTGGGAAGATGACCAAGTAAATCTAAAGTAATTCTCCGATTTATGGGTGAGAAAGGAGTGGACGTGATCCAAAGGCCTTCTTAAGCTCATCAATTGCTGATATTCCTCAGTCTACTCAAAATTCTTGATGCTCTTTGAAGACTTGAAGAAACACTTATTGCTGACCTCAAGGAATTTGCTTAGAGCAGTGACCCATCTTGTAAGGTGTTGAACCTTCTTCATTGTCTCGGTTAGGTCATCTCTTGAAGGGCTTCAATTTTCTTAGGATTTGCTTTGTTGCCCTGCTTTGTTATGATGAAAAGTTCTACCGTATCTATTGATACCGGTGCATACCAATCGTATCATATTGTGCTAGCACCGAATCAATACACTGTACAAAGGGTGTACTGATACTTGGTTGCCAAATTGGCTATTATACTGAGTATACCGATACTTTAATAGGATGGTATCGATATGGGATCTGGTACCGAGATGGTGAATCTTGCCAAAAATTTTATTGAGGATACTTTGAAGGCATGCTTCTCGGGATTAAGCTTCATCCTGTAATAGCATAGAACTCTGAAGGCCTCCTTTAGGTTGGTGATGTGTTGCTTGGCTGTCAGACTCTTCACCAACATGTCATCCCCCTATGTCTTCATGTTACAGCCGATCTAATTCTTGAAGATATTATTTATCAACTGCTAATAAATAGCTCCAGCATTCTTCAAGCCAAAGGACATGACCTTGAAACCAAGATTTTAAATTCTGTGGGACAGAGGTGTCCTAAACTCTCCATGGAATCGAATGCTTCATTGTCCCATCCCGTCTCGGTCATGCATCCTAGTAGATATCCTATATTTTTTTTCCTTCTTTTTTTTTCTCTTTTTTCTTTTTCTTTCCTTCCTTCTTTTCTTTCTACCTTCCTGGCTTAGCTTTCTGTTTCTTTCTTTTTCTTCTCTCTTCTTTTCTTTTTTTTTATTTTCCTTCTTTTTTTAGCTTTCTTTTTCAACTTTTCTTTTTCTTTATCTTCCCTTCCTTCCCTTTGTTCCTCTTTCTTCTCCCCACATGGATGGATTTCGGAGTCTTGAATCCATCCTAATCGCATTTTCTCAAAGGAACAAGATGGGATGGCTGGATGCCCCCTATCCCAATGGGACGTAAAATCTTGCTTAGAATAGTACAATCATGTTTCTATGATAAAAGGCATCTCCTTATCCTCCAAATGCATCTTGATCTGATTAAATTAAGAGAAGGCATACATGAAGCTAAGAAGCTCATGTCTTGAGGTGGCATCCATGAGCTGATTTATTTATAGGGAAAAACTATATTTGAGGTACGCCTTGTTGAGGTCGGTGAATGCAATGCAAATCGGCCACCTTCCATTCACCTTCTTCACCATGACCATGTTGGCTAGTCAATCTAGATGGTGAAGCTTAGGGATAAATCCAGCCCAAAGAAGTTTGTCGACTTCTATATTGATGGCTTCTTGTCTCTCCGGAATAAAGCTACACTTCTTTTGATGAACGAACTTATGATCGTGGTCCATACTAAGCTAGTGGACATCATCGAGGTACTAATACTAAGCATATCTGTAGCTATCTATGCAAATATGTCTGAGTTAGCTATAGAAAAATGGACTAATCTAACTCATACCTCGGGCTCCATTGGGAACCAAGTTGCACCATCCAGGTAGTGTCCCCTTCTCACAGCGGCATCCAGACCAGGTCCTCCACGGATGCCCCATTCTGCTCCCTCAGCTCATCTCAGGCATCTAGGTCTTCAATAGGGAGCACTTCTTTGTTCTTTGCCTTAAGGAAGTCATGTAGCATTGCTGAGCAGCTACTTGATCTCCATGGACTTCCTCGATCCCATGCTCTATTGAAAACTTCATCACTAGGTGGTAGGTTAAGGTGATCACCTTTATTGATTTAAGAGTTGGCCATTCAATGATGGTGATATATGCATAGGGAATCCGGACGATCCAGAAGTCCATCACCACCACCATCACTTGTCAAGGTGATCAACTAGTAGTAATAGGCACTTAGGCAGCATGACAATCCCCTTCGCTTGCACTAAGTTCCCCATGAAGCCGACCAAAGGGGCCTTGAGCAATTTGAGCCAGTCTTTAGAGATCTTCATTTGACCTAGTGGGTTGTAGTACAAGATATCAGCCAACCTACCATCGTCACAAGGATTTTCTTTACTTCAAAATTAGATATGGTCATTGAAACATCCAAAGCATCTTAGAGAAGCATTACTTCTCATGCTCTTTCCCTCCTGGTGAGCTGGTCCTCCATTCTAGTCTAGCAGACATAAGATCCCCAAGCTAAGTTGCTTTCTCTTCCACTAGCGAGTATGCCTATTATAACTTTGATGACCCTGGCCATGAGTCTATTGTCAGGAGAGCGCTAGGTTGGGGGTGCTGTATGGATGAATGCTAGTCTTTTCTTCTACCTTCTCTTCAGCGATGCTTAACAAGATGGTTGAGATAGCCATTCTGGATAAGCTTCTCGATCTCTTCCTTTAGTTGTCGACATTGTGTCATGCCTGTGATCATGGTGCAAAAGATAGTACTTATTCCAATCTCTCCTAGCTCGCTCTGACCTCATCCTCTTTAGCCACTGGATGTATCTCTCTCCTTAAATACTCATGAGGACCTTACCCCATGAGGTATTCAAGGGAGTATAGTTCTCATACCTCGAGGTAGGATCCTTGGGCGCCATAGCATCTCCTTCTGCTCCACAAGCTATTTCTTGGGAGGGCCTTCTTGTCATCTCTGCCCTTCTGCATCTTCTTTGCTCAGTTGTCGCCTGACTCCCTCACGCATTTGATGCAATAAGAAAAGGAAAAAGGGGCAATTTGACGGATGAGGTTATGCTTCAAAGATCAACATGCAAATAGAAAAAAATTGGATTGAAGAATCCTTCACTTAATGAAAGAAATTCTCTCGAAAGAATTGTATCAATATCTCAAAGGCTACTCTTATAATAGGTTATGCACATATTTATATGACATGATACCTTAACCCTAATTTGGGCATGAAACATGATATAGAACGATGCTCGAAGTAGAACTCAACAACGAGAAAACATACCAGAATTATACTATTATATAGAAACCTAGCTAAACTTTGATACTATCCCTAATGAAAAATTATAATAAAACCTGCCAAAAACCTTTGAATCTGCAGTACTCGCACTAATAGAAAATTTGATATGTTCATTGATGGAAACCTAGCTCAAATATTTACTTACTTTAGTCTTCTCCCATGCATTCACTGGTTTCTTCGATGGTTGGCATGGTCTACTTGGTTATAATACTCGTTGGTTGCACCCTGTGTTGCATTAGCATTCATTATTTCCTCGATATTGATGTACTTTTCATTCCATGCAAAGAGCTTTGAGAGGTCCTTGGGAGGCCTCCTGGAAAGGGCGGAACTACATCAGAAGTTCCTCAGGCCATTCATTAGGGCCGTTATGACCATGGCTTGACTGAGGTCACAAACCTCCAACGCTTCAGAGTTAAAGCAATTGATGAACTCGTGGACGGTCTCGCCCTTTGCTTGATATTCATCAAGGTGGTAAAAGTCTTTTGATATCTATGGCTGCTGATAAAGTGCCTGTCGAACAATTGACTTAGCAGATCAAATGAGTTGATGGAGTGTGGCTGAAAGCTGGAACACCATGGTCTAGAAGCCTTCTTCAAGGGGTTGCAAAGGTACGACACATAATAGCATTGGTAGCCCCATGCTCCAGCATGAGTTGTACAGCTCCACCTAGGGCATCCTGAATCTTCGGGGAACAAGTTCTGCCAGGATTTGTTGGACAAATACTAGCATGTTGCTGAGGAGAGACTCGCTTGTAAGTGTTGACCCTATTTTTCTTCACCTCATCCACAAATGGGGCCGAATGCTCATTCATTTCATTGAGCTGGTGGGTCAAATCAGTCCTCTGCTCCTCTTGGGATTGTCGCCGCCTCCATGGGCGAGTGAGTCTCACTCAGCACTAAAGCTCCCCTTGGGCTCTTCCAATTTGTTATCCTAGTAGGATCTTCCTCCATTGTTCTTTGGAGATTGGCGGTGGTGAGATCGGCCATTTCCCGGGTAGGCCCCAATAGGTGGTCTGATTGGTCTTAGGATTGCTCCGCCAGCTGATCATTCCTCTTTAGGACCAGGCTCATAACTACATTAGTTAGAGCCCGGACTTGTTGAAGCCAGTTGAACTGCTCTATGGTCACTGGTGCTCTAGAAGATAGTTGCGATGACAGAGTCGACAATCATGACTGAGAGCGATGGGATTCTCTCAAAACGTCCTCTCTTAGGGAACCTTGAGATCTGACTAGAGACATATCAAGGAGGTTCTTACTCGGCGACATGGGTTTTCATCCGGCTCCTGAAGATGGTGCCAATCTATTGCTACCAATATCTAGTTCGCTAATGTGGGCTGCTCCCATCGATCTGCAAGGAAACAAACAAGATTAGAAAGCTCCAACAGGGCCCCCCAATGCTTGAGTTAGGGAGACTGTTTGTGGTATGGAAATGAAGAATGAATCGGAAAGACAACGTGTCGTTGGGCTAGGGTTGATTGATTAGTTTTCATGGAGGGTCTTTGGGCCCATTTATAACTAAGGGATATAGAATTCCCGAAAATTGCATTCTAATAGCCTGAGGTCATGTTGTAAACATCGGAGATTCTAATGTAACCACATCGGATGCAGAAGTAATCACCTAGGATCATGCCATAGCTATAGTGGAACATGCTGTAACTGTTTGGGTGAGCGGACGCCAGCTGTAACTTGCACCTTTGGCCATTGTCTGAGGTGAAAGAGCCCTGGTCAGCCTGATGTCAAGCTAACCGCTCAGCTAGACAAATATAGTTGCGCCACATCACCAAGCTTCTTTGATGCCGCATCAGTTACAAAAAATCTTTGAAGGATGCAGAGCAAGGTAATTCATCTATATGACTATGCTGCAATCATTATCAAGCATCAGCCACACGTGCATGCTGAATGTGTTACGTAAGCTGGTGAATCAGATCGACTTGTGAGCAAGTGGTAGGCTTGACACTAAGGACCTCTGCAAATCAAGATTATGATTTCTAGAGGCTGGTCACTCATTTATTTATTTCAAATCTGAAACATAAGTCAGCAAATGAAATAAATGATGCAGATTTGGAGTTCTGTTTAGGGATTTGGAAAGAACTGCTGCACAGTAGAAATCAGTCAGCCAAAGTGATCTGTTAGCAGTCCAGCCTAGAAAAGTGCAGTTATTTGGCTGCTAACAAATGTCACATTGAGAGTTGTTGAGGCTGCTAGATGAAAGTCTTTGGCAAATAGAAAGTGTTGACCCCGGGAATGATTTTGATGATCACAAAACATTAGAGCATAAAATTAGACTAATATTCTTCAAGCGTCTTAAAGAATGTTTTTGTAGAGAGAAAGCACTGATAAAAAAGGTTGAAAACATTTGAGTCAAGAAGAATCAGTTTTGGAGTCAAGACACTCAAGAAAAGCCTTTGTGAAGAAGTCGAGTTGACTCATTTTTGAACCGAGCCGAATCTGGTACAAACTGGCCACTAGCATAAGGGCCTGGCATGCATCCGAGCTAACTCCGAATAGATCCGAAATAGCTCTCTTAAGTAGACAGAAAGGTATTTTTCTGATTTCTAAATCCAAGCCGGCCCAAACACAATCCGAGCTGACTCTCTCGGAGGGACAGAAAACTGGATTTTTCAAATCCGGAATCGAGCCGCCTCGAAACACAGCGGAGCCAACTCAAAGTCAAACCGAGCCGGCTTAGGATCATTTCGAGCCGACTCGAATACTTCTGACAGGCATAACGTCCAGAAAATATTTCAATAGCTATTTTTCATCTCAAATGGTCAAAAACGGCTAGTTTTAGCTTCAAATCACTTAGGACTTGGAGGGAAACAAGTGGAGATATAAGAGAAATAGAGAAACAAAAAGAAAGACACTGTTTAAGTGAGAAAGGCAGCCTTTGAGCATTCATTGTTCTTCAAGAGCGTTCAACCACTTTCAATCAATTCCTCTTGACCTTTCTAAGAAATGCATTCAAGAAGTAAACAGCATTTAGTGTAAGCAATTAAAGCTTCTTCAAGCAAGCTCCAACAATAACAAATTAGTCGAATAAAGGGTTTTTATTGTTGTACAAATTTCTGTTTCTAAAATTTCTGTAACAAGTTTCAGAAGGACTGAAACTAGAAGGGGGTTTGATCCAAACCTTGAATTGGATTGGAAGCCTTGGGATAAGGCTTGTAAAGATTCTGATTGGTTGACTTAAGGCAAACTAATTAGATTGTTTATGATCCCAATGAAAACAAACTTGCTGTATTCTGCTAGAATATAGTGAAATTCCCAAAAAATTGCTTGGGGAGTGAACGTAGGTGCTTAGAGTGCACCGAACTGCTAGAAAACTTGTGTTTGTGTGTGCTTTATATTTATCTTTCTTGCATATAGTTCCACTTGAATTCACTGCCCATATTTGTTTAAAATTTTAATAACCCAATTCAACCCCCTCTTTGATTGTCTAGTTGGGCAACAAGGGTATCAGAGTGTAGGGTTTCGGAGTGGACATACACAGCGGAAGCATAATGGATTTCAAAAATTTAAATTAAGAAATCCTAAATATTAAACCCTTAAACCAGCACCTCCTTGATGATTAACAACCATATAACATTTATTCATAATAAAATTCAAGCTATAGAAGAATACTTGCAACGCTTAATCCAAATTTCGGCAGAACCTCCACCAGGCATCTAAGTGTTCATCCTCCAACAGTGATCCACACAGGACTATGATTAAGACATCAACTCCTTAGAATGATTCCTCCTCCAAAATTCTAACTCTGAGAATTTTCTTGGGTAGCAGGACCTCAAGACCTTCCTCTCCTGCTAGCCTTCCTATCCCTATCTTTCTTCTCTTCTTGTCTTCCTTGTATCTCTTCCTAGGCTCTTATCCTAAAATCGGACTTGTTCTTACTATTTTTGGACTTGTCCTAACAGGAGAAGGAAGAGACTAATTAGACAATAGGGAGAGGATGTAAGAAAGAAGAGAAGGAATTGAAAATCTGAATGAACAAATCTCCTACGCAGCCCTCTTTAAATAGTTAGCGATGGGATGCTCTAGAATTTGACTCGTGCCCTCTCCGCGCGCCATCTCATGCCTATCCAGAATATCTCACGCCCCAATTCAAAATCCCATGCTTATCTGGATGCTTTAGACACATAGCAAACATCGGGAAAGAAATCCGAGAGATGCTTCGTGCAAAAAGACTCTTCGGAACATTTTTTCCGATGTTTCTCCGATGCATCACGAGGCTTCACTGGGTGCATTTTTTCTCCACCACTCATCAGCGCCTTTTGGCCATCCAAGGGACCAAAATGAAGGCACTAATTCCATGATGGCGTGGAAAAAAATCAGAGATTAGATGAGGCATGACAATTAGCTAAGAGTCCTTAACATCAAGGACTCTAGGTTAGGCGCATGGATAGATTTGGCTAGGTTTCAAAATTTAATCAATTTCCACGATTAAACCATGAAGTGTTTCAGCCACAGAAGGACTCCTCTGCGCCCAAAATTAACTCATGATTCTTCAAGAATTTTTTTCAGCGTGGAAACAATGGATAAGGATAAGGAAGGGACGTCCCATCTCATGGGATGCCACTTGGTCTTTGTGCACAAAACACATCTCACGTGCAAGAAAAAATTCTTGACGCATGGGGACCAGGTTATATAGCACCAAATCTCTGGTTCAACCAGCCTTAGGTTGACCCAACTCAAATCCAAAATTGGTTTGAATCAATTTGGATTTAATTAGCCCAGTCTGGAATCAATTTCGAACCCGATTCGAAACAAGGAGCTAGGATTTACAACATGTGCTAGCATGTCTATTTTGCAAACACGATCTAATCCAATTAGACCCCTGATCAATTTTCTTTGTGTGTGACCCATTGGGTTCCGCATTTAGCTAGCAGTGGGTCCGAATGCAAGTCGATCTGATTTGATTAGAATTTAATCTAACCTATCTAGATCCAATCGAGCTAACTGATTTCAGCAATTAGAACTTTTCTAATTGATGATCGAATTAAACTCTTTAATTCGATCAAACCCACAAGACAAGATTGACGTCTAGCAACATATCATGTCTACCTGAAAAATATGAAATTTTGATAAAAATACAAAAAATATCTTTCAGTGAAAAGTTATCGTGCAATTCGATCTGCGATCATCTGCATCTCGAATATGACTCTGAATATGGAATAATGTCAAATCTAATATCATATTCATATTTCTCTTAATCTTTAATGATGATTCGATTAATAAAATATTAGAAACTCTTTCTAATTTTCATCCCTTTGATCAAAAGCTTCTTGAATCATCAATCGATCAGAGCAAGTAGAATGCGATCTCCTCTTATCAGGAGTGATCAATTTCATGTTGACCTACTCACAACCTCCATATACATTCCACCATATCCAGATCATCCCGTTCATGACTAAGTCATGAATGAGTATGAACCAAAATATAGATTCATGTATACAAGGTTCTATGGTAGTCTCAGGTCAAAAGATTACATGCACAACTCCCACTATAAGAAAACATCTTTTGATGGGTAAGTAGATTCCATAAGATATTTCTTAAGTCGATCAATTCAGTGAACTCATTCTCTAATGAGCACCACATCTTTGTATTAGTTTCTCACACAAGTGCTTATGAGATCAGCCACCCTCTCCATCGACATACATAAAAGTGCTATCTATCCGAAACATTGATCCCCTACTCAATCTCTATGACTAGAATATTCTAAATCAAATTTTTAGAATTTTAGATCTCATAGATATGATCTCATCATAACCCTAAACTATTACCCTGATTTATGGAGTTCATCATAATCATTACAAAAGTAAGATGCAGCATATGATGAAAAATACCTTTTATTATAAAGTGTCAATTATATGAGTCTGAAAGATTACAAGAAAATCCATCAAAATAAAATTTTGATTGGCTTGTAGGACATATCCTTTCAATCTCCCACTTGCACTAAAGCCAATCGCCTTATATTTTATCCCCATACAATCGAGGTGGCGATCGAACTATTGCTATGGTAGAGCCTTAGTGAATGGGTCTGTTATGTTGTTCTTTGTTTCTACTCGTTCAATGACTACATCTTATCTTTCGACTATTTCACGAAGAGATGGAAGTGCCTTAGAATGTGCTTGGATTTATGATGAGACTTCGATTTTTTACTTGAGCAATTGCTCCAGTATTATCACAGTAAAGTGATACTGGATTCTCAATCTCAGGAACGACACCCAACTCATGATGAACTTCTTCATCCAGACAGCTTCCTTGGCAGCTTCACTTGCAGCTATGTACTCTACTCAGTGGTTGAGTCAACTACAGTCTGCTATTAGAACTTTTCAACTTACAGCTCCACCATTTAGAGTAAAGACATATCTGAAGTGGACTTGCTATCATAGGTCTGATTGGAAATAGAGTCAGAATATCCTTCTATTTTAATCAGATCTCATATATCAGAAAAATATCTTTATCCTCAAGTACTTAAGATATTTTTACTGCTTTTAATGATCCTCTCCTGATCAGCCTGAAATCTACTAACTATGCCTAAGGCATAGGCAACATCAGGCCTAGTACATAGCATAGCATACATGATCGATCCTACTGCGAAGCATAGGAATAGAACTCATTCTATTTCTCTCTTCTGATGTTTTAGGAGACATCCTTTTAGAGAGATGTATGTCTTGACTCATGGGTAAGTAACCTCTTTTACTCCCATCCATGCTAAACCTTTTTAGCACTAAATCTATGTATTGGATTGGACAAGCTAACATCCTCTTTGATCTATCCCTATAGATCTTTATACCTAGTATAAGGTTGCTTCGCCCAAATCCTTCATGAAAAATTACTTGATAGCCATGTCTTGACCGATTGTAAATTGGGACATCATTCCAATCAGAAGTATGTCATCCATATATAAAACTAAGAAGAAATGATACTCCCACTAGTCTTCTTGTATACACAAGGTCATCCATATTTTTGATAAAGCCAAACTCTTTGACTGTTATATCAAAGCGGATGTTCCAACTCCTTGAGGCTGCTTTAATCCATAAATAGATTTCTTAAGTTGCATACCTGATTTGTTCTCCCTTTTGAAACAAACTTTCTGACTGAGACATGTAAACCTCTTCCTCAAGATAACCATTAAGGAAGGCAGTCTTCACATCATTTGCCAAATCTCATAATCATGGTATGCTGCTATTGCAAGCATAATCTGTATAGATTTGAGCATGGCAATAGGTGAAAATTTTCATCATAATCATACCCTATTTTTGCCTGAAATCTTTAGCCACCAATCTGACTTTATAAGTCTCAACTTGGCCATCTGCTCCAATCTTTTTCTTATAACCATTTGCATCCAATAGGGTCACCCTCTAGTGCATCAATCAAATCCATACTTGATTGGAATACATAGAGTCCATTTCGAATTTCATAGCCTCTAGCCATTTGTCTGAGTCCCTATCATGACGGCTTCTGTATAGGTCAAAGGTTCATCATTCTCAATGATGTGGGCTTCATTATTCTCAATAACGAACCTATACCTTAGAGGTGCATTTCGCACTCTATCCGACCTTCGGAGAGGTGTATTTTTGATTGTACCTCATAATGGGTATTTCTGATTGAGGATTATCTTGTGCTTCTATTTGTAGGTCTTGAACTTCTCAAGTTCAATTTTCTTCCCACTATCTCTTTCTAGGATAAACTCTTTTTCCATAAAAGTGGCATGTTTACTGACAAAACCTTTTGTTCAGTAGGATGGTAAAAGAGTATCCTATACTCTCTTTAGATAACTACAAATAAGCATTTATCTGTCCTAGCACTCAGCTTATGTCCAAATTTCTTTTAACATAAGCTGGACAGCCCCATATCTTAAGATACTTAAGATTAGGCTTCTTTCCTCTCCATATCTCATATGGAGTGCTTGGCACAGATTTTGAAGTACTCTGTTCAGGATATATACAGTAGTCTCTAGGGCATATCTCCAGAAAAAATAGCAAGTCTGTAAGCACATCATGGACCGCACCATATCTAATAAAATGATTCTCCTTTTTGCTAACCATTTAGCTTGGTATATAAGGAGGGTCCACTCTGAGAGAATTTATTTTCTTTAAGATGATCTAGAAATTCATTGGATAAGTATTCTCCTCATCGATCGGATCGAAGATTTTAATATTTTTTTCAGTTTGTTTCTCGACCATACTTTGATACTCTTTAAATTTATCAAAGTCTTGGATTTGTGTTTCATAAGATACACATATCCAAACCTAGATAAATCATCAATGAATAATAAAATAAGAGTATCCTCTATGGCTTCTGTTGTCATAGACCACATACATCAGTATGTACAAGTCCTAATAACTCACTTGTCCTTTCTCCATGTCCACTAAATGGAGTCTTGATTATTTTTCATAAGACAAGATTCACAAGTTCTAATGATTCATAATCATAAGGATCAAAGAACTCTTCTTTGTATAACTTGTTAATCCTCATCTCACTTATATGACCAAGTCGACAATGCCAGTAAGTATTATTATTTCTTCTCTCTTTGCCTTTTGCTTTCATCAATATAAAAAAATTATCATTAGATAAATCAGAAGATCATTATTAACAATGCCATGACAAAAAATTTTATTAGAAAAAAAATTGAGCAACTATTGCTCTTTCCATTATTTAAAATCTCGTTGCAATAGCAATGGTACAGAAATAATGTTTCTAATGATCTTAGGCATATAATAACAGTTTTCTAGCTCTAAGATCTTTTCAAAAGTAACTTCAACATATATGTCCCACAGCTTCTGCTGGATGGACTCTCCTCCAGCCGTAGAGTTCAAGTCACCTTCCTCACACTAATGTTCTGCAACCCCAGCAATGACTTGCATATATGAGAACCGAGGAGTATCCAATACCTAAGAGTCTGAATTGGAAGAACTTAATGACAAAATTGTATGTATCTCATGCATACCTTTTGGTGCATCGCTTGCACTAGCCTTTATAGTTGAAGATATAACTTGCAATTCTTTTTCTAGCGTCCTGCCTTACCGCAGTGAAAGTAGGTACCTTGTCGGAGACTTTCTTCCCTTCTTCTTCATCTTGCCACCCTTAGGGTTCAGTGCTTTCTTTGAACCCTTAAAGTCTAACTTCTTCTTAGAGATTTTACCCACAAGAAGTAAGCCTTTTCTTTCTTTATGTGGCTCTCAACTGTTTGAGCATGTTCAACAGCTCAGGCAAGGAGGTATTCAGTTTGTTCATGTGATATTCACGACAAACTGAGCGAATGATTCGGAGAGATTGTAGGATCAAATTCTGACTTAATTCTCCATCCATCACAAAACCTAATTGACCCAATCTAGTGATAGGTCAATGACCTTCAGACATGGTCTTGTACGGATGACCCTCAGTCATTCTAGTAGAATAACTGCTTAGATATCTCATATCTAGCAGTCCTACTCTGTTCTCCATACAACTCTTTAAAATTGAGGAGTATGGATTGAGTATCCATGCTCTCATACTGCCTCTGCAATTCATTGCTCATAGAGGCCAGTATGATGCATTTGACAGTTAAATTTCATTCTTCCACGTTCTGTATGTGGATACCTCCTCCTCAGTGGCATCATCCCTAACCTCTTGTGGTTCAGGGACATCAAGAATATAGTGAGTTTCTCTGAGTGAGTAAATTTTTAAATTTCTCAACCATCCACATAATTGGGACCGGTCAACTTATTGGAATCTAAGATTTCTCGCAAGATAATGAAGATGTCATTTGTAGAATTTAATCTACAATAAATAAAGAACATTACATAAGCAAATAACTCATGTGACTTACACAATTAAATAAGGTCTTTAGATTTAATTGTGCCTCTCATTATTTTATCGAACATCATAACCCTCTACTACGATGAATAAGATATATTGCATATTTATCTTAGTGGGATTGAGACCTTAATTCCTCATAATGATCTTGTGTTAACACAACAAACCCTTATGAGTTTATAGATAGGAAACTCTTCTTAATTGCATCTCATGCAATTTTCATATTATATCTTGGCCTCTAAAATACTATTAGCCTTGTGGTAACACAACAAACTATAATATTTTAGTTAAGTAAGATCCTTCATTTCATACAGTCAAATTCGAATATAACTGCCCTTATGGTAACACAACAAATAGTACACTCAAAATTGTTGTAAGCATCTTTTATGCACCAAGATTATATTATATCAATCCTTATGACAAGCCTTGTGGTAACACAACAAGCTCGCCATAATTCATGATGTGATATTAACCTAGCATGAAAGAAGGCCGATAGTAGTGTTTTCAATATTAGAATTTTTCAATATCAAGATCGCTTAACCAAATTAGCCAGATAAGTAGGTGGGGGTCCCCCATTGCTTTCCTTAGATACCAATAAATTGGCTAGGTCAGTCAACGAAACCAATTAAAGAACCACCTGTAGCACTTTCCTAGACATCAATTAATCAAAAATTGGTTAACCCATAGTTGCTTATCACTACCACTTAATATAATTTTTTATGAGGGCTACTTTGGTCTCAAGTACATTCTAAATATTAATGCTAATTCATACTAATATATATCAGCATTAAAATATTTTATATGCGCCAGTGTAACATATGAACATTCATCATCCTAGGACAACCTTGCAGCATAACCCTGTTATGCTAGGACAACCTTATGTCAGGATGATAAAGTGATGGATTAGATATGCATCAATTCATATCATCATATGAAAGCATAATTCATAGCATAATTAATTTTATAGCATGAATCATAATATGCATCACATAAATATTATGTATATATATGATTGAACCAAACAAGGCCGGCTCTGATACCACTGTAAGGTTTCGGGTTGGACATGCACAGTGGAAGCATAATGAATTTCAAAAATTTAAATTAAGAAATCTTAAATATTACATCCTTAAACCAGCACCTCTTTGATGATTAACAATCATATAATATTTATTCATAATAAAATTCAAGCTATAAAAGAATACCTGCAACGCTTAATCCAAATTTCGACAGAACCTCCATCAGACGCCCAAGTGTTCGTCCTCCAACGGTGATCACACAGGACTATGATCCGGACACCAACTACTTAGGATGATTCCTCCTCCAAAATTCTAACTCTGAGAATTTTCTTGGGCAGCAGGATCTCAAGACCTTCTTCCTCCCCTCCTAGCCTTCCTCTCCCTACCTTTCTTCTCTTATTGTCTTCCTTATATCTTTTTCTAGGCTCTTGTCCTAAAATCAGACTTATCCTTACTATTTTGGACTTGTCCTAACAAGAGAAGGAAAGACTAATTGGATAATAGAGAGAGGATGTAAGAAAGAAGAGAAGAAATTGAAAATCTGAATGAACAAATCCCCGACGCAACCCCTTTAAATAGTTAGCGATGGGGTGCTCTCGGATTTGACTCGCGCCCTTTTCACACGCCATCTCACGCCTATCCAGAATATCTCATGCCCCCAATTCAAAATCCCATGCCCATCTGGATGCTTTAGACAAATGGCAAACATCGGAAAAAAAATCCGAGAGATGCTTCGCACAAAAAACTCTTTGGAACATTTTTTTTTTATGTTTCTCCGATGCGTCGCGAGGCTCCACTGGGCACAT